>NC_134867.1:65436572-65736572 GCF_049852395.1 Peromyscus maniculatus bairdii
CCTACTTTCTGAGGGTCAAAAAAAATTAGCGCCTACAGGGTGTCATGGGACATTCGAAGCAGTACTAGCAGTGATGCTATGAATACTCTCAGTGTTTGTGGCCTGGCTATTGTTAGCACCATGAGAAGAATTTTGTTTGTATTTAATTTCTATTTTTAAAGCTACCTTTACTTACAATCATCTTTTGCAGACATAGAGATGTTTATTTAATAAAAGGGTCGGAATGGAGACTGGCTATGAATGGTGGGGAGTTTCTGTCCCATCAGCAACTCCCAAATACCCAGCAGCCACTTCCCAAATTATCACACAGAGGCTTATATTAATTATAAATGTTTGGCCGATGGCTCAGGCCTATTATTAACTAGCTCTTACATTTAAATTAACCCAGTTCTATTAATCTATTTATTGCTATGTGGTCCATAGCTTAACAGTCTTCCAGCATCCTGCTTTTTAGGAGGCTCGTGGCATCTGTCCCCACTCTGACTTTCTTCATCTCTGTCCTCAGTTTTTTTTTTTAAAGATTTATTTATTTATTATGTATACAGTGTTCTTCCTGCATGTATGCACACCAGAAGAGGGCACCAGATCTCATTATAGATGGTTATGAGCCACTATGTGGGTGCTGGGAATTGAACTCAGGACCTCTGGAAGAGCAGTCAGTGTTCTTAACCTCTGAGCCATCTCTCCAGCCCTCTGTCCTCAGTTTTAATGGTACCACCTAACCTTATTTTGCCTTGCCATTGGCCAAAACTGCTTTATTATCAACCAATGAGAGCAACACACATTCACAACGTACAGAAGGACATCTCACAGCTATTGGCAGCAGAGTACTTTCCTACCTGGGTTTTTTCCCAGGTTGACAAATAACAACAACTATGACAGCAGTAATTTACGAGTTATTACTCTGTATTTTAAACATTGACTTACCTGATTGCAATTCTTACATGCTCTTTTACAGTTAATGGCAAACTGGAAATGCACAGAGTAACCATTCTCACAAAGAAAATACAAAGGACCCCTAGTCAATGAAATTTACACATAGTAGCTACATAAAAAATATTTATTTTCTGAATTAGTAGAATCTTGTCAGCATGTGTTTTATGGGCTCTTGTGGTGCCATTGTCTTGTTGTTAAGCAAGCAAAAAATCAAAAAGCAAATAGGTAAATTTCTCTCTCTCTCTCTCTCTCTCTCTCTCTCTCTCTCTCTCTCTCACACACACACACACACACACACACACACAGAGAGAGAGAGAGAGAGAGAGAGAGAGAGACTCAGTGCCATTATATTTTGATTACTGGACCTTTTCTTGGTTGGTTCACCTCATAGGAGAATCAATTATGTACATTAAATGAATGAGTAATTTCTTAATTTGCTTTTTACTAAAGAATGTATTATTTTCAAATTTTCTGTCATTATAAAATGGAAGGTGCTCACTTCTTTCCATTCTTGAATCATCTTACTATATTAAGATTTATTTTTTTTTACTCATAGGATATACATTGATTACAAAGTGTTTTGGATAGGAGGTTTTGTAAAATTCTTTTATGTGTGTACTCACTTATATATTTATTAAACATATATGAATCTAGGTCATATTCTTTACTGTGATGTATATAGTTCTTTTTTTATCTTTTATCTGATCCTTTAAAAACACTTCAAGAGGCTTGATTTTTGTCTATGTATTGTCTGTTAACAGCATCACAAATTAAATGTTACTCATGAATTACGAATACCAATGTATATAGGGTTTGTTGTGGTTTGAATGAAAATGGGCCTGCATAGGCTCATATGTTTGAATGCTTGATCCCCAGTTGGTGGAACTGGTTGGAAAGGATTAAGAGGTGTGGCTTTGTTGAAAAAGGTGTGTCACTGAGGGTGGACTTTGAGGTTTCTGAGGCCCACACCATTCCAGCTGTCTTTCTGCCTAATGGATATTGTTTCAACACATAAGTTCTCAGCACCATGCTTACCTGTCTTACATGTCCCACCATGATGGTCAAGGACTCTTACTCATCTCTGACATTGTAAGCAAGCTCCCAATTAAATGCTTTCTTCTCTAAGTTGCCTTGGTCATAGTGTCTCTTCACAGAAATATAAAAGTAACTAAGACAAGGTTTTATAACCCATTCTAAGTAAGGAGCATACTCCAGAGGATAAGCCTGAGCTCTGGACAGTTTATGACACTGAGAGGACCTGACTTTCATGGGATGGTGATCAGAATAGGAACATTTCTCTGTACCGTTAGAGCCATGGGCAGTTGAACCAGGTGATATGCCCTGGAATAAAAAAGAATCATAGACATGAGGTGCTAGGTGGGTCGCTATCTTCTGGGAAGAGAGCTTTCAGTGGGGTGAGTGACTTGAGCATTTCCAGCAAGATTTTGTTTGGACCATGTTTGCATGCTGCACTCACCCTCTGCAAAGCAAGCATCACCCTTTACAAAACAAACAAACAAATAAACAAACAAACAAACAAACCAAGAACATATTTTCAGAGATCACAATTGTTTCCAAATGACCAAGAACTGGATGCTTACTCTAACAATGCTCCAAACTTCTCTCAATGTCTACAAATGAATGAATAGCTGGAGGTGTTTTGACATAGGTCATATACGGAGTAGGGAGTAGAGTATGAATTCAAGAAATGTCGTTGGAAACTCTTTTGTAGAAGGACAAGTGCCCTGGGAAGGAGAGGTGGGGAAGGGATGGCAGGGAGCCTGCTTACAGCCTGCCTCGGGCCAGCAGAGTCCTTCTGATGATCAGAATCAAGTTCAAATGTGGACCAAACTCACTGTTCTGCCCCCTCCGCTTCCTGTGCCTGAGCTGCAGTTGGGAGAAGTTACAGGGATGTTTTTCCAGGTGAGAAAGCCACAGCTACTTCTTGGGGAGCCTTTGAAAGGACCTGGAGGCTCTGTCATGGCAGGGCGTCTGTGTCGACCCTGCTCTCCAGGCACAAGTGCTCTCTGGCTTTTTGCAAGGACCTTTTTGGGGACTTCAGTGGACAGGTGCAGGTCGACCTGTCAGTTTTTCAATCCCTGGATGGACACCAGTAGCTTCTCACTCACACAGCTCCCCCATGCTCCCTCCCTCTGACCTCCTCTCATACTGAACACTTGTTCCTCAGTCTCTTTTTAGCCAGTGTGAGTTAGAGCTGCCATCAGCATCCAGCCAGGACATCTGGTAAATGGCTGACTACAGAAATTCAGACAGAAGAAGTCATGTGGAGATAGCCATCCAAAGCCTGAGAGAGACTCATTGCATCTGTCTTCTGCATCCACAGTCTGCAGCAAAGCTCCCAGGTGCCTATCCATCAGAGCCTAGGTAGTGAGCACTGGGGGGATCCAGAGACTCTGTGCCCTACCATCCTCCTCATGTGAGCACGGTCCATGGTGATGTAACCTGTCCATTGCCTGGGGGGTTGACAGACTGGGTTCTGTGGCCAAGGATAGAATCATTTCAAAATGGGGCCAGACTGAATTCAGTCTGGCAGAGACCTCCCAAGACACCCTCACTGCTCACTGAACCCCACACAGAGCAGCAGGGGAGAGGCATCCTCCCAGAGACTGTGGCTAGAGGGAGGTGAGGCTGAGCTCACCTCTGGAGGGAGGCAGAGGCACTGGTGTTTATTCTGGTCACTCCTTCTAATCCCTGCCATTCTACCTAGCATCCAAAGCCTCAAGATAACAGGCAATGGTTTTATGTCTATGGTAGCTGTAGCACCCACTGTCTAGGTGAACATCTATAGACCTCGAAGGTACCCTACTCAATGGGCTCTGGCTTGAGCCCGTGGCCTCCACAGATGAGCTTGTTCATTCAGGGCTGCAGGAGCGAAAAGGCCCAGCTGGGAGCTTCACACCAGGTGGGGCAGCAGTGACTACCTTCCACTTTCCTTACCCCTCCATGGACACTGAAATATTACAGAAGCTACTGCCAGGCCACGTGGGAG
The DNA here is from genome assembly GCF_049852395.1 of Peromyscus maniculatus bairdii. NCBI lineage: Eukaryota > Metazoa > Chordata > Mammalia > Rodentia > Cricetidae > Peromyscus > Peromyscus maniculatus. Next base: position 65,440,519 of record NC_134867.1, read on the forward strand.
CCACATGGACCTCAGATCAGCCAGCCCCAGTGGTACTTACCACCAGGATCGGAATGGAGTTCACGGAGCACAGCATCTGCAGTTACCCCCCTTGCTAGCTGTGAGAGGAGGGAGATAGTCCGACTCCTCTCTGTGTCAGGAAGATCTTTTGAGGCTCCTTAAGGTAAGGAAGGCTCTGTTACGCAGAGTGGCCTGCCACAGGAAGAGACATCTCCTCATTTCCCGCCACTTGGAAGCTCTGAGAGACGACAGCCGTAGCCTGTGGTAGATGAGCTACGGTGGGCAGAGTGTCCATGGTCACCAGCTGCTAACTCAAGGGTGGGTTCTGAGGGCTGTGGCTCCCTGTGGCTGGCTAGTCTCTGCAAGTCATCTTTCCCACGTCAGAATTGCTGCGGCTTTAATTCCAGCTGTCTGCAGGCAGCCCTCCCCGGGTACTAGCCAAGGGCTGGCCCTCACCTGTACCACTGAAGGGCTTCTGGCTACAGCCCCTGCGCCAGCAGTTGGACATTCCTCCCACTCGCAGTAAGGGGTGGAAAATCTGGGCACTGATTGTCTCGCTGCCTTGTTTATTTTTTTAAATGCAGAGTGGAAGACGTTGAGTGTCTGTTTTTTCTCTCCCTCCCTGGCTCTTCCAATAGCTCTAGAGCCCAAGGCTGAGCCCCGCAGAGGTCCGGGGAGAGCGCTCCCTGTACTCAGTCTTGCCTGCAGACGGCTGGACACAAGCTAGCCTCTCTGTCTCCCTCAGGCCTCGCCGACTTTTTCTTGTCTTTCTGGATTTGGCACAAGCTGGAGCAAACACGGAGGCCTGGGTTGTGTCATCGTCGGACACCTCCTCCCCTCCCTCTGTCCCTCCTCAGCAGTTAAACACTGCTCTGGCTCATGTCCAAGAGGACATCCTTGATGGTCACCATGTCCCGTGGTTTTATGGGACCCCCCTCAGTGGAAATATTTTCTGCCTTATTCGGGATTGATAACTTTTGCTTTATTGCACATATTAAAATTAATGCCAAAAGATAATTATCTTTTAATTCTGCTTTAAATCAAGCTAAATTGCATTCCCTAGGGGAAAATAATATGAATTACATTTCATCTGTAACTTTTAGGTTCTTCCTTCTCTTTTTGTTTTTTAAAAGCAACATTATAAAACCATCAAAATACCATTTAGACTCTAAAATTATAAAGCTTTGGTCATTTGAAGAGATCAAAATCTATAAATTACATAATTCCCATTAAGTGTGGCTGTAACCATGCATGATTTTAAAGTGTTCCTTATTCTGCTTAATGTACATGACCAAGTTGATTTAATTTTCCTAGCTATACAGGGCTGTGTTAATTTCAAACATGCTTAATTCTCAGATTTCAATGTTCAATCAGACTGTAAGTGATCAGAGTATTTAAAGTTCAGAAAGAAAAAAAAAGGCAGTGAAATCGAGTGGACTCTAGTTTAGGCTGGTTGGAAACACGCCAATGCATCTCCATGTAGAGAAGCGCATTTGACTTTATTCTCTGAAAGGAAATGAAATTCAATTTGCCATAGAATCGCTAGGTCTAACAGGAGTCTCCTGTGCAGGCAGGGCTGTGCAGAGCTCTGAAGGAACCTGACTTAAACATTCATTACCTGCTAGTGTTTCTCTGCAGCCTAGCTGTGGTAGGGAGAGTCCAGGGATTGTGCTCTGGCAGATGCAGAGTACAGGCTCTGGTATAAGCCCCTCGGACACAGGAAAGGGGCTTGTGTATGAGAACTAAAAAGAGGTAGTCTCCTCATGGCAGACCCTGCTAGCCAGGCCCTGTGATCCCCCTCATCAAACCTGGAAGAGCGGCAGGCATCGGATAAGGCAGAGGTGCATGGTGAAGTCTCACAGGCCAGAACACAGCCTTTTCCAGATGCACTTGGAGTCCGTGGATTCAATAGCCCAAGGCAGTGTGCTCCTTCTCCCAGGCAGCACCGGACTAGCTGGAGCCATTCTCCTAACAGCCGTCAGGGCTACTGAGGCTTAGAGTCCTCCAGGCCTTGGGAAGCACAGAAAGTGAGAGGCTCTGGGCTGAGGCTGCCTCTCATCATGGAATCCTGACAGAGAATGTGGCATCTTGAGAAGGTGATGAGGTCTACCCCATAGGAAAGCACCAGTCCTCAGTCCTGTTTTGTCACGGGTACCCAATTAGCAAATAAGAAGGGAACTGGCATACAGGTATGAGGGTCTCAGCTTAGTGCCCAGCTTGGCAGATGGCAAGGCCCAGGGCTTTTCTGAGAACCCTGTGTGTTCTCATATGACTAGGTAACTAGAGTTTAGAGGATTCAGATGCCGGGAGTTATAACAGTAGGTGAAAGGCACCAAGGGTTTACCTTTAGTTGTGAGCTCTGTGAGGCCACCCTTCATCATGAGCTGGTCCAAAGCACAGGCTGTGTGAAGGGCCACGTGTGCATTTCATGCTTGAGAACAGAACGTCATAGAGGAGATTTCACCACGTGTTCTGTTCTACAGTTTCCTCATGTGTATGACTCATCTACAAGGGAACCCGTGTTTGGAAATGACCACACAGTTGAGCTGAAGTTAACAGCCATACCTTCACCTGAGAAGTCAGCCCTCTCTAAGCCAGTGTCCTTTCATCTGTAGCCACTTTCTCCTTCCCTGGGGGACGTTAATACTTGGTGTTGGGTGAATAGTAGAGAATGTTATTATCAGTCCCAACTATTTCTCCTGGTCCATCTTCTCTGCAAGGGTCAGAGTGAAGCCTCTTTCCTCACCCCTTGTAAGCCACTGGCTGATTGACACCCTGGCCGAGCATGAGACATTAGCACAGTTACAACAGGCTGACTGCCCTACACATTTAAAAACAGAAATCTGGGGGGGGGGGTGGCTCAGTGGTTAGAAGCATTTGTGTGCTCCCATGAGGACTGGAATACAAACTCCCCAGAAACCATATAAAAGCTGGATATGTAGTATGAGCACCAGTGATCTCAGTGCCCCTTACAGGGAGATGTGAGACCGAGACAGGAGAATCTCTGGAAGCTCGCAGCCCAGCTAACCTGTGTAGACAGTGGAAAAAAACAACAAAGGCGGCTGCCTGTCTCAAGCTGGGTGGCAGTCGAGGGCTGGCACCCATGCTTGTTTTGTGACCTTTCACACAAATGCTGGGGTGCATGTGACCATATTCACATACATGGATGGACATGTGCACACATACTGTGCATCCATACACACACCTGTACACCTCTATATGTATATACATACACATGAATACCCCAAAACAGGACAGGACATTTGCTGAGGAATTTGACTTATTTCCAAGAATTACATGGTGGTTGTGCATCTACATGTATGTGTACAGCCAGACATAGGCTAAATCATTATTTACTCAAAGACATCTTTTTGCTTCAGAGAGAACCTTTTCCCTGGCCCCTGCCTGACCCCACACGGTCCTCTTCCTCTTTGATATGTCCGTATCCTACATAAATGCTGTATGAACGTTTTGATCGTGTTTTTGTTTAGAGTCATCTGAACGGGCTGCTCAAATTCACATCGCCAAGGGGATGGTCCTCGGAAGGGGGCCACTTGGGAGGTGCTTAGATCTTTAGGTAGAACTCATATAGAAAGGCTTAAGGGGCCCCCTCTGTCCTGATATCTCAGGGACATATGGAGGGCACCATGTGTGAAGTAGGAGATGGGCTCTGACCAGATGTGGAGTCTTCCCCTTCGGATCCTGGACTCTAGACTGTAGGGAGTCAGTGTCTGCTTTCCATCTGCTCAGGCCCTGGTGCCCTTGCTAAGGCAGAGAACCAGCTGCATAAAGGCCTTCCCAGTGCTGAGGAGGTCAGAGTTGATTTTTTCATGTTTGCAGCTGTACGTGCACCTTCGGAAGATGCTGGTGGAGGCTGCTAGAGCCTGCTCTCCTACCCTACCCTTGGAGGTGGTTCCCGAGAAAGACATGGACTCTTATCACCTGCGTTGCTGGCTCTGAAGTAGCCCTGATGATACATTTTAAGCTTTTTCTTGGTGTGTTGGAAGTTAATGTCAAAATTTATGGACCACCAAGAGCACAAACTCACTATTACTGGTGAAGCTCTAAATATATACAAATGCTTCTAATAATCACACTGGATACGAAACAGCTTCTAAGGCATTCTGGGTACAAGTCTTTGACACAGTATAAGCATACACCTCATTCTATTCTGTAATCTACCTTTGTGCTTTTGTGGCAGTGTCCTTTGAAGCCTGGTGTTTTCCTCTGGATGGATCCTATTCATTTGGTTTTTCTTTCATTTCTTGTCAAATCCTTTTCTGCAGAACCCTTGCCTAGCTCTGTCCTCCATGTTGGTCGGTGTTGGTCACCAGGGCCCTGGAACAGGGATTGGTGGAGCTGCTGCTGGTCCAAAGCCTTTGTGCCCCCGAGGGCAGCTGGCCTCAGATTTACAGAATCTTGTCTTGTGCACTCTCTTCTTCCATGAGGCTGAGTTGACCCCTGAGAGTAGACTCTCGGGTTGATCCAGATAGTTCACTTGTCAGCTTGGTCCTTCATGTAAGGGATTAAAAGTAGTGTCAGCAGCAACTGTGAATGGGAGGCATGATAACAGTGCCATTTACTCATGCAGGTCCTGCGTGGGATGTCCTTCCATTGGTGAGCGTTCTTGCCCCTTGAAGTTCTCATCCATCCTGGCATCTGCTTTGAGCTGACAATGCTGCCTAGAAGTGAGGCCACCGTGATATTCACAAACCTTTGTTCAGTTTTTGTGGGCCTTAAGGGCTACTCTGATGGGATTCCATAGACACCCCCAGCCCCTCAGCTTAAAGAGTGGGGGATTTCTTCTCATAGGTCATGAGCTAGGGCTGAGCCCAGTGTAAGGAGCTAGAGGAGTTGGCTTGTCTCGCAGATTCTCTTTGGCTTGCAGCCCAGCCTCTCTGTTACCTCCCAGGGACATTCCTCTTCCTGTCCCATCAGGAGACATGAGGAACTCACTTAATTCTTAATCGAAATGCCGGGTCTTCAAACCCTCTCATATTCCTCCAAGCTCCATATATGAGGCTTCAGTATACGAATTTTGGGGGAGCCACATTAGGATCATTTCTAATAGGGTGACTTGGGCTTAAGTAGATGTAGAGATGGGCCTGACCATGGAATCCTAGTTCTTGTTGTTATATTCCTGCAGTCCAAAGGTCCAAGTGTCCATTTCTGAAATGTCCCCTAAGTAAGAAGGAGTTTTTCTAGCAGGTAGGAGGGACACTCAGCTGCTGGGTGAGTTCTCATGGGTCCTTTGTACAGGTTTCCGTTTTTATACAGCAAACATTGGCTGAAAGTGAGAATTCCCCAGTTCAGCCATGGTTTCTCAGCCACAGGTTCTATGTATAAAAATGATTGCTTTTCACCAACCATGCTAATAAACTAAGAAAGCATGTACGTGTTTTGGCAAACCACAGCAGCATGTCTGTCTGGCACTTCAGCCAGAAGGATGTGTCTCCCCAAAGTCCCCTTGTCCCCCAGGGCATGGCCTCCTCTGTGAGCTGCAGTTGTGCCCACTGGTGAGGCCCAGGCTCCAAGGGTGCCCATCGCACAGAAAAGGGAGCACTTCTGGTTTGATGGCGTGTCCTTGCAGTGGGTGATGCGCCTTTAATTGCTGCACCTGTGCATTATTATGCCCATGTGTGAATGCTTCGTAAATTGAATCTTTCAGCTGAGCTAGAGAGTGTCATGTATTGACATGTGGTCACACAGAGCAGAGTCAGTCTCTGCAAGTGTGGCATGTGTAACATGTCCAGTCACCCTGAGAGAGGGCCACTGCTGAGAGAAGTGTTCTGGGAACACGCCCTGGAGGAGGAGACCCGGGGCGTCATTAAGGAATTGGTTCACTGCTGTATCCTCGCCCAAACCTTCTGAACTCATCTTGAGAACTAAGTTTTCCAAACCTCTCAGCTGAAAGACTTTTGCTTGGAAACTTAGAAATAATTTTGATGGTTTTTTCCATTTTGTCATGATGGTGATTCAAGAAAAAGATACTTTACTTTCAAAGTCAAATTTTAAAACTAAAAAAAAAAATAGTGTGCTTTCTTTAAAATGCTTGCTTGTTTGGGGAGATACTTTACTAGTTTAAGCTTTTTTCCTAATTTAACTGTTTTTAATAGTTATATTTTTGTCACAAATGCTGACATATTTTATGACATCTAAAGTTACCCCTATAATTTTTGCAGTAGCAACTTGTTCCCATCAAGTTCCACATGAAATGAAATTATGGGTTGAAGCAAAAGTTAATTAATAAACCACTTAAGATAGTCATCTGTGTTTCTTGTTTTGCCTTTCTGTTTGAAAATCACTACCTTTTATGTCCTGTTTGTGCTTTGCCATAATTTACAAATCCACATTGACATTCTACAGACACCCTGTGGAATACTGAAAGCCTGTGGACTTCCTAGAATACCCTGTCACAATTCCAACCACTTTTAGATGTGACTGAATCAAAATTAATAGTTTGGGGAAAGAGAGAGGAACACACACACACACACACACACACACACACACACACACACACACACACAAGAACGGTGGCAGGAAATCAGTGGTGCCTCTGCCCAGACATGAGTGTCCAGGCAGGGCTGACTAGGACTGCTCTTTAGGTGTGAACAAATTTATTCTTATATCCTAGATACCTCATATTGCAGGCAGCTTGAGCTTTCTAGGCTCATTGTCCAGAGAACAGAACCATCACGGGACTCCTCACCACTGTCTGTCTTCCATGCCCCCAGAGGTAACATGTACCTTGACAGGCTGGGCGGTCACATTGGCCAGTGATGCTGCGCTGTTGCTATCAACTACCTCACGGTTCATTTGAACATCGCTCAATGTTGTGCTCTTAGAAGTGTGTGGTGATGGCTTTTGTCATTCTGGCATCGTGGCTTAACTGCCTAATGTCCCCCATGCTTCCTTTGTTCATCCCTTGTGGCTACCAGGCACCTGTGGTCTACCTACTGTCCTTATAGTTTTGACAGGACCTAGCCTCTTATATTTCTCAGTACCATTTCCTCATGATAGATCATTTCTTTTTAGTGTGGGATATTCATCTGTTTATCTGTTCACTTTCTGGCTTATGTCTTGGTTGCTTTCAATGTGGGGCAATTATGACTAAATCAACTCCATGTGTTTGTATACAAGTCCATGTAGATTTATAGTCATGTGACCTGGCTACATGCGTAGGTACAGGATTGAAATGGATGTCTCTGTGTGTGTCTTTTTTTTCTCCAGTGGCCACAGAATTCCGAAATTTCACTCACTATGGTGAATGTGGTGGTCTGAATGAGAGCAGGCCCATAGGCTCATATATTTGAATACTTGGTCCCTAGTTGGTGGAACTGTTTGGGAAGGACTAGGAGGTGTGGCCTTGTTGGAGGAGGGCTTGGGGAAGACTCAGGTCATCCCCACTGTCTTCTCTGCCTCCTGCTTGTGGATTAAGATGTGAGCTCTCAGCTGATTCTCCAGCTGCCGACTGTGCCTTTACTCTCCATCACAGACTGTAATCCTCGGGAACCATGAGCCCATTAAACTCCATCTTTCATAAGTTTCTTTGGTCATGGTGTGTTTTATCACATGAATAGAAAACTAACTAATCCTGAAGTTGGTACCAGGGAGTGGGCTATAGCTGTTGTACACCTGACTGTGTTATTTATTTATTTATTTAGACAAATGTGGAAGACTTTGGGGCTCTAGGCTAGAACAGCAGAGCCATTTAAGCCCCTTGACATAAAGATGTAGAGCTACAGGATTTGGAGTTTGCCCTGCTGGGCTTTTGTCTTGCTTTGGTCCAATACTTATTCACTATCTCCTGCCTTCTCCTTTTAGGAATGGTAATGTATATTCCACTGCATATTGGAAGTATGTAATTTGATTTTACAGGAGGTTATAATTAAGAGATTGCCTTGAGTATCAGAAGAGACTTTGGACTTCAGGCTTTTAAACAGTGTTGAGACTGTGAAAGACTGTGGGTACTTTTAAAGTTGGACTAAATAAATTTTGTATTATGATATGGCCACAAGCCTATGAGGAACAAGGGGTGGTTTGAATGAGGATGCTACCTCCGTGTTCTCTCATGGCCATCATGAACTCTGACCCCCTGGAACCATAAGCCCAATTAAACTCTTTCTTCTGTAAGTCACCTTGGTCTTGGTGTTTTATCAGAGCAGCAGAAAAGTAAGACAGGGTGTTAGTTCCTTGTCCCATGCCTCGCCAGCCTTTGGTGCTGTCAGCATTCGGGGTGTTAGTTGTTTTCACAGGGGTGTAATTGTGTGTTCTAATTGTTTTGACTGCAATCCGCTTACGGTACTTGAGCCCAAACACCACCATCTTCCAGGTTCATTTCACATCTTGGTGTGTTCCGTGGTGAGATGTCTGTTCAAATTTTTAGTTGAGTTATTTGCTTTCTTATTGAGTTTTAAGTGATCGTTCTATGTCAGGGATGTGTTTTGTAAATATTTTCTCCCCGTGTGCAGCCTCCTTTCATTTGCTTTGCAGCATCTTCCCGTGAGCAGATGTTTGGATTGTATTGAAGTTCAGCTTATCAAGTTGATTGTGTGCTCATGGCCTGGGTGTGCCTGAAAGTCAGCCTGTCCCCCGTGAGTCATGGACCCTGCTTGCTGTCTCTCTGCCAGGGCTCCTTGACCCCAGATATATAGGTATATAAAGCAGAAATTAAAATTGAACATTTACAGATTTGTTGCATCATTTATTAATCATGATAACATTTATTTTAGCACAATTCTCTGATGGGCATATAACTATTCTATTTATTAAAGATAGAAGAAAATTGCATACTAATGTTATGGATACGCTTGTTTAGTTTTATGTAGAGTCTTGACAAAACATCTGAATGTTTATCAGAGATAATCAATATTCTGATTTTATAATTGTTAGTGCTGAGAATATTGCTTTTCCTAAATACATGGTACAAAATGCCAGAAATATATTTAAGACCATTTCAGACATGGTTAGAAATTCTGTTCTTTACAAAGCCAGTATTCCCTTAGCAATTTATGTATGTATATATTTGTGCAGGTCTGCCATACATGTATATATATGATGCTTGAGTGTGATGTGAATGTGTATCATGAGAGTATGTATACACACACATACACACACATATTTATTTATTTGTCAAACTTTCAAGCTGAGAAATGATAAAAGGGAAATATTCAGTCTTTTTTCCATAACCAAACCCTTATGTTCTGTTAGAGCAGAAAACCTTGTAATTTCTGACATACAGCAGTCTTGACTCTGAGCCAAGGTGTTTCAGACAGTTTGCATTGGTGTTGTGTGGTAGGAGAGTGTCTTAGTTAGGGTTACTGTTGTCATAAAACACCACGACCCAAAGCAAATTTGGGAAGAAAGGGTTTATTTGCCTTACGCTTCCATGTTACTGTTCATTATCAGAGGAAGTCAGGACAAGAACTCAAACAGGGCAGGATCTTGGAGGCAGGAGCTGATGCAGAGGTCATGGAAAAGTGCTGCTTACTGGCTTGTTACCCATGACTTGCTCAGCCTGCTTTCTTAGAAAACTCAAGACCACCAGCTCAGGGTGGCCCCACCCATAATGGGCTGGGCCCTCCCACACCAATCACTGAAAAAATGTCCTTATAGGGCTTATGTACAGCCTGATCTTATGGAGATGTTTTCTAAATGGAGGCTTCCTCCTCTCTGATGACTAAACCTTGTGTCATGTTGATATAAACTAGACAGCACCACAGACCCCTTATCAACTTGACATACAAACACATCACTGTTAAGCTACAAACTTTTCTCATGATCACGCATTAATATAAATATCACATACGAAACATCTCCAAATTATTGTGGTCTTCTGCAGCAACCGGGCTGCGCCTTCACTGAGAGCCTCTCCAGGGCTCTCTTCAGGGACTCCAGCCCTGCCACACAGTGCCAAACCTCAGCTGTTCTCCATGACCCCTTCATGTCTTCAAAACCAGTACCACCTGGGTGACTCTTAAACTACCAGGCTTGGCTGCCGGCAGGAGGTACAACCTTGGCTGCTTCTGTGTGCTGACTCAGAGGAAACACTTCCCAGAAGGCTTCCCCTCAGTGATGCTGGTCTCTTCTTAAATCACCATGAGTTTTTCAGCTCCAGCTGACCAGCATCAATTGTCCCAGTGAAACAGAAGTTGTCCTTTGGTGACCCTGGTCTCTTACTCATCTGTAACTAGAGTTTTCCTGCCTTGCCCACAGTCAGGACAAATCTTTGTCACCCACCAGTCCCACAGCTGCTCAGACCCAACCAAGTAAACACAGAGACTTATATTGCTTACAAACTGTACAGGCAGGCTTCTTGCTAACTGTTCTTATAGCTTAAATTAATCCATTTCCATAAATCTATACCTTGCCACATGACCCTTGGCTTACCATCATCTTCACATGCTGCTTGTCCTGGCAGCAGCTGGCAGTGACTCCTTCTGCCTTCCTGTTCTTTCTTTTCTCCTCTCTGTTAGTCCCGCCTATACTTCCTGCCTAGCCACTGGCCAATCAGTGTTTTATTTATTGACCAATCAGAGTAATTTGACATACAGGTCATCCCACAGCACTCATCAGCTGATTTTTCAGCTCCAGCTGACCCAAAACTATAGACCATAAATGACCTGGTAGAGTCTTTGCTTCCCTGTGAAACTTCCCAAGCTCTGCACTTCTTTTAACATCTGTGTCTTCAAAGTTCTGACAGACAGCCCACTGAGCAGACAACACCCAAGGCTCTTCTAGCTCAAAGTTCCAAAGTTTTCCCCAAAACAACATGGTCAGGTCTGTCAAAGCAATACCCCACTTCTGGTACCAATTTCTGTCTTTTTGGGTTACTGTTGCTGTGATAAAACATCATGACCAACAGCAAGTTAAAGAGGAAAGGGTTTATTTGGCTTATGCATTCAGAGCACTGTTCATCGCTGAAGGAAGTCAGAACAGGAACTCAAAGAGGGCAGGATCCTGGAGGTAGGAACTAATGCAGAGGCCATGGAGAGGTGTTGCTTACTGGCTTGCTTCCCTTGACTTGCTCAGCCTGCTTTCTTATAGAACCCAGGACTACCAGCCCGCAGGTGCCACTACCCACAACAGGCTGGGCCCTGCCCATCCTGGAGCTCCAGTGGCACAGTCGGTTAGCACTCAGCACTCATATCCTACGGGCTTGCATACGGTCTGATTGTCTTAGTCAGAGTTTCTATTGCTGCGGTGAAACACCGTGACCAAAGCAACTTCAGGTTACCTGTTACTTCCTGTTTATTTCATCAATTAATTTAATTGATTAATTTAATGTGACTCTGTGTGTGTGCACACATGCATGGGGCACACACATGCCAGGGCATGAATAATACATAGGTCAGGGGACGGCTTGACAGAATGGGTTATTTCCTTCTGTTTTGACACGTGGGTCCTCCAGGTCAGCTCAGTCAGGCCCCACAGCAAATGCCATCGCCCACTGAGCCATCTAATTGGTTCCCTTGTCTCATGTAAAAGCCACTGCTTTAGAGAGGTGGGACTCTCTGACCACTGGCAGGCCGGGCCTCTGTCTGCTCTGCTATCAGTTCATAGTGGGAAAGCCAGTGGCCTTCATGCTGGGCTTTTCTGGGAAACGGAAGATATTCAGATTGCCTTTGTAAGCACCTGAATACAAAACAAAACCACTTTTCCCTTCACTTCCTTCAGATAGAGCCAGTTTCCTAATTCTATACAAGTTTCAAACAGCATCTCCCATACAGCACATTCTCAGGCAATCTGGTGTTCTTCTCACTAACCCCTAAAGGCCCTGGGACAGAAGGGCTCAGAGCCAGAGCTGGACTGATTCACTTGGTGAGCTACTTTCCTGGACAGCTGGAGTGTGACCTCTGCGTGGGGACTTGACCACAGAGGGGTGAGGCTGGGACGAGCCTAGTGAAGAGTCAGGCTTTAGGAGGAGAAGTGAAGATGAATGATGTTTCTCGGAATCTCAGAACTGCTCTGAACCTGGTGTGATTACCTCTGAGGAGTGGGAGGACCAATGGGATTTCAACATAGCATCCCTTGGTAGGCACCAGGGACAATGGGATTTCACCATAGGATTTCCTTGGCAGACGTCGGAACACATGGAGATTAGGGGAAGAGACTGTACTTTAGTAGTCACTCACAATTAGGGCATCTTTGAACATTCTAGAAGGTCTGTCTCTATTTTAGTTTGGTAGGATGCTTCTCTTCCTCTGACAAGGTACAGAATCAATGCTCTGCTCTGAGGTAGAGTCTACCTGCTGAGCAATGTCAACTCTAATTTTGAGTCTAGAGAACCTGAATCTAGGTATTTTTTCCAACCTTTATTTTTTTGGAAGTATGCAATTTGTTGTTTGTTTGTTTATTTATTTATTTATTTGGTGCCAGTGAACCATTTGCCCAGTTTGTCTCTTAGTGGTGCTCTGAGAGAGGGAGGTGTGGGCAGTTTGGCTCCATCCCAGGATTGTGCACGCACACCAATTTCCTGGTTCTATGCTCCCCTGCAGGTTTTGGGTCTCCTCACAGATAGAATGCAGGGCTCTCGCACACCTACTCTGTCCTGAGGATTACGAAGAACACACTTATCCTTAGCAACAGCCTGGCATGTGTGTTGACTGTGATGGCGATGGCCTGGGATGTGAAAAGCAAGCCTCAGGTTCCTCAGGATTATATTTTGCAGCCAATCATAATCATACCCTGACCCAGGGGGAAAAAAAAAAACCCAAGCACTGTGATGCTGCTCTGGTCTTTTTACACTGCCCAGGCTGAGTTCTCCGGGCACCTCTTCCCACTCTGCTTATTCCCCATGTCAGTGCTAGCAAATCCAGTTCTGAATTTTTTTTTGTTTCTTTTTAACGTCTTTGATCATCTCATATAGGTTTTGTATAATTGACAGAGAACCACAAGAGATTCCATGACTGATGAGGACAGCATGTAGAAAAATTAAGCACTGTAATCAGTTCTAGGAAAAACTGAAAACCCACATGGAGAAACCTTTGGCGCATGGAAACATCGCTGATTTCAGTGTGATCTCAGAGCTCCTCAGAAACTCAAATTATGGGGCCTCACCTCCCTCAGACCTGTGGGTCAGAAACCTGGGCAGGAAGTGGGCAGCCTCAGGGCCACTCTGATGTTCCGTGGGCTTCCTGCTGGTGCCTTTCTTTGAGGTCACTGGGTGTTGGCAGTTCCATTATGGCCCTAGTCATGAGTTGGTGAATACCCACAGTTAGTAATCATCACAAGGTTGAAAACCAACTCTGTGCGAGAGGAGATAATAGCCACTGGGGTTTCATGCACACATAGGCTTCAGCCCAACCTGGCCCTGCCTGTGACCTGCTTTCCTGAAGCCTTTCCATGGACCTTCCCGTTTATCCCTGTTCCCTACCCCCATACATACCCTGCCTGTGCCCCTTGACATTCTACCCTGCCCAGATCAAGTGATGTGTGCTGTGATATGTGCTGGCAGTCAGGAATCACCTATGTGTCAAAGAGGGAATAGATGCTTCCAGAAACAAGTCCTGGGGCATTTCCTGAGAGTTTCCGGAAAATGTCTTAAGAAGATGTGAAGAGGCTGGAAGACTTGGGTCCTAACCCCTGGCATACATGGTAGTTGACTGTTCGTTCACACAGCAGTATTTCCTGTGTAGCCAGCATGAGCTAGCTACCACCAGGGTGGCAGTTTATTTCTCTATACGTGCCAATGTAGGGTTCCTGTAGGGGCTGAGAGTCTGTGCAAGTGGGACCCTTGTGTTTCCAATCCCTCATGGGGTGTACTTCTCAAGGCAACAGCATAGGCTCAAGAGTCAGGTGCACACACAGATAGTGCTAAGCGTGTGTAAACTTCATGCTGCAAACATGCCCAGGTGGTCAAGGCCCATGTGCTACCCAAAGTTGCCCAGTAGGAAAGAGCACCCAGCTCCATGAGTAACTTCAGAACCCATGGCGATGGGAAAGAGAGATCAAGCCTGGGATTTACTCCTGAAATAAGGGAGCAAGCATTCCACGGCACAAAGTCAAGGTGCAGGGAGAGGGCCTGAATTGCATTGCCAGGAAGGAGTGTGGGCTCAGGTAAGGAAGTAAGGCGCTTCCAGTCTTCCAGGCTGTGGTCGTGATAGCCACCAGCACCTTGACATTGTACAGATCATTGTAGGTAAACCAACAAGTCCACACACATCAGATTAGCAAGCAGGATGCAAGTATAGATGTGCGTACATAACGTGTGTGTGTATGTGTGTGTGTGTGTGTGTGTGTGTGTGTGTGTGTGGTACAGGGTGGGGGGAGAGTAAATCAGGCCAGCCAGCGGTAGCAGGATTTCAGGGGGCCACTATCATGTTCACCGTGGAAGTCCAGGAACTCAGGGAATTCTAGCCTCCCAGACTGTGTGGGACCAAGTCCAGAGGAAACAAAGCTGCATCTAAGCTAGACCTTCTCATGGTGTGATTTCACATTGGCTTTTATCCAAGTCCGCCAGACACAGAACTGAATAGGAATGACGCATTTTGGTGGTCTCCTTCTCACTTCTTAATGAAAACCTTCTCTCTAATAAAGCCAGCACTTTGGGGGCCCACGGTGTCATTATATACAAAGGGAAACGTGCACACGGAAAGTCACACTTGGAGACGATGACAACCTACGTCTCATTCATACCCTGAAGTTCATGGAGAGAATGCATTGCTCAGTGGAGAGTGGTGAAGGGGAACAGCACGTCCTCTTGGAAGGACACAAGACAAGACTGCATGTGTGCACAAACTGCGTGCTGGCCAGGCAGCTCTGTCCTTCATTTCTGTGCCATCAGATGTGCATTGCTGCCCACTGTGAGAAATTCCAGGGGCTTACTTAGTAACATTACTAAGTGTGAAAGTCCTTATAGAATGAGACAGGAAGATGGGAGAACGTCGCTGGATGTTCCAGTAAATACATGTGCCTCTGGAGGGTCTGAGCCTGTGCCTTACCACCCACAGTGGGCACTACTCTGTAGCTCTGGAGAGCCCCCATGGACAATAAGTGCCTCCCCATGAAGGTATCTGCTGCTTTAAGCTCAGCCACCATACATGACTCTTCACTACTTTAGACTTTCCTACAGGTAGCTGCAACAGCAGTCTTTCTTTTGTTTCTGAGGTGTTGTTTTTAAAGGTAGTACAGTGGTTTTAAGATTCAGTCTTGATAATATAGATCTGCCATTCCTCCCTCTCTGTGATATATACATACAACTTCGTATTATTGCACACAATGTGTAACTCTTTATCTGTGTATTTTTTTCAATTCATAGATAAGCAACTTTAAGAATCAGGCTGGGATCTTTAAGAAGATCACGTGTCCATTCTTTCATTGGTTGTTTCCTGATCTATGCTTTAATCTCTCCTGGACAAGTGTCTAGGATGGGACAGTGGTCTCAGTGCTGGGTCTGCTGTGAGGAGGCCCTGTGAGCTCCAGGTCCTACACGCCCCCCCAACATTTGGTGTTAGTGTTTTTAGCGTGGAGCATGCATGTGCGTGACATCTCAGTGTCGAGATAATTGCCGTTTTCATGATGACTAATGATGCTGCCCTCTTTTTCTTCAAGTGTTTATGGCTCTGTTGATGGCTTGCTTTCTGAAGTCTCAGTGAGTTTTAGATTTGGTTATTTGTGGTTTTATTGATGTGAAAAGCTGGGGGTCTCTGTCAGATGTATATATTAGGAACATTCCCCCAATCTGTGGTTGCCTTTTACTTTTTAATTGCATCTTCTGGTGATTGTTTTAAATTTTAATGATGTCTAATTTGCCCAGTTTTTCCTCTGTGGCCAGTCTGTCCCCAAGACACAGTCGGGGCAGTGACATGGTGGGGTATTCCTAAAGCCTCTTTTTAGTCTTTACATTTCAGACTTTATATTCATGTCTCCTTCATCTTACATAATTATTGTGCAGTGTGTGTTGATTGTCTTGAATTGGTCCACAGTCATTGTGAAGCTCTACCGTCATTTCTTGGGAAATGTTTCACTTCCCTGTGAGTTGCTCTGGTCCCTTCTCACTCCAAGTCTCTTGTTAGTGGGCTCCTCATTTGTCTCCATTCTGCTCTTTACCTGTCATATCCCACTCTCTGGGTGAATGATTTCATACCTTTTCAAACATGGCACATTAGCCCCCTAACCATAGAGCCAAGCTTCAGGCTGTATTTAGGTCTTTGGAATTTCCATATCCATTCTAGAGTCCACATTTTCAGTTTCTACTGAAGAGCTTCTTCAGATTTTGATAAGAAATACATTGTGTCCACTAATTAATTTAGAGAAATTGATTTTATAGTGTTCCCAAGTCTTGTTACCCATCTACATGCTGTATCTCTCCATTTATTTAATTAAGAGTTTTTTTTTCAATAGTGGCATTTTTAAAATACCTTGTACCTCTCATTATGAATTATTTCTAAGTATTTTAGTTTTGATGTTATGACAAATGACATTTAATTATCTCTATTTTGCAATTATTTATTCATAGTACATAAAATATGAATGATTTTTAGACATTGCTTAGTAGTTTCTTTCTTTATAGATGTTTTAGGATTTTTTTGTATACAATACTGTTGTGTGTATTTAAAGGCATTTTTATTTCTTTTGTTGCAGTCTTTTTTTTTTTTTTCCTTTTTGACTCTGTTGCCTTGCCCAGGACCTCTTATGGAATGCTAAAGGAAGGACATTTATAAATGACATTAGCTGTGGACATTTACAAAATATGTCCTTCACCTCAAAGTTTTTCAGATTCCCAGTTTTCTAAGAGTTTTTCCATTTAAGTAATGAAGTTGTTCACCTTAACAAAAACAAATCAATGAATCCTTGAATTCTTGTTACAATGCTGGCTGCCCTTGGGGCACAGCACCCGGACAAAAGAGTTATTGAGTGTTGGCTGCAGTGTCCTCAACAGCCTCTTCTCTAAGACACATGTGTGGCTTCACTGGCACCCCCTTTCTTGAGGCGGTGAGGGAGGTCTGCTCAGGCTGATGCAATACGGCGACATGGATGAAGTCACTTAGAAATAACCCAAGGCTGTTTCCTACAGTTTTGGAAGTCCAGGAGTCCAACTTCAAGGTACAGGCACACTTGGTTTCTGGAGACCTATCTTCTGATGTATAGGTGACACCTTCTTGAGGTGTCTCCATATGGTGGAAGAGGCAGATGGTTTTCTTCTGTCCAACTCTAGGTTCTACCTTGTAACTCAAATCGCCCCAAAGATCCCATTCCCTAGTTCCATCACCTTAGAGATGAAGATTTGGGTGTGTGATTTGGGGACATACACAGTGCACATATACACAGATACACAGACAGACACATAGACACACACACACACACACACACACACACACACACACACACACACACACACACACACCCTTTACGTTAGAAGCTCGAAGCCTCATGGCCAGGTAAATTCAAGTTCAGATTCCACCCCTTCGTCCCTGATTTTCTCATCTTCTTCATTTTTTTTTTAAACTGAGTCAGATTTTTGTAAGGATTAATTCCAAGTTAAGTAATAAAACACTTTTACTTTGAAAATCAGCTTTACTTGATTTCTTCTTCAGACTCAACTTAGAAATAAGTAAAAAGATAGAAGTGGATTAGTCCTACCGGGACTGATTAGCTGTGGATTACGGTGAATGTGGTGAACATTTCATTTGACATTGCATTTATTTTACAGCGAGCTGTCTATGTAGCAGGAACTTCAGACGTAGCCTGTGCAGAACTCTGCAGTGGTCGGGGCCTGGGAGGAGCCGCGAGGGGAGGTGTGACCACATTCTGAACTGCCGTCTTGCGTTGCCTTCTATTTATGAAGGTCTTACTCATTTATTAAAATGTCCTCGGCCTTCCTGGTGGCTTGTCCTACAAGAGAATGTGATTGCATCTTTCTAGTAGCCTTGAATTTCCAATATGCAAGCAGATTGTCAAATGCCAGCCCCAGTTATCTCCACCACCCTGACGTTCATACAAACAGGATGCCGTCTGACTCCGCCAGAGCAGCTTTGATATTTTGCAATATGTGCAACAAATTTTAGAGTTTTTTTTTTATTCAATCAATTTCATTTTGCTTATGAGGATCTTTCAAATATGACATAGATTTCTCATAGGGACATTTCAAAAATGTTTCCATTACCAGATACAATATGTCCTTGGAATGGAGCACCAAAAATATTTTGTGGCCAGATAATCACACTGTACATTCTGTGAACTAATGAAATCTTGAAAAAGGGCCAAGCAAACCTTAGCTAAATTGAAGAGGTCTGTGTTGCCAAGCTGCTGCGTACAGCTCGGAGGCTGCTCCCATTCCATTTACTCTCACAATGATAGCCCAAATGGTTCCACAAAGAAGTGCCAACCGTCTTCACAGATAGTTGCCTGAACCCTTGTTGCCTGGCCTCCTTGAGTGGCTATCACAGCCTTGATGGGATTTGGGAAGAAAGACCAGTGGGTGTGGATTTTTGTTTCCTGCCAGTTTCCTGGTGGCAGTTGGGTAAAGGCTTTGTCAAGATCCCCAGCAAGCTCAGGTGTGTTTCATGTGTATATCTGCACATGTTAGGTACACCTAGAGTGTACTCAGAAAGTGAAGATCACATGGGAAGAAGCACAAAATGTCAGTCAAGGCCCAGTTTCTAAACTTCTCTTTCTCGTTTATTGAGTTTTGAGCACCAGCCGGGTGATTTGAACGATCCCCACATGCTGAGCTTTTCCTCTAAGATGTGTGTTTGAAGGGATGTTTAGTTAAGCTTCCTTCTTTTTCATCCAGCAGTCCTTCTGAATAGCAGCGTAGTGGGAGTATCAGCAAGGTCCATCTCTTCCAGTTAATACACATCATGTTGTGGCTTTTAGAAATCTAGAAACTGCACTTGGTAATGCCGTCAGTGAATGGATAGATCGTAGAAGCGCTTGTAGACTTGTCCTCAGGATCACCCAACGAGCTGACATCTATGTGGCCTTCTAACTGTTGTCTATGTATCTAGAGACATTAATGAACATGTAGTGAATGCCAAAGTTCTTCCAGCCCTGGAACGATGAGGGAAGCAGCAGCGGACATTTACGAAACCCAGTCGGAGGTCCGGTTTGTGCCTGCAATCCCCTGGTCCTTGGAGCGTCACCTGGGCCAGGCTCTGCCCTTGGCACCACACCTGCCACCCATGGCTGGGGCGGCACTGAGGCAGAAGCCCTTCCCCACCGGCTTCTCCATGTTTCCCCTGACGTCACCGTGTTCATGAACCGCTTGAGGCTGTAGCCGGTGCCTTCGGAGCAGGCTTAACACAGTCAGCATTTTCCACGTGCCAAGTTGTAGAGATTTTTCTCTTGTGCGTGGTGTCCTCAGCTTGAGTGGAGCCTTGCCTTGCTGTCCTCTGAGTGAGACTGCATGTGGCAATCTAGGGTCTTTGGTTCTTTTTCACTTACTGGTTTAAGCCGTTTGGAAAGCAGGTGTGTGTGTGTGGTGTGTGTGTAGTGTGTGGTGTATGTGTGTGTGTGGTGTGTGTGTGGTGTGTGGTGTATGTGTGTGTGGTGTGTGTGTGTGGTGTGTGTGTGTGTGGTGTGTGTGTGTGTGTGTGGTGTGTGTGTGTGGTGTGTGTGTGTGGTGTGGGTGTGTGTGTGTGGTGTGTGTGTGTGTGGTGTGTGTGTGTGTGTGTGGTGTGTGTGTGTGGTGTGGGTGTGTGTGTGTGGTGTGTGTGTGTGTGTGTGTGTGTGTGTGTGTGCTTGTGCATGCACCAGTTTATCTGTCTTTTGGCAGATGCCCATTGGATGTAAACTAGTACTGGCTAAACACGAAGAAGGAACTGAGTCTCTGGCCTGAGAAGAGATGACTTTGCTCTCTGCAGCACATGCTCCCTGTAGGAAGGCAGCTGTTTCCTTCTTGGGAACCTGTGAACAGTAACACGTGTTTCTCAGGGAGCGTTTGTGGCTTAGGGGCACACAGTATGACCACCTGAAAAGAACCACATGCTCTTGTCCTGTGGCGTAAAACATCCCAGCCTCACAGCATATGGCTGAGGAGGCAGGAGGGGACCTCTTGTCTGTCCTTAGGCCTGGTTCCCACTATCATACTGGGACGGCACACAGCATCATTTAGCTGTGACTGTGCACCAGCCACCGAGGCTGGCTCCCTATGTCTGCTCACCATCTGCTTCTTCCTCTTCCCTGCAGCCTCCTCCTGTGACCAGGAGCATCAGTCGGCTCTCGAGGAAGCCAAGCAGCCCAAGAACGACAACGTAGTGATCCCTGAGTGTGCACATGGTGGCCTCTACAAGCCAGTTCAGTGCCACCCGTCCACCGGTTACTGCTGGTGTGTGCTGGTGGACACTGGGCGGCCCATTCCTGGGACCTCCACAAGGTAAACGCATCCTTGTGGGAGCTGGGGAAGAGACATTGGGTTATGGAGGCCGGAAAGCTGAGCACCCTCCTCCTGCCACCCCTGCCTCCAGGTTCTTTCTGCTATGGGTTCAGTTCCTGTTAAAGTCAGTATTACATTGTGGGTGTGGCAACCACACAGGACTCTGTCCCCTGCTCCCTGGGCTGATTAGGAAGAGTGGTTCTGGCTCTGGGAAGGGAAGCATATCCTTAGTAGTCATGGGCCACCAAGCATGAAGCAGAGAAGGGTAACTCTGGAGAGAGCATTTGGACCACATTAAAGACTAAACACACCCCCTTTCTGCTGCAGGCTTTGGACAGAGAGGTGAAATGTTGAAGAAGCCAAATGCCTCAGATAACTTTCTATAGGACGTAATATTTGAATCTAGGAATTATCATTTAAAGAGAAGAATATATAAGGCAGGAATGGTCAAGGTTATTCATGATTGCTTGTGTTTTCTGCCAGCTTGAGCAAACACTTATGTTCTCCCAGAGTACCAGCAGAAGCTCATCTGTACCTGGGCAGGGTCCATTCCCGAGTGGGTGCCTCTGTCCAGTGGGTACCTGTCAGTAGCCTTCGTAATTTGACTTGGATCATTTTTCCTAGACTTACAAATACGCAAACATCTTCTCTCTAGAGTTGCTAGCTTCATTCTCTAGTTTCATCCCAGGTGCCTGGATGAACGTTGGAATGCTTCCTAGATTGTTAGTGTAACAACTAGCGCTCAGTGGGGGCACTGGTCAGGCCCCAAGGGCAGAAGCAAAATCCAATTGCTCACATGACAATGGCTTCATCAAGACCAAGTCTAACCCATCCTGGTCACCTTCTAGCTCCTGAGTGAGGCCATCTTCCTTGGGGGCCCTGGTTTGGATACCATAACAATGCTATAACATCACAGATGATTCTAGCACTCAACATCACCTTGCTCTCACCACACTAGAGGACAGTGTGTGTTCTTGGTGACCCACAAAGCCAAGACTAACCTGCCTCAGGTTTGGAAGCAAGCTTGTGCAAGGCTCGGCTAGAATTGCCACCATTCCTGGGTTTTGCTATGGCAGTTCATTGTCCTTTGTGTAGGTAGATAGGAGGTACTGTTTTCTGAGCAGCCTTTCTTGGGGGTGATCTTCCTACATACTTGAGCCTCTGGCTCCTTTGCTGTGCATCACTTGGGGCACCAGCAGGCTCCTTCCAGCTGTAGCCTTGGCCCCACGCCACACTTCTACCATACAGGAGAAGCGGCCCTGGCAGATGTTTTCTCAGAGTTGGCCAACGAAAATCCTCGCACAGTCAAAACCAGCTCTCCTCCAACTGGCTCCGAAACAGTGAGATCAGCATTTGCAATGCTTTCCCCGGAGAACCGAGAACAGTTTAGATTGTGACTGAGTGGAAAGCCAGCAATCTCTGTCCTCTGTGCAGACTCTCCCCGGGTTTCAGGCAAACAGGACAACCTCAGCTCTCCGCTTCCACATTTGCCTGATGGAAGGTTCAGGAAAGGGCTCAAACTGAACCCAACTGAAAGGCCTATTCATATGGCTGTCTTCCTCTGAACCATACTTTCTTATATCCACTAAACAAAAGCCAGAAGAGGGTGTTAAATCTGTTGGGACCGGAGTGATAGACAGTTGTGAGCTGCCGTGTGGATGCTGGGAACTGAACCCATGTCCTCTGGAAGAGCAGCTGATGCTCTTACCTGCTGAACCATTTCCGTAGCCAAGGGAGTTTCCCTTTTTGACAACAAGAGCGACATTTCCCTCTGAACTGAGGGACTTGCTCAGTGTGGTCTCATCCCGAGGCTGTCACAGGTCCAGCCATGGAAGGGAGCCATTTACCATGCCTCCTCCAGTGAGCACCAGGTCAGAGCCAGGTTCCAGTCTAATAAACTCTGCTTTGTGAGAAAGAGAGTTGATGCCACCTGCAGCGTCCCACAGTCAGGCAAACAGAGGGTAACACCAGGGTGGAGAGCAGTTCAGAGGTGGGCAGGGCAGGTGGGGTCCCCGCTGGTTCCTGCCTGGCTAGCCTTTCTAGTCAGGGGAGGGTGCAATGTCCTGGGGGCATTGCAAAGCCTACATGTGAGGTGTGGAGGGTTCAGCCAGGGCAGGGAAAGCAGAGTCAGGCTCGCACTTCCCACAACAGCCCTGATGGACAGACAGTGCTGGCCTGGGTCACTGCACTTGGTCAGTGGTGGTGAGAACATGTCCTGGCTTCCTCTCCTTCATTTTCCTTTCTGTAAACACTTGAATGATTTGAATGTCCTCAGTGTTCCAGGCATCGCGCTGGAGGATGGGGACTTGGTGAAGGAAGAGGATAAACACCGGGGCTTCCTGAGGGAAGGGGGTGGCGGAGACAGAACGGGTCCGTGGCTAAGCCTACATAAGGACATGTTTTGGCTGATGACAAATCTGAAGGGCATTGAGCAAGAACAGGGCCCTGGAGCACAGAGAGAGGGAACAGCTGGGTGAGAGACACAGGCAGGAGTCAGGGAGAAAGGTGTGAAGGCCACACAGCAAGGCCCAGAGAACTTTGACTAGAAGACAGAGCATCCACAGGCAGGCTTTGTACAACACCGAGCAAGACAAGAGTGGAGCAGGCCTCCTGGGAAGCCCTGGCTTGGACTCGCCCTACGTGGAACTCAACGGTTTGCTTGTCCTGTCTTCTTGCGTACTTCCCCATGAGGACTGCTTGACCTCGGAAACCAGGAAGCTGCAAGCGTCAAACGCTTTGCCGTTTATAAGCCACCTACCTCTCCGTCCTCGTGTCCCACACAGGAATAAGGTGCTTCTGCTGTGGAATTGAGTCCAGCACAAGCCCTAGGCTGTCATTCTTGCGAAGCTGACCTTCCCTCTGAAGCAGACTGGTGGTGGCTCTTGCAGGTTCTCTTGCTCCTTGGGGTCAAGACTGACATTCTGACCATATTTTGTGTGACCCTTCATGGGGTTGGGGCACCACCTGCCAGGCCCCGCTGCCAGGCCTGGTGGCACTCACGCTGGAGGAGGGGCAGACTTCTACCTGGCTGCTGGCCAACAGTAGCAGGGATTTGGAGGAGGCGATTGGATTCCTCGTGCAGGCCGACAGCCAGCGGCTCCATTAGTGCCAGAACAGGCTTCCCTTTCACCTTTGTGAGGGCTGGCTTAGGCTTTGCCCACCTGCCTGGTGCTGCAGTCTGGCCTTGAGACAGCCTCTGTTTCTGACCCCAGCGCTCTGCACAGTGGCCGTGTGCATGTGGTCATGTGGGCGTGAAATTGCACTTCTCCATGGCGGCAAGTCTGGTATCTGATGGGCAGCCATAGCCAGGCAATGTTCTTTGTTTTCCTTATGTGAAATAAGTGCTGTTGAAAGAACAAAGGTTGTTGCAGCCAAGAGCACTTTGGTAAACCCATGAGCACCTCTCCAGATTCCTGTTTCTGCATTGGCAAGTCATTCTCGGTGCTCTTTCAAATGAGCAGAACACAGTTACTTAAATGCGCTCTTCAAATTTCAGCACCGCTGTAAGGCTCAAGAGAGCTAAGCCCCAAGTTAGAGCAAAAGATCAAATGAGCTGGAATGGAACTGCACATGGCCTGGCTCTCAGACTGTGTGAATGACATGAATACTGGAAAGAAAGCCCAGCTCTCGGACGCTGGAATACAGTCTGTGGCCCACATACGACAGGACTGCTGGCTTGGGGCTCTGTACCATCAGTTAGGAGCTGAGACACATGCTCACTTTTCTATAGGTCACGGGTCACTGTAGCAGAGATGTCAGCCCTACCTCACCCCTAACCCTCAGGCACTGCCTGGTCCCTGGAATGAAGCTCTGATACCCAGGGCATTTATTCTCTCTAAATTTAGTGTCCCTCGGGAATAGTGGTTAATGACCCCTGAGGCAGCCAGTTGTAATCCCCATCATCTTCAGATGCATTTCGGCTCCTGTCTGATGATGTGTGGTCCTGGGCAGCAGACATCGACTGAGTAGGCTTCTCCCCACCCCATTGCCACTGTCCTGTGGTTGTGAATGTAACCCCGCTGTCTGGCATTGAGCCTCTGTGTTCCCAAAGGATATATTTGAGTGGCTTTGGGAAGGGGAGTGAGTGATTGTCCAGCTGTTTGCTGGGGTTCATTGGGGACGCCAATTTTAGAAGCAACATTTCAGAAAGATGTAAAGTTTGTGTGAAGAGGGTGTTGATTTCTCGGGTGCCAAAGCTGCCGTTCAGGGAGGGAGGGAGGTCAATGGCGCAGTGGTCCTGGGTCTTGTCACAGCTGGACTGCACCTACTGCTTGGATCTGGTGTTCCATCGGAAGTCATTTGTTACGCAATATATTATTGACATCATAGGATATCTTATTGTTTTCGGTTTTGTGAGATATTCTCATGCAACCAAGGCTAGACTCAAACCCACTATGTAGCCAAAAGTATCTTAAACTCTCTTTTTAAAAAAGTGTGTGTGTGTGTGTGTGTGTGTGTGTGTGTGTGTGTGTGTGTGTGGTGTGAATCTGGGCACAGACATGTCACATCCCACATATGGAGCTCAGAAGACAACTTTCAATTGAGCAGAACACAGTTACTTAAATGCGCTCTTCAAATTTCTGGAATCAGCTTTTGCCCTCCGCAGTAGATTTTGGGGATTGAACTCAGGTTGATGGACTTCTGTGGCAAGTGCTTCTATGCTTAGCGAGGACAGCTGTGCCTAAAACTCCTGTGCCTCCTGTCTCTACTTCCTGCGTTCTGGGATGATAGACATGCCACCATGCCCAGTTTCAGAAGACTTTAAGGAGTGTCTCATAATGAGAAATTTCATTTTATTTTTTTTTTGTGGTAGGAAAACAAATTAATAATGAAAAATGAAACTGAGTAAATGTGACCTCACTATCCTTTCTGTGAGCAGAAAGGGAGGTAGTAGGGGAGAGAGGAAGAAAAGAGTGGGTAGAACTTCACCATTTCATGACTGAAAATATGCAGCCCTAGGACCTAGAACATTCATTGTGCACCTACTCCCCACTGGCCCTAACCTATCATTCTCTTTTCTTAGCTGGTGTTTTCTGCCTTTAGTCTGAACCTTAGTCCAAACAGGTGCTCCATGAGGGAGCTTCCCCTGTCCATCTCCCACCAATGTGCGAGACCCAGTCCCTAAGAAGGAGTCTCATGGGATCAATGCATGAGACTTGGACAAAGAGGAGTATAGTTGTGGGAAACAAAGAGACTCAGTCAGTGCTGAAGGCCAGGGTCTGCTGGTAGCTGGGAGGGAAGGCTGGGATCACAGGTCACACCTCTCGTTAGGTGGTACAAGTCATCAGGATAGGTTGTTATGAGATACCCATGAGAGAAGACCCCCCTCCCACTTCACTGGGATGGACCTCTCCAGTTCTCCATCCTACCTCATTGGGATGGACCTCTCCAGTCCTCCATCCTACCTCACTGGGATGGACCTCTCCAGCCCTCCATCCTACCTCACTGGGATGGACCTCTCCAGCCCTCCATCCTACCTCACTGGGATGGACCTCTCCAGCCCTCCATCCTACCTCACTGGGATGGACCTCTCCAGCCCTCCATCCTACCTCACTGGGATGGACCTCTCCAGCCCTCCATCCTACCTCACTGGGATGGACCTCTCCAGCCCTCCATGCCTAGTCCTTGCTGAGCAGCCCCTTTTCTGACCTCATAGTAAGAGGGTAGTTGTCTTAGGGTTTCTATTGCTGTGAAGAGCTCCTATGACCATGGCAACCCTTAAACTGTAAGCCACCCCCATTAAATGTTTTCCTTTATAAGAGTTGCCATGGTCATGGTGCCTCTTCACAGCAATAGAAACCCTAAGACAACTACCCTCTTACCGTGAGGCAGCATGCAGGCAGACACGGTGCTGGGGAAGGAGCTGGGTGTTCTCTATCTAGATCTGAAGGCAACAGGAAGTGAACTGTATCACTGGGTATAGGTTGAGCATAGGAGATCTCCAAGCCCAGCCCCACAGTGACACACTTCCTCCAACAAGGCCACACCTACTTCAACAATGCCTCACTTCCCAATAGTGCCACTCCCTGTGGGTTTATGGGGGCCAATTACACTCAAACAACCACAGTAGAGAATGATACAGAGGGAGGAAGTCAGTGATCTCTGGTACGGGACTCCACTCCACCACTCACACGGATCTGGAACAAGGGCAGTTTCAAGGAGCTGTTGAGCCACAACAGAGGTTCATCTGGGTTTGAACCAGAAACACTCAGGAAGCAAGCAGCTCCAGGCAGAAGGCGGGGGCAGACCTTCGGAGCATTCTATTAACACTGGATAGAACCCACAGTACCTAACTTACTTCCTTCTTTCTATTTTCTTTTTAAATGTCTGGACGAACTTTTGTAGCTCCGTGAGTTGTATTGAAAATTAGTTAGACTTTCAATGACAGATCATTGTGGGCTCCGAGTTCTGAGACCTGGCTAGGATCTAGGAATGTCCACTCAAGCCACCAAGGAGCTGTGATCCAAGGATGGATCTCCTGGAACGTTCTGAAGCTAAAGCTGTACATAGCCGTTAGATGTGAGAAACTGAAGACAACTCCAACTCAGGGTCTCAACTCCACTCTTTTCTCTCTTATCCCCCTGCTCCTAGGTATGAGCAGCCCAAGTGTGACAATACAGCCAGAGCTCACCCAGCGAAGGCCCGGGACCTATACAAGAACAGGCCACTGCAGGGTGAGTACAGCATCCATGGGCTTCAGGCAGCTCTGGAACCACTCAGGACCACTTGTAATGTGGGAGAAGGAAGCTGATATCTTTGCTTCCCTGTGGCCTGGTGGACCCTATGTCTTGTGGCTCCACTGAAAACCTGAATCCCAGCAGATGTGGGAGCCCATGTAAGAGACAGGTAAGACACATGCTGATCTCAGAGCTAACTCAAATTTGGCAATGTGGAAAGGGCCGTTGGTATAAGACCAGATATGTAGGGGAAGAGAGAGAAAGTATCTCTAAAGGGAGCCACGATGACAAAACTCTGAGGGGTTTCTGCAAGGCCTCTAGTTACTCTGTGAGGGATGGGTATCTTGACGTCACTCTTCATTGAACTGGCACTTGAAGCTGGCAAGTGGCTTTCATAAACACAAGTCCATCTGTGTACCAAGTGAACTCAACTGCAAGGACTATTTGAGATTAAACAGAGAATAGATTTAAACTTACAATGAATCAGAGCTTTTGCTAGAAGATGCTTCTTGGGTGTTTGGTTTCCTCAAAAGGCATATAAGTGTCTGTGACATGTGAGGAACAAGGGCCTTGGCAGACAGACCTACACTGACGTCACCGATGAGCTGATGCACCGTGCTTGGAAGAAGCTCTCTGCTTCATTCTGCTTGGTTGTTTTCCCTTTAAGTATCTGCAGACTACGCATGTTCAGTCAGAGTCTCCAGGCTGTCACGTCCACTCTATCACATCCTCCATGCCAGGCGGGACTAGTCTAGTCTCTTCTGGCCAGGCTAATATAGCAATTCTCTGTGTTTCCTTCATAGTTTGGACGGTATTGACAGAGAGGGTAATTTTGAAAGAAAAAATGTTTTCCTGTGTATAAACAAGAAGAGAAGGCCAGCACACCCACATTTCATATCAACCAATATCAACCAATGGCACCGTGTGAGCCTGCTCACCTCAGAGGAGTAGCTGCCTTAGCTCTGCTGTGGGAAACAGGCCACACTTTCCTCCCAGTATGAAACACATGGTCTGGGCAGTAGTAGCCCACTTTCTGCTCTGATGATCTAGACCAAGGCTTTCTGCTGGTTCCCACTCCCTGTCCACCCATAGGTTCAGGAACCCATGGCAATACAATCTTCAGGACATCATATTCCTTCCTGTGGATAGCTTCCTACTTCCTCTTCTTGCTTCCTCTTTCTGCCTCCTCTTCCTGCTTCCTGGGTCAGGGCTGAGACTCAGAGGATGAGGTTTGGGGGCTAATCTGGCCTAGACTCTCTGCTTGGAACCTTTGCATATTAATGCTATGTTCTTAGAGACCTCTCAGCTGGTGCAGAGGCTGGTTGGCATGAAGAGTACTTTCCCACCAGTATCTGGCCTCTAAAATCAGATTTTCTTTTGAGATAATTGCTGATGTAGACTCTTCTGGCTTTCAACTCCTTATGCAGTTGAGGATGACCTTGAATTTCTAGTCCTCCAGTTTCTACCTCCCAGGTGCTGAGACTATAAATGTGCTCCAGCATGCTGCCTGAAACCAGGCTTTTATGGCAGTGAACAAGATGGTTTTTAAAAATATGCTTGCTGGATTTGACTAGTCCTTATCATATCCTATAGAATTTCATTATGTCCTTTGTCCCCAACACCCATCTTGAAGAACAATACTCTATGACTTCTAAGGACTTCTAAGCATTGTGGCTTTCCCTCTATGAATACCACTGTCCAGTGAAACTTCCATTTGCTCCTTTTATGGTGGGATTTCACACTTTAGGTGGCTACTGTTTTTGATTCAAAGACTGGGGTGGTAAGTAATTTGGTGAGAACTAATGGCCATCACTCTGGAGAACATGACAGATATCGTTGTTTGGCCTGTCTGGAGGTCAGAAGAAGTTACTCAGGGAGCAAGCATTCAATATGTACAAGAGGTCTCTGTCAGAGCCAAGGCAGCCACTACAGTTTGCTGGCACAAGGAGGAAGGACCATGGAGCCTCACGGCAGAGACATTGCCTCACTACCCCTCAAACAAGCCCTGGAGAGGTCAGCTCTTCTTCAGTCCCAAGATGTTTGGGAGAGTGATGCTCATGCCCGCTTAATAGCTTTCATTATTTGGAAATTATCCTTATTAGGAGAGAAATCCAGGAAAGCCTTAAATTAGCTCCAGGATACAGGCTCTTCTTTGTGAGGAGGAAGAATTTTTTTTCCACAGGAAGCCAACCGCCCCTGGGTAGGTGAAGCTTCACATGGCACACAGCCTGAGGGGTGAGCGTTTGTCTGTGAAGACACACTCTCCCTTCTCTGTTGCTTGCTTCCAGCTGGGCAGCCTTCGTCTCCCACGTCAAGCCGGGAAGACCGGTGCTGTCCTCACCTCTTCTGTAGCTCACACCACCTGGCAGCAAGTGCTGACACAGATCTGGAGTCCAACAATTTAGAACTGGGATGTATGTGGAAAGGCAGCGGCTCTAAGTTCTTTCATGTTGTAGGTTTCTAAGTCAGGTTGTCTTACGGCCTCGAGAAAAGTAAAAACTAGGTCAGTAGAAACCTAAACAAAGCACAAGCCACCTTTTCCCCTTTGGCAAATCTATCTTCTTTTGCTTTTAATTAAAATACCTCACAGGGATGGGGTAGGGTTAGAGAGGTGGATCAGTGCTTAAGAGCACGAACTGCTCTTGCTGAGGACCCAACTTTGGTTCCCAGCACTCACATCTGTGTTTCACACTCTCTGTTACTCTAGTTCAGTAACAATCTGATGTTCCTTAGAGCGTACCTGCATGAATGGGCACATACCCACATACAAACATGCAAAGGCACATAATTAAAAATATGTGTTTTTTTTTTAATCTAAAAAGAGCGCATGGGTGTTTTTAAACAATGTACCTGCCCTGTTATTCCATCTACCCCACTCTTCTTATCCTCATACTCTCTTGAGCCTGAAGAGCTATTTGTGAAGAATCCAATGTGATCCCTTATTGGAGATGTGCCCCCTCCCTTCTTCCCTCAGGACTCACCTTCCAGGGACACCCTCCCTGCCTGTCCATCAGCATGAACCTGTCAGTGTGCTTCTATGTATCCAGGGCTTGAGATATGTGGCGAAGATGTGGACTTATTGGTTCACCCCTTTCCTGAACCTCACAGGGTCCCTTGGGTGAGACCCAGCCCTCCAACTCCCTCCCATCACCACAGAGCCCACTAGAGTGACAGGATAGGAGGCCATGTTTCTCTTCCTCTTGCTATCCTTTGTCAGCCCAGCATTCATGTTTGTTGATTTCAGTTAACATCAATCTCTTTCTCTCTATTTTAATTTTTGTTTTGGTTGAGATAGGCTTTATGGAGCCTCTACCTGTTCATGTTAGATTGGCCTCTAACTCACTACACAGTTGAGGGTGACCTTTGAACTTCTGATACTTCTGCCTCTACCTCCTAAGTGCTGGAGTTGCAAGTGTGTGCTGAACCGTTTCCTTTATGCAGTCGTGGGGACTGAACCCGGGGTTTGATGCATGTTAGGCAAGCATTCTACTAACTGAGCTGCATGCCTTGTCTCCGGCATAAGGCTTTAAAAGAATGAACATTTCCAGCGCGGGGAGGGCAACTGATCCTGGAAGTTCACCATTTCTTAGACCTCAGGGCTCTTTTCATCCAGGGAAAGGAGGAAGAGGTGTTGGAGTGTCTTCTCTCCTTGGCAGCCTACGGCAATTACAGGCATAATTATAACCTGGACTCAAACACAAACCCTCAAGCCACCTTCCATCCTTTCCAAGCGATAGTTTAGCACCATTTTAAATTGCTTCGAAATTAATTATGACTTTCTGAGGCAGCAGAAAACGATCCTTACCTCGCCGTCGGCACAGCTTAGCTTGCGCCCCAAAGGTAATTAGACCCCAAGCTATGCATTCTGGCCAGGTATTGCATGACACATGGAGAGGTTAGTGTTTGCCTTTCTTGCACAGTGGATGGGCGCCCAGCAGACATCGCCTTCCACAGCCAGGGGATTCCATGACAGTGAGAGATGTCAATGGTTCTCTTTCAAAAAATAAATGTCAACTTCCACGATTTCTGCTGTCAGATCAAATGCTGAATTCAGACATGAGTCAGCTGAGAACAAGGTGCCTTTGTGCTTCTTTATTTATAATTCATTTAAAAATTTTTTGAGACAGGGTCTCACATAGCCTATGCTGACCTTGAATTTGTTATGCAATGACCTTGAACTCCCTATCCTCCTTCCTCACCTCCTGGGTTCTTTAATTACAGACATGTGCCATTTCACCTGGTTTGTGTGGTACTGGAGAAGCCAGCCCAAGGCCTCCTGAATCCTAAGCACTTTACTAATTGAGCTACAGCCCCAGCCCATACTGTGCTTTAGACACAATCCTCTGAACATGAACATATGGGTGAAGCTGTGTGTGTGTTCCTCTGGGCCATGTGCTCCTCCAACCCCCAAACACACACACACACACACACACACACACACACACACACACACACACACACACAGGCCACCCTGTGCCACCCTCCTTCTATCAGGCAGATAGGGAGGAGGTTGAAAGCAATAGAATGCTTTGCTCAAATCAATGACACAAGCCAGGGTATGGTTTCTGCATGTGTTAAGGGTCCTTCCTAACATGGCAATGATTGAAAGTGAGACCTGGGTCTTCATGCTGTTAGTTTCTGATTACTGGTCTTGATGACTAAGCGTGAAGGTAAACTTGTAGATGAATGTGGTTGATGGTCCTTTAGAAGACAGCTACATGGCAAAATGTGAGCATTAAATGAGTTCCGATGAGGAAAGACAGTTGTGTGTCCAGCCAGTCGGGAGGCTCACCTCATACTGCCCTCCCTAAGGCTTTAGGAATAGGAACAGCAGAGAGAGGAGCCAGGAATGGAGACATCCAGTGGTTGGGCAGAGGTGCAGTATGAGAGCCATGTCTGTGAGGACGTTCTGGATGTCATCCCACAGATGTGTTACAGAAAAGAGCCTCCTGGACACCTGGACACGGGGGATAACGGAGAACAAACTTTCTGTTAGGTTCTTACTGCTTCTTTCTCTCTCTCTTTTTTTTATGGCTGAGTTACAAGACATGAACATGGGGCTGAAGGCAAATGATGGGCAAGAATGAAGGAGGAATGCTGTGCACCACTTGACAGTACAAAGTCCTACTGAAAATTTCATTAGAATAGGGCACTCGGTTGATAGTTATTTTCTGGTTTTTCAGAGAATGAGGAGAAACTTGAGGTGTGGGGGGAGGTTATGAAAAGTATTCACGGTAAAATAAGAACAGACAAAATACGGAAAGAGATATTTCCCCACTAACCTGTGGAGAAATGAGTGATAAGGGCCAGCCAGAGGTTGCAATTTGTCAGTGCTCTACAGGCATGGGGTCCTGAGTGAATGGTGACATTTTCTCTGTTACTTGATCAACATGAGGAGCTTCCTTCCCCCGAGGGTTTTAAGAAGGCCAATGCATAGGACTGGGAGTGATTTGGAAGGGGCGGGGCACCAGAGTGAGCAAGGGGAGGGGCACCAGAGTGAGTACGCGTGGCATCCTGTCTACAGGGCATTTCCTATTCTCATAAATTAGGGGGGGACATGGTTTCTGCCCCAACTTCTGCCCAGACAAGCCCCTGGGAGACTCCCTCCTCCCGGCTACCAGGTATGTGGTGGCTACTAGTGACTAAAGAGTCTGAGAGGCTTATCAACCTACCCATAGACCTCATCTTAGAAAGAGGGCGATGTTCAGCCCACACTGCTCCTAGTATGTGCTTTATAAGCAGCAGCGCCAGCTTCACCGTAGGGACTGGGCACTTGGCAGTGTCCTATGCTCTGAAGGGCCTCCTCAGTTGACTGTCTGCTGTCATCATGGCGAGCATCATCCTGAAGTGTGAAAACACAGCCTGTGATTAGTGGTGACACACCAGTGATTCACCTGCACGCCATCCACAGAGGCAGCGCCATGATGATTAGAGAACATTGGTGAACTGTGGGAATCAGCCGGCAGAGGGCTTGGGAAGGCAGGGAAGGTTACCTAGCAGGGTAGGAATCATACTATCTTGGTGGGACACTATCGAGAGCAGGTAGACAACAAGGAACAGGTACTCCTCCTCCCCCTCCAGTAAACATCACCCCTGCAGCAGGCCCAGCCCAGATCACAGCTGAATTCAAACACATTTCCCATCACAATGGATGCAAACCAGGAATACTGACAGGGAAGTGTTTGAAAATAGCCAGCTTTTGAAAAGCACCTAAATGTTCTAAATATCTACTGGCTTTGATTTGATTTCTTGTTACCCAACACTTTTATATAATAAATACCTCATTCACAAGCTACCCATGGATTTTCCCAAGTAGCCTAGGGCCCTGTGTTAAGGGATACATAAACTAACAGGAGGGGTGTTCAGCAGAGACCCCTAAGAGTCCGGGACTCTGGGCCAGCTGTCCAACCCAGGGTTCCACCAGCCATAGTTGTTTAGAAGAACTGTGTTTATTACTTCTGCTGAGGCAGGTACATGGCCAGCTTTGTGAGAAGCTGCTTGACCGCAATGCTTAGAGAGTGGTGTTTACAGAGAAACGAGGCAGAATGAAGTGTAAGTCACTATCAGGTCCTGGAAGAGGCATCATCCTGACAAATTCATAACGTAAGCAGAATTTCAGAAGCAGCTCCAAAAACTTAAGAGAACGCACTGTCCTCGGACACCACCAAATATGTGTAATGGTTGCTAAACAATCTTTATTCCATTACAAACATTTCCTGCCTCTTTATTAAGGCCGTTTATCTAGAATAACCCAGTCGGAAGAAACGACCAGCTTGCCCTCTGGCCTTAGTTCATTTTATCCATTTAGGCTCTTCCCAGAACTAATCCGAATTTGCTAAGACTCAACCACAGCCAAGTTAAAAGCTCTCTGCAATACATCTGTTCACAGAATCTAAGTAGACGGCTTAGGCAGAAAGGACCGGCCAGAGATGTTGCCGAGGGCCCTGTATCACCAGGCAGGTGCATGATCTCACTCCTCAGGAGCCATCCACCTTGATTTTAAGTCAGGATCTCTCGCTGGTTCAAAGTTCACCTATTTGACTAGGCTGCCTGGCCACCCAGCCTTAAGGATTCAACTGTCTCCACCTCCCCAGCCCTAAGATTACAAGCGTGTGCCACCAGCCACACCTGGCTTTGTTACCTGGGTTCTGGAGAGCGAACTCAGCCTTCATGTTCTTAAGGCAAACTGTTTGCTGACTGGCTATCCCCCAGTTCCGTTCTCTTCACTTTTAGTCTTTCATCATAAGCCCAACCCCAACTATTCTTACTAATCTCATTTAGCTTCCTCTGATGGCTCCCGAGTTGGTCTTATTTCTGGAATGATTCGGGTCCCAGGGGGTTGTGACAGCCTTCGAGTATCACATTTCCCAGGCTGGCCAGCTGTGAGGCGACACTATTGACTTGTCATATTAGCTTGTCATGCTGGCTGCTCTCCCTGAGAGAAACCACTCAGACACGGTTAGTTTTTGTCGGTTGTCTTTCTGTCCACCCCTACTAATCTTTTTTTTTTTCATTCTGACATCAAGGTTTTCACCTCAGGACCCCTGTGTTTTGAATCTAGAGTCAGTTAGAATGTCACCCCTTCTCTTTGTGAGTTGTTCCTTTTTAATATTATGTGTGTGCGTGTGTGTGTGTGTGTGTGTGTGTGTGTGTGTGTGTGTGTAAGGAGAGAGAGAGAGAGAGAGAGACAGAGAGAGAGAGAAAGAGACAGAGAGAGAGAGCGCGAGTGCACGCTCTGAGGGTTCAGGATGTGGGAGAACCACTTCTGCTTTCTAGGAGCTGGGACCTGGACACCGAGATCATAGCTTCATTGCCCCACCATCCTTACCATAAGTCAAAAAACAAACAAACAAAAACAAAATAACAATACTCCCCCCCAAAAACAAATAACAACAATAAAAACAATTAGGAAATCTGGGAGAATGGAGGCCAGTATTGGTTAAAATGTCCCCTGAATATGCTTGGGTAAAATTCTTAGAGGCTTTTGTCCAGATTCATTATGATAAGAACAGCTCAGCTCAATCCCCAGAGGGGAGGCACAAGCATTGGAGGTGACAGTCACCTTCAGGAGAAAGGTGTGGAGACAGGCCACACCCAGCTCCCTGAGGTGATGTTGACCAGATATGGGGGTTATGTCCACAACAGGAAGGGATAAGAAAGGGCCCCACTGGTGACAGAAACTGGGTTATATTCTTTCTATAGACCAAGACTATGGTGCCCATCTGCATAAACCTGTGACAGGCAACAAGGACACTCCTGTAGCCAAAAAAATGGAAGGAAACATGGTTCGTAATGAATAATAGCAAGGCATACAAATTTCTAGAATTTTTTTCTAAGAATATGATTAAAATTTTTTTCTAGTTCTCTTCTTATGTGTCAAACTGTACAGTGAAACTGAGTCCTTCCCCGCCCCCCCATAAAAGGTGAAGTGGTTACCCCTTAGGTGTTAATTGGCTTTCAGACATTCCTGAGATGATGGAGGGTGTGCTCCTGCCGAATCTATCAGGACTCTACCCTTTTCTCTTTGCTCCTTCCTATCTAAGCAGCTTCTTGAGCCTGTGGGATCCCTTTGTCCCCAGAGGACAGCTGATGCTGTTCTCAGTTCTCACTCTGATGTCTTGTCATCAAGGTCCCGTAAAGTCAAAGAGGAGCTCAAAACTTGAGGGTCCTGTGATGCCTGTCATGTCAGGACACCTCTGGGGCACCGCTCTGTGGTGCTCAGCACAGAGCCTCGCTGCCACTTAACACTATCTTGTTAGATAGCAACCACTTTCCACCTTCCCCAAGGCAAGGGGAAGCTGGGAAGCAAGGCAAGACTCTCATTCAATGCAGCAGGAATTTTATCTCTGCAATTTTTCTAACGGAGAACTCTTTCTGAAGTAATGAGAGGAATGAAGCAGACACCACGGATACAGAGACACCCACAGCTCCATCACTGCCACCTCCTCTGACATGTTGTCCGTTGGCATCACTCCTCATTCTTGAGACACCAACTCTTCTTGCACAGGCTGGTTTCCCAGAATGCACCAGCCCTGACATCCTCTGTGCGTGGCATCTGGAAGGCCATCTAGCCTTCTTCCAAGCCAGTAGAAGTAGAGCTGTTGTGTGTCCAGAGAATCAGCAAGGACCCAGGCCACACCCCCTTCCCTTCCCTGTGGTTTTGACCCTCACACGGACACCTCCACAGCCTCCTCCACAAAGGGAGAAGTGGACGCTTGAACAGCTGGTGCCTGTAGCTGCAGACGGGACAATTTCCAGGAAGCACTCGTGTGTCCTCCAGAGAGGACTGTTTCTTCCTCCTCTGTGGACAGGGTAGCTGTAGGAAGCTGTCAAAGTCCAGGTGTGAAGTGGACATTCCAGGAAGCCTGTCTTAGCACGTGCTGGACGAGTGTGCTGAGTCCTTCTCAGAAGCACCCACCCAGGAGGAGCAGGCTCGGATTCCCACCTCTCCTCCCTGTTTCCACACGAGCACGTATGCCTGAAGTGACCTTTTAACTATCAAAGTGGAAAAGAGTCAGGGGAGAGTCTGCAGCAGACAGAGGTCCTACACAGTGCTCAGACAGACACTTAAGGCCAGAAGCTTCTGGACTCAGACCTTGCCCTATTGAGGAATTTGCATTTTTTTTTTCCTGTGAGAGCTGGAGATGAGAAGTGGGTAGTTACATTTGTATTAAAAAACAACCGTTCTGATGCATTGTGAGGATGATGAAGAGACCCGGGTTGGGGGGGGGTGCTCTGAGACCTGCATGAAGTGACCTGGGTCAGTTCCTCAGCTGCTGAGGACTAGGGGATGCTGAGCTGACTGTGAGTCCAGAGAATTCCTAGCTTATACTATGCTTGTGCTCTGCAGGGAACATGGAGACCAGGACAGAGCGGTGAGCTGGAGGTCACGTGGCCCAGCAGGACTCTCACGCACTGAAAGTCATGCTCAGCCACATCTTGCTGCCCTTAGGATTCTGGGTCTTTTACCTTGGCATTTGCTTTTGGTAGTTTTATTTTTCAGTCTTCATTCTCTACATATTAAAAGTAAATTGTGTGTTCTCCAGCTTGGTAGCAAATGCCCAGTTGACCTACTCTGAGGTTTTCTGTATGCACTGTCTTGAGAAACCAGTTTTCTTTGAAATAGTTAGTAGCCAGGCCCAGAACCCACACAAACAGTGTGTGTATGTCCCCACCACCTGGAACCCATGCGGGCAGTATGTGCATGTCCCCACCACCTGGAACCCATGCAGGCAGTATGTGCATGTACCCACCATCTGGAACCCATGCAGGCAGTATGTGCATGTACCCACCACCACCTGGAACCATGCAGGCAGTATGTGCATGTCCCCACCACCTGGAACCCATGCAGGCAGTATGTGCATGTACCCACCACCACCACCTGGAACCCATGCAGGCAGTATGTGCATGTCCCCACCACCTGGAACCCATGCAGGCAGTATGTGCATGTCCCCACCACCTGGAACCCATGCAGGCAGTATGTGCATGTCCCCACCACCTGGAACCCATGCAGGCAGTAAGTCCATGCATGTCTCCACCATCTGAAACCTATGCAGGCCAATCACAGCTGTCCACTCTCCTAGTCCTCACTCTGCAGGTATTCACCCCATCTCCAACTCACCCCTCCATTAAGAGGTCAATGACCCAGAGCTAACAAACAGGTTGTGGGTTGCTTCAGACACTCACTTCAGGGAATGACTGTCCAGGCCATCAAGAGTTCTGAATGCTGTTGCTTGGGGGACATGAGCTGAGGAGGCAAGCCTGGGACCAGCTGCCTTGGCTGCACTTTATTCCTGGTCCATTCCAGAACCTGAGCAGACACAATGCTGGGAAAGTTCAGCCATGTTGTCCCCAAGCCTGCCAGTTCCTGTGTAGGTTTGACCTCATTGTCTGTGATGCTCTCCTGCTGTCATTTGTGGCTATGAAAGGACAGAAAGAGGGCTCCAGGGCGCTCATCCTAAAACTGAGGTGATCACGAAGGGAGTCAGACCAACCCAGCCAGACTCTCAACATTCTCGTCAGGCCCATTGTCTGAGCTCACCAGGCCTCTGCGCTGTCGCTACCGTTTAAAGCAACAGAGACGGAGGACGCACCCGGCCACCATGCAGTTATACAGAAGGGAAGGCAGTCGTCTCCAGAGCTCATGACTGGTGCTGCTCCTGTGATGCTCTGACAAGGGGATGAGAGTACAGAGCCTGGTGATGCCAACACTGCTCAGGGTGATCCAAGCCAGGCACAGAATCAGACTGAGAATGTGCCCCGCACACAGAGTATCAGGACTCTGTCGCTCACAGTCTGTGGTGCTTGTCTGGAACAGGTCACCCAGGTCCCACCACACCTGGTGGCCAACCTAGCAGGACAGCGTGTGAAGCAGATGTGAGGCCCATGTGCCAGGATCCTGCAGGCTGCGCCACATCTTAACCGAGGAGACAGAGGGCCTGGTGATGATGTAAGCGTTGTTGAAAGGAAAACAGTAGCTTCCAGTTTCCCCATTCGGTGGCTGCTTCTCAAATAAAACTCGAGGGGTTTAGAAAGTCCTTCTGGTTAGCAACATAGCCCATAAATATAAATCAGCACGGAAGCATGAGGTAACAACATCTCATTCAGAATGGACCCGGCAGCATCGGGTTCAAACAGTCTAGGTGAAGGGGAGTGGAGCAGGGCCGGGGAGAGTCTGGAGGAGATAGTCAGGGGGAATTCAGAGAGACAGAGAGAGTCTGTTTGCAAAGGCAGCGGCATTTAGCCAGTATGAATTATTCTTTCTTTTGTATCATGTTTCTTTTCCTACATCTCCACTCTCTGCTCAGAGCAGTTTGTTTCACAGAGCTTCCATAGGGTGAAGAGAGATGAGTGGAGGCCTTGGTTAAAACAAAAACCTCTTGCGGTCCCACCAGCACTGGCTCCCATCCAGGTGTTTGCCACTGGAGCTGACCTCCAGTGCATCTTATCCCTGATGACCAGCTGTGGGTATATGCTATTCTATCTGAGTGTACAGAGAAGACCCAGGATGGAGGGGTCACCCTCACACGTGGCCAGAGGGTGAGGAGATGCCGGCCATGTCTTTTTCTGAAAACTCTTCTTCTTCCTTGGTGAACATACTCTTGGCAGCTCAGCCTCAGAGGCATTTGAAAGGGCTGCCTTGGGTGGCTAGCATGGTGTGTTTCCACCTTGCGGCCTCCCGTGTATTGGCGCATGGTGCTTGACTTTGTCCCTTCTCCTGGCCACCAGGATGTGTTTACTCCATCACCCAGGTTCGTCTCTGGTCTTGACTTCATATCCTCTGACATGTGGCCCTTGTCTCCACTTTCTGCTTTTGATTCTTCCTTAACACAAATAACCAAGATGGGCAGTCTCCTGGAGCAGCCCTGCCCCAACCCTTTTGTGATTGGCCCTCCACGGTACGAAGCAGCTTTGAGGTTCTACACATGGTTGTCAGAGCCTTGGGGCTGCTCCGGTACACAGGCTGCCTGAACTCTGGGCTCCAAAGATTTAATTAAATAGGCCAGCTGTCACCTGGGAAATTTCAGTTTGCTTGAGATCACAATATATAGACCATCTGGCGAGTTTCCACAGGAAGGAATCCCTGCAGCCAAATAGCACCTTTTACATTAACAACACTCCCCTCGCAGCAGCCCTGGGGAACCCAGGAGTCATCAGGAAATGAGACGGGTTGTTCTGACCTTCACTGAGCAGACACACCACCAAGTGAGCAGCTGAGTCTGAGAGCAGAATCGCAGGCACTGGGCCACTGAGTTTTAAGGTGGAATTCTCATCCTCAGTTCGTGGTCTACCTACCCGCATATTCTTTCTCTCTGCTGCTGCCGTGGAAGTGTTCTTGTAGGAAGTGTAGGAAGCTGGCTTGTCCCTTTCTGCCCCTCAGATTTCCTTCCTAAGCGCTTTCATTCAGTAGCCTGGTTAGGTTATCATACACTGTGAGAACATCTCAGCTCCTACTCTGCGAGGAAGCCCTGAGTCTCTTTCTTTGAGTTCTCCAGGGCAGGAGCTGGGGGAACCGTGGCAGGATTGAAGCATCTTGTTCCTCTGCAGTGAGGAAACTGTGTGGATGACTTCCATCAGCAGGTCCTTCCTGGTCAAGATTTCTAAGGTAGAAAAAAATCCAAACACATATCGTTGGATCTGATTTTCTAAATGTAACAAGAAATCTCCAGCCATTCGCCAATAAAGGTTGGAAGACACCCATGCGAGGTATCCCAGTGGTGTGGGATTCATGGTGGGGATGCAGTGGCTAACTGTGTTGCATTGTATAGAATAGGAAGGGAATCTTCATCAGAGGAACCAAGAAGACAATGTCCTGAGCACACTGTGGCTTTGAGCTGATTTAGTAAGATGAAATGACT
This sequence comes from Peromyscus maniculatus bairdii, assembly GCF_049852395.1. Classification (NCBI taxonomy): domain Eukaryota; kingdom Metazoa; phylum Chordata; class Mammalia; order Rodentia; family Cricetidae; genus Peromyscus; species Peromyscus maniculatus. Next base: position 65,480,871 of record NC_134867.1, read on the forward strand.
TAATTTATTAGTTAATAGGCGGAGAGAAATAACACCTGAGCAGGATCAGCACCATTGAAGACGAACTAAAAACCAGACCCATGGATTCAGAGTTAAGAAAGTCCAGAGCCAGGGAGCCTGTGCTTTAGAAGGGCTTCCTATGCTCCCATGTGGTTGTGTAGCATTGCAGTGTTAGACGTTTTTCAATGAGAGGAAAATTCACATAAGTCATTGGATGGGGAGACGGGTCAGACAGACAAAGTCTTTCCTCAGAGATTTTGCTGCTTTCCTAAACTTTTATCCCGGAATTGCTTGGGCCCTTTCACTTGAGTGACAGCCTGGAGGAGAAGAGAAAAATTTAGTGACTTGAAAAATGGAGATTTAGGCAACATTTTCTGAAGTCATGAGTGACAACAATCCCCTCACTCCGTTCTTCCAGGCTTGATGCCCTAGTGAGTTTGAAATGGTAAAACAGTCTCCTTCAGCCATCTTCTCCCAAGCTTTTCAAATGACAGGAGGCTCTCTGGCAGCTGGTCCATTAGTGGCTGCTGGAGTTGGATGATGACCAGACACGTGTGTAACACCAGAGACGCCCAAGGAGCAGCAACTGCGCTGAAGTACGGTCCCTCGTTGAGGCCTCGCCAAGGAGTCCTTAAATGGTTATTATTTCCAGAAAATATTCAGTCATGCACAGCCATAGATCTAATTTTCCAGAATACTCCTGCACCAGACACCAGTCATTTTGCTATTCTTGACAATATTTTTACAAGATAACTATTTTAAAAGCATAAAAAAACAGAAGCCAGTTATAAAAACCGTCACTCTTTCATCATGAAAGAAAATGCTTTTGTCCCCAGTGGATGATATGATTATGTAGGCCTTTGTCACTCACTGAGTACTTTAGGTCAGAGAATATTCATTTTCTAAAAAAAAACAACAACAAAAACAAAAACAAAACTGGCACATCAGGCTTACATACCCTAGGTGCAGGACTTTAGGCTGATTTTATTTCGTGTTGTTGGTGTTGCCTCAGTATTTCAGTAACCATAATGATTTGGGTCATAATTTTCAAAACTTTGGCTGTCCCACCTCTTGAAAAACAACCCTCGTCTTCGTACTGTTTCTGAGTTTGGTTGTCAGGCAATGAACGCCTTTCTCCATTGTGAAGAATCCTGTGAAGGAGAAGGATAAAGACAGAATTTCATCTTTTCCTAGCAGGCTGTGCTAGACCAACATTGATCCGAGATGATTTTCCTCAATGCTCTTGACCCAGATGTGAGCTAATTAACTTTGTTACTGGGTGAGTGGCCCTGATACACCTCAGGGGTCCCACCTAGTCCTTCTGGGTCCCAAGGATAGAAGTTCCCTCTGCTGCCCTTGAGGGACTTTCTGAAGCCCAGCAGCTTGTCTAGCTGGGATGAGAGGAAAGTATCCTTCTTTGTTTTCTGAGATTGCTGCTGAGAAACCAGACAACCCTACTTTTTGAAGACCGTAGTTAAGATGACTCATGGCGACTTTCTTCACTGGCTGGCTAGCCTTCTTCTGCCATTGGGAACCACATCAGATCAGTCCCCTCCAGGGGTCTCTGAATGTGTTGTTTCTTCCATTTCATAATATTGGGGATGAATCCCCAGAGCTCTGGGGAGTCTCAGGACTGAGCTTCAGGAGAGCCCCAGGTAAAGTTGTGGTAAGTGGTGTGTGTACAGCATTTTAGTAAGTGCTGTCCCCATGCTATGGATCCCAGAGTTCACAGAGGCAAAGCCTTGGCCTTCATGCACATGTAAAATATAAATCATAGCATAGACAATAGAAAACCAAACGTGACCAGCTCAGTCACTCCAGAACACCCACGACAATGCTAATGCAGAAAGTATGGCGTTTGACTCCTGGCCATGGAAACAGACCAGGAAGAGAGGTCCCATGAGAAGGGCAGAGGTCAAGGTGGGAGCCAGGCGGTGGGGTATTATTTAGTGGAGCCCTCTTGTCAGACCCCACTTCATGCTTTGCAACTCTGGACTTCACTGGGTCGGAGCCAGGACTTGACACAAGAGAGTGTCATCAAGTCAGGCACCAGCAGGTGTGTGTTCACTGACACACTCGGGACAGCCTGTGCACTTCACTGACATACTCGGGACAGCCTGTGCACGTGGCTTCCTTTTCCTGCTGTCTTCAGCACTGCCTTTGGAGAGGCAGGAGAGAGCAGGAGCACTGTCTGGGGGGCAGTATGGAAGGAGCACAGTCAGGAAGGAGCTACAGTGGGTGAGGAGGAGGGCTGAGGCTGAGCAGCCGGTCTGGGGCTTCCAGCCAGGAGCAGCCACGAGCCTTGCTGTGCCCTTTAGAACTGACATGGCGGGGACGAGGACAGTGACGGGGACTAAGAGACCAGCAGCCTGTGCAAGGCCTTCTCTGTCCCTCGGGAAGCACAGCGCTGACCTCCGACCTTAATGCTTTTCTATGGTGGCTCCGAGAAAAGACACCGAAGTTTAGACAGGGCTGAGGGCATGGGGTGGGGAACAGAAGAAAGAAATGCTTCCGGAGCTTTCTGCGTGCACTGAGCTGTGCAGGCCTGGCCTGTCTTCACCTACAGACCTGGACAGGAGTGTACACGCGTTCTCATGAACTGACCCCGACTGTAAGACTCTGAGGCATTGCTTCCTAGAGACTTTGCAGAGAAGGGGATGGGTGTTCAGGATAGAGTGGCCTTTGTTGGGATCCTCCCCTCATTTCTCTTCTCATTTCTCAAATTCTTTCATGGGCCCAGTGTAGATGAATTTTTAAAAAGTCTTATTAAATAAGAAACACAAAGCCAAATACAGGGGTGAAAGCCATAGAGATCAGAGAAATAGTGAGAGTCACCAGCTAACCTTAGTTCACCACGCCACCGTAGCTTCCCCAGAGAGAGCTTCTTCCTGTCTAACCTGCACCTTTATTGCCTTGCTGTTCTGCCCTCTCATTGTCTCTTAGCCCAGCCACCTCACTTCCTCATCACTGCCTGTCTATACAGACCTCCAGGTCTCTATGGTTGGTACTGGGATTAAAGCCGTGTGTTACCACAATTGGCTGTGTCCTTGAACACACAGAGACTCTGCCTGCCATGTGATCAGATTAAGGGCGTGTGCTACCACCACCTGACTTTTGTTTATGGATGCTATGTCCTCTGATCTCCAGGCAAACGTTATTTATTAACATACAAATAAATTATCACCACCGCCCAGGGCTTTGGCCCCAGAAGCCTGTCTAGATATGAAGACAGAGGCTGACAGCACTTCCAAGGCAGGCCAGACGACCCCCATCCCTCACACTCAGCCTTTCATAAGTCACCCAGGCTCTTCCTGGTGTACCACCAGATTGCCATCACCTCATGAGTACAATAAGGGGAAAATCAGTGATGGGATATTTCTTATAGCGTTTATTATCCAACCACATCAGTGCTCATCCTGGAATAACTGAGACTGGGAATTGTGTTCAGAATGTAGATGTTCTGGCAAAGACCTGCCTACGTTTGACTAAGCCAGGCTGAGGTAAGCATGCCAGAGTGTAACAAGCATTCTCATTGGACTATCTTTGGATAACCAGCCCCCCAATAACAACTCGGAGACTTATTAATTATGAGAGCTTGGCCTTAGCTTAGGCTTTTTTCCAGTAGCTTTCATAACTTAAATTAACCCATATTTTTATTAATCTGCATTCTACCACATGGCTTTTGCCTCTCTCCCATTCTGCGTCTGACTTGTTCTGCCTCTTCGTGGTGTCTCCTGCATGCCTAGATTCTTCTTCCCTGTTTCTCTCTGCCCTCAAGTCCTACCTATACCTCTTGCCTAGTTACTGGCTGATCAGATTATTACACCAACCACAGCGACACATCTTCACATAGTGTACAAATATTCCACACTACATCCCCCCTTTTTGTCTAAATAAAAAGGAAGATTTTTAACTCTAACACAGGAAAACTATATACAATAAGAACAATTATCAAGTAAGAATTACATTAACAATGTTTGGTTTGTATGTGTTTGGCAAATCTGGAGAAAGTACTGTATTATCTATCCTATCTTAGTAAGTCTGGTCTATGTTTTGCCTGTGTCTTGATTGTTTTCATAGGCCTGAGATTAAACATTGCAAAGGTATGAGTTGTACATAAGGAAAGACAGCAGAAGATTGATGGGGAATGGGTTCTGGGTCTCCGGGCACATGACCCTGAACGAGTCTGTGGCCACACAAGGAGGAGAGATGCGCAACGTTCTGGGAATATCTGTGACCCTGTTTCAGAGGCCATGTGACCCTGGATCATTACTAGTGGTTAAAGTTCCAGGCATCACAGTCAAGTCCATTTTCCAACTCCCCACACTCTAGGTGATGGAAGCTTTCTTGGACACAGGAAAGGTATTAGCTGGAATTGGCTCACAGCAGCCTCTTGCCTGCTCACAAGGCTGTCTACCTTCCCCTTCCTCACTCCCCTGCCTCAGCAAGGAGATTGAAGTCATGTGAGGACTTCTCTCTACTCCCACCATATACACACTAGGATAGTTGTCCAAGGGAGGGTAAATCTGGTCTCTCATTCCCATCACTGTGGGCCCAGAAGCAGTGAGGAGAATGAAGGGGTCTTGATCCTTATTCAGTCACAGGGTCTGTACATTGGCCTCCTCCAATTCAGTCTGGTCATAGTTTCCTAGACCATCTGCTTTCAGCTTTCCACTAAGCTGGTGTTAAGAGTCATGTCTCTATTTCTTTGTGTCTTTATGTATCTGTCTTTCTCAGTATGAATGGTTTCATCAATTTTTGCAAGGCTGTAGAGTGCCTAAGGCTGCCATGGTGGTTTGGAGAACCTGTGTGTTGAAGTGGGTTCACACAGCAGGTGTAACACTTTGTGCCATGAGCTGGGTGCTATGACCTGACCTCTGCTAACATCACACTACCACCATGCCCCAGACCCCTTAGTCCTTAGAAGTGCTTATTCAAGAATGCTCAAGGAAACTCTAAGCTTAAAGAAAACAGCACCATACCTGTTCCTCATTGAGCAGTCACTGCAGAGAGGGACATTTTAGCTGTATGTCCAGCTCAATTGGTAGCAATGCTACAATTTAAAATAGGTTTTCTAAGCTCAGCAAGAATCATTGAACTCAAAATGCAAAATATGTCATCAACCAGATACATTACACCCATGAGGTCTCTGACATCGAGCAGCTCAAGGCCTGGCTTCTTACCCCAGTGGCTGGCCTCAATCTCACAGTGTTTTGTTGCCATGGCGTTAGCACCTTTGTTGTGCCTGGCCAGCTTGGGTATGGACCCAGGTTAGGATCATACAACCTCTTCTCTCTATAAACTGCTCTTTGCCTGCATTGCCTCTGTGTGGGGTTTCCTTGCGGTGGCCAGGCATGCCATGTAGGTCACTGGGAGAAAGTGTAAATTCACTGTGATGATATGTAGAGGAGGCTTGCCCACAATCAAGGGAGTCATCATGAACATGTATAAATTCATGCTGGAAAAAAATCATAAGCATAAGCAAAATTACTGAAATCAGTAGTTTTTAAATAAAAGAAGTTTGTTTTTTAAAATGAGAGTGTTTCATAGAGAGTACAGAACACATTTATTTTTGAAAGATTAAAAAAAACAAGCAATTTTTTTTAAGGCATTGACTATGAGCTGTTCTGGAGAAGTGACTTCTGAACTCAATTCTGCCTTGGCGAACATCCTCCTAGCAGAACTATCTCTAAGTAAAGTGACTTTCCTGTTACATCAAGACCTACATGCCTAATCCTGACACTCACCCTGGAACACCAGCATTCCTGGAAGCCATCCATCCCCAAGACAGGCAGCTGGTCAAGAGGAGAAGTTGGAGGCATAAAACATTGCCCACTGAGTCTAACCTTTCCTGTCAGCCTGTGTCTGGATGGAGACCTAATGTTGAGGAGGAACCCTAGAGATCACTGTTCATGAGCTAGATGAACAGGTTACGATTGTAGCGATGGGAACTGGTATCTGTAGAGCTCATGGGCTTCTGTCTACAACACCAGGCCACTGTGAGGCCATGTGGGGTCACTGCCCTTTTATCTCAAGCCAGGCCAGTGTCTTGGATGTTTGCCACACTGTGTCTCCCTGGTGGCACATTTTCAGCACCATGATGCAGCAACATTTCATATACCTGTCTTGAAGGAATCACCTTCAAGAGCAATGGGTTGCTTTAGCTTCTCTTCTGACCACCACCTCAGTCTCACATCTGTTTGTCTCGGCCCTTGGAAATACTTGGATGCTACAGTCCATGTATCACGGGGCAGTGTTGCCCTGGGCTCTCTGGTGGGGACAAAGGGCTCTCAGATTCTGTCATGGAGCAAGTCAGCTCAAGGTGCTTGGTGATGAAGGCAGTGCAAACCCAGGCAGGTGCGGGGGGGGGGGGGGGGAAGGGGGGTGTATCAGGCATGGCCTTCAGACAGCTCTGGCCCTTCCTCTGGGTCTTTTTCTCACATCTCCCCTATTACATGGGAGCATCCATGTTCAGTAGATACTTCCTTCACTCTCCCAACCCAGATTGCCTGTGAGTGGCTTCCAGAGTCCTCATTTAGACTGGTCCCATCAATTCTCCTTCATTCTCCCCTCTTTGGAGATGACACAGTGTTCCTTTTCCATTTGTTGATAGCCCTAAAAGTGTAACATCCATAGGTGTCAGAGTCTAAAGTAAACAACTCTCAGTTACCTCTGGCAAAATGAAATAAGGACTTCATACCCAAGGACCTTGCTTGAGTTGACTGTGACCAGATCCCTGCTTCTCCACAGGTCCTCAGTGGACATTCTCTGAGCAGATGTGACCAGTGGCTACCTTCTCCATATTACCCTCCAAATCTCTTGAGAATAAGCAATAGGAGCTCATGAGAGCATCCCATAGTTTTTCACAGGTCCCCCACGCTCCCTCAGGATGTCTCCTTCCTCATAGTTATCTTGGATCAGGGGGTGTAAATCTGATGCTTAGGAAGCATCATCAGATGGGCCTGTTCCATCTTCTCTGTCCTCTGTTTCCACATCATCAATGCCTGTGTCATCTCTAGTTGTCCAGCAGGGATGGCTTCCAACCACAACCTCTGCCACCTCAGGCTTCTGTTTCCTTCCTGGGGAGTGACTCAGGGGATACAGGGCATTTTCTCAGAGACCTTTGCCCAGTGGCTTTTCCTATAGATCCACAACCCATTCTTTTAATTGAGCACAGAAGAGATACACAGTCTTTCTAGTCTCAAGTTCCACACACTCTATGAAAGACTCACATCTGTTTTCTGCTACAGTGTTTAATAAGTCGAAACATACCTCCATAGATCCTTGCCATTGGCAGCTAGCATTGATTTGAATCATAGTAACAAAAACCCAGGTGTCCAAAAGGAAAACCATGAAACCAGAGCGTCTTTAACCACGCCAGCATGCCAGTCTCTGAGTAGCTGCCACAACTCAAGGTGGAGAAAGTATCTCAGACTTGATAGAGAAGAGTCCAGGTAACCCCAAGTGGGACTGAGTAGAGGGAAGTAGGTGAAGAAGAGCTACCATACATGTAAAAGGCTCTGTGGAAAATTGAGCTTTAGAAAGAGGAATTAGTGATTTACTCTTGGGCCCAGTAACCCTCCATAATCAGATCTGGGGCTCAAGGGTGTGAACTCCCTTGATCCTTGATATGTTCAGGAGTGGATCTGCCCCTCAGGAGGCAATCAGACATCTTCTTCCCATTGCTTCTACCCAGATGTGGTGTTTCCAGAAACTTGTGGTGGTTGACTGACAGCTTCTGGACTTACTACCCGGGGTTAGATCTCCCTATGGGGATCCCAGTTGGGAGAACTTGGTGTCTCCTGGCGTTTTCAAGTGTCTCATGTAACAAAGGGATAACCATACATGCCTTGCATTGTGGCTTTGAAGATCAACCAGGGGCCAAAGCCTGAGGATCTTAGTCTCATGTCATAATTCAACAAATGCTATGTGACATGGTTAATAGTTGCTGTGAGTCAAGCTCCACACCTATGAATGACCAAGTGCCTGCATTTGCAGAGGAGCACCAGTGTTATACAAGGTGTCCAGTACCAAGTGTGGGCATCACATCAGCTCATTCATATGAAGCAATCTAACATACTAATTTTTGAATACTACATCTTTTTTTTTGTTGCACTGAAAAAAATCTGTTATACTTTATGAATTCCACTAACAGAGAAAAAAATGTGCATTTTTTTTAGGTTGTCCTGGTGCCAAAAAGCACGAGTTTCTGACAAGTATCCTGGATGCACTCTCTACAGACATGGTTCATGCTGTTTCTGACCCTTCTTCCTCCTCTGGCAGGTATGCTGTGTCTTACTGGAGAGCAATATGCTGGCCAGAAGCCCAGGAATTTGAAGAAATTTGGAAAGCTAAAGGATTTCTGGCCAGTGGCCAAGCGAAACCAGGCAGTTCACTAGGATGTACTTAGGTCTAAAGAAAGGAGCCCCTCTAGACCAGGAAGGCACTTGGGAACAGCCCCCACTCTTCATTTTCAGGGGCTCCTGGGGTCCAGACAGGGCTGAGAAGATGAATGTACTTGTTTTGGGTGGATATATAGGTTGAAATTGAGTCTGAGAGTTACCTATTGGGTTTTAAATACTTTGGAATTCTGCAACTAAAAAAAAAATTTTTTAAAAAAAATTTTGTTTTCAAGACAGGGTTTCTCTGTTATAGCCTTGGCTGTCCTGGAATTCACTCTGTAGACCAGGCTGGCCTCAGACTCAGAGATCTGCCTGTCTCTGCCTCTTGAGTGCTGTGACTGATTTATTGTTGAATCCTACATCGCACATGAGGCTTCTCTTCTTATCCAAGTTCAAGTGCACAACTAAGGGGCACTGATCCCACCGATACAGCTCTGCCCTAGAGACAGATGCTTTCCTTGTGCACACTGTAGATACACCAAGGCTGCAGTGTTGTTAAAACCCATAGAGCCTGTGCCCCTCCGCCTCATGGCACAGGGTGACAGAGTTCTCCAGGGGAACAGCTGTGGCACTACAGCACTTAAACTCAGCCCCATGTGTTCACAAGCTCTGGTGGTATTTGTAAAAGAGATTTTATTGCAGTGTTTTTGTCTTCCTGAAAATGCTGGTTTCTCTCCCACCCTCACAGCAAGCTCCTGGCTGTCTCATGCATGAAGCCTCCTTAGCAAAAGGCAGTTCTTTTGCTAAAGAAGGCATAAGGGGAGAAGTCAATACCAAGGTGAAATGTCACAATTGCATAATAAGCTAAAGCAAAGAAGTCACTTGTAGTTGAAGTTTACTCCGGTCCTGCCCAGCCCCATGAACCCCGCAGCCGCTTATAAAATAATCACTCAGAAGCTTATATTAATTAAAACTGCCCGGCTAGCTCAGTTGGTAGAGTACGAGACTCTTTTTTTTTTTTTTTTTTTTAAATTAATGCTGGATTCAGAACCTTGTTTTATTTTATTTTAAATTTTTTTTTTTTTTTTTTTGGTTTTTTGAGACAGGGTTTCTCTGTGTAGCTTTGTGCCTTTCCTGGGACTCACTTGGTAGCCCAGGCTGGCCTCGAACTCACAGAGATCCACCTGGCTCTGCCTCCTGAGTGCTGGGATTAAAGGCGTGTGCCACCACCGCCTGGCTAGAACCTTGTTTTATTTAAACATATTCTTCATGCTACAATACAAACCTTCAGAGTCAATCAAATACGTAACATCAATAGTTTCCTCAAAACTCTTAAAGACCCACAGCCACATTTCTATACCTCTATAAGGCAGCTTCAGTATGCGAAAGATCACAACATAGTAATTGTGGAATTAAATCCCATTTTTAGAGAAAGAGACTCTTATTCTTAGGGTCATGGGTTTGAGCCTCACATTGGGTAACAATTGTAGATGAATTTCTAAACAGTCTTATTAAAGAAGAAACACAGAACCAAATACAGGGGTGAAAGCCATAGAGATCAGAGCAATAGCCACCAACTAACCTTAGTTCATCACGTCGCCATCGCTTCCCAAGAGAGTCTCTTCCTGTCTAACCTGCGCCTTTATTGCCTTCCTGTTCTGCCTTCTCATTGGCTCTTAACCCAGCCACCTTACTTCCTCATCACTGCCTGTCTATTCAGACCTCCAGGTCTCTATGGTTGGTACTGGGATTAAAGGCATGTGTCACCAGCTTGGCTGTGTCCTTGAACACACAGACTCTGCCTGCCATGTGATCGGATTAAGGGCGTGGGCTACTGCCACCTGACTTCTGTTTATGGCTTGCTATGACCCGTGATCTCCAGGCAAACTTTACTAACATACAAATAAAATATCACATTTCTGCACAATTATAATATCACCATAGTCACCTAAATTTCAACTTTATATTTCATACTGTGGAAGTGACTGACATGCCCTCCAAGTGCCTGACCCAGGACAGTGCCAGGGAGCCCAGTCCCTGCAGGCTGTTGGCATCTGTTTGTTATGTCTGCACTCTCATGGAGGAAAGGTCATCCAACCCAGTGGACAATGGAGTCCATAGAGCCCAAAATGATGGCACAGGTCCTCCACTTCAGGTGAGAGGTACATGTTATCACTGCACAGCTTCAAGGTCTGACTTACAGCCTGACTTACAGCCTGCCTCTTAGAATGTCCAGCTTTAAAAAATATCCAAAGGAAACTGTCTAGTTACAACTTTAAAAATTTTGATGTCACCTTCCACTAACCTTTTCTATTTAAGTTTATCTTATATATACAGTAGAGCAATGATTGCATTAAGGTAGAAACTCTGGGGTTCTAGATACCCTTGGTGGATGCTAGTGACTGAGCCCACCTGTTGGCCTAAGGGAACCCAGGTCTCAGGACAGCAGCCTTTAGTTTCAAGGCCTCAACCAATTGAATAACAACAGTGCACACATGTGCTGTGATGTCCTTAGTTCTGAACACACTCGCTGAGCCATTACAGATGACGTACCTGTCTTGTATCTGAAAGTGACTGTATCAGGTACTGAGCTGGGACAGGCACAGGCATGGGGGAAGGGGCCCGGAGTCACGGGGTACAGCAGCTTCAGACTTCAGACTAACATAGTCCTTTCCTTTGTAGGCTGTCAGAGCCAGACCCCAGCCACACCCTGGAGGAGAGGGTCGTGCATTGGTACTTCAAGCTGCTGGATAAGAACGCTAGTGGAGATATTGGCAAGAAGGAAATCAAGCCCTTTAAGAGGTTCCTGCGAAAGAAATCCAAGCCCAAAAAGTGTGTGAAGAAGTTTGTGGAATATTGTGATGTGAACAATGACAAGTCCATCACTGTGCAGGAGCTGATGGGTTGCTTGGGTGTCACCAGAGAGGAGGGTAAAGCCAACACCAGGAAGCGTCACAGTAAGTCTTGCCTCACTACTCTGACAGGATCATTTTGGGGGTTCATGTCTATGGGGTAACTTCCTGGGTTTAACAGGTTGCCTCATGGTCTGTTGTGTAGGAGAAACATGGTATGCCATTGGTTGTTGTCACCCATGTAGAAATGATCACCGGTAGTCAGTAGCCTACCACCTGGTCAGGAGAGCAGCAAGCCTCAGCAACATGAACTGAGTGTAGCTCTGAAGCCACACCAGTTATTGTTCTAATCACAGTGGCTAACTGTTCAAACACGCCTCAGCTCCTGATTTCAGAATCATCGGCAATAACCAGCTAGCACAGTCCACAGATTCCACTGGACCATTCAGGCCAGGTCACAGGCAGGGAAATCATCAACTCTAGGAGATGAGTTGTCCCAGTGGGCTTAGCTGGCTTCTCAGTTGGACACGTCTCTCTGTGGGGCCTGGCCTAAGTCACCAGATGCAGCAGGAGTAGAGGAATCTCAGGATAGATGGAGCCTAGGGTTCTGACATTTAGTTCTATGATCTGATGACCAGTTTCATCAATGCGCTGGAGAACACGTGCAGAGCATGGGTGAGCTTCCACCTTGGTGCCTCTGAGCTGTGTGGTTATGATCAGCACAGCATTACAGTAACTGGCTGAAGGAAATTCAGATAGCCATCTTTAAAGCAAGGATCGACCTTCCCAGAAGTTAGCAAGAATCACCTCTCAATGAAAGGAGTCTAGCCTGGACCCTAATTTAGTTATATAATGTACCCATGGCATGCACTGGAGACACAGACACAGAAAGGGAGATGTTTTGCCTTCCAGAAAACCACAAGGTGCAGATCACAGTTGAGATGTCTTCAAGAGGGCATCTGGGATCAACATGTTCCTTGGAATGAGGTGGTCATCTGCACAGGACAAAGGGCTGTTGGGAATCATGAACTCAGGACAGGGTTTGGAAGCAGAACTGTTACAAAGGCTTGGCCCACAAGGAAGGAACATTGATGGGACATTGAGAAACTCCAAAGCAGCTCTAGAGAGGGGGTTCCTGGTCCTGGAAAGGAATGGGCAAGACTACAGTTATGAGGAAGTAGAGTTCCGTTTTTCTTGCTGCCTTTAAGTCATCTACTAAAACTTCCATGAGTCTCTGTGGTTGGAGGTAGCGTCTGGGCTGAGGAACATCTGGGGTTCTGGCCTGTGTGTACTTGTGGGCCACTAGGGAACAGGTCATCTAACGCTACCTAGGGACTAACAGTGAATAGGGAGAGAGAAGGGACATGAGACAAGTCCACTGGGACAGACAGCAACTGTCCATGAGTAGGAAAGAATAAATGAGGTCATAGAGGTGAGAGGAAACCATGACGAAGTAGAAAAGAAGGCTGGAGAACCCTGGCCAAGTAGAAACTGTGGCCAGGTGAGAGGTTGAACTCTGAGCAGAGATCAGAGTGAGGCAGGGGGCACCTGAGGTAGAGGGTCCGTGTACCACAAGAGTGGGTGCCCCACTGGAAACAGGAAGGGGAGACCCCAGTCTCCAAACCCAGAACAAATAGCACCCTAGCGTCCCTCAGTCCCTTGATTTCACATGAAGATTTTGGTAAAATGAGCCAAAGCTAATGTTTTCTAATTTTAATACCGTACCAAAATATTTAAAAGAACAGAATGTGTATGTGGGTGCAGCTCAGGCTCAGAATCCATGCTTTTCTGGGAAAGTTCTGGAAGACCATTCTTTGTGGTTGGTGAACCCATGTTTAAGACTTGGGATAAAACAAGGCATTCTTCTAATGTTGGGGTGTCATTAGAGAGTGTCTCTGTGGTGATTAAAAAACCCATTCTTCCAAATCTGGGCTCAGGGTCTCTATGGGTACGTTGTCATTTGACCAAGTCTGCCAACTGATGATGTTGAGCCTGTCATTAAGAAAGCACTATTTGACGAGCAATAATATCTTTTCCCCTCCCAGCCCCCAGAGGAAATGCTGAAAGTACGTCTCATCGACAGGTGAGTATGTCTGTGAGTGTATCTGGTTTACTTATATGTTACAGGAAAAATCTGGGGCCGTGTAGGTCTAGGGGCAATAATTAATTAATTAATAATTAATACCTTCAGAGGAACCAGAGGGCTCAGCTGGGGGCAGCTCCATGTGAGAGCATTTGGAGCAAAGAAATATTTTTGCCAAATTCTACCTTCAACCACTGACCTGCTAACTCCTCCATTTAAAGATTTGCTCTTTTTCAAAAAATTATTTGAAATTTCAATTAATTTGTTAATTTAAAGCTAGGTTTCGGAGTCTGTGTGGCAGAAATGGTTAGGTAAGCTGATGTTTGCAGTTGTTTCTTACATATTGAGGAGCTGGCTGGGACAGGAGATGCTCTTCGGTGCCCATCAAACAGCCCACTCGCTGGAGACCTGAAGAGGCAGGAGTTGGGCTTCCACAGAGATTTTCAGTTCCCTGCTGTGTTAATAAACATTTGTGTTTCTGAGGCCACATTTCTAGATGTGCAATTAAAGGGCACAGTTGTGGTCCCCACATCCCAGCCACAGCCTAAGTGGGGACACTTTCCAGGGTTCTTTCCCCAAAGCCAGGCAAACTGTGTTCCCTCTGACTCTGGTGTGTTAGCTGTTGGCCTTGGCTGCACCTGTTAGATGCCGGGCTGAGGCTCGCTGTGTGATGTGGGTTTTAAGTAGGGACCTCCGGCACACACCTTGGAGGGAACTGAGAGCCATTTCATTAGGAAAGACGCGCAGTTCGTTCTCCTTTGTTTAGTAAATGTTTATGGTTTTAACTTTTCCAGCCACACTGAAAATCACTTACACTTGCAAAGGGGGCAGGTCTGAGAGCAATTACCCAGCTGCCTCCAAAGGCTTCCCGGGGGCTGTTTGCTTTAGCTAATGGCAGCTATTGGCACACATATGCCATGCAATCTTAAATACCCCCCCACCCCACCAAGTCTGCCACTTCAGCATTATTCCTGAAAAAGATAGCACAGCACAGTCTCTCCATCTTTCTTATAGTAACCCAATGCATGGGGTGAATCCCTGCCATTATTACTGTATGCCATGGTGTGGGGCCAGCGGGCCGGGAATGAGAAAATGACTTGTTTTTCTAAGCAGCTTCATACTTGCTCAGCAAGGATCAGAGCTGTGCATTCTGGGCGCCAAGGATGACCATGTTCCCCCGTAGTTCTGGTCTTCTTCAGTGATGGCTGAAACACATCCAAAGACTATCTTTATCTGTAACAAATTAAGACAGAACTTCCATCAACTTAGTATAGGAGTTATTCACCTACTCACTGTGTTATCAGAAGGGAGGAAAGACAGTGTAAAAATTTAAAGCTTAGGATTTTCAGTATCCAATAAGAAGACCATTTTCTATTTGTACAAACTGCTGCACTTGACAAAAAAAAAAAAAAAGGATGGGTGCTTTTCTTTTTCTTGTGTAAATGACTTCCCTTGAAAGTCCGTGCGGTGAAGGACAGCAACAGATCTCTACTATAAACACAAATGCAAGCTGCATGTCCTCTCAGGTAAAAGCAAATGGAAAGATAAAAAGGAAGTTTTTAAATGGTATATGACTGTCCAAGCTGGTGGCACATGCCTGTAGCCCCAGCTCATCTGGTGATGGCAAGGCTGAGGTTATCCTGTTCTAGCAGGCCACTTAAAATATTTGAAGTCAATGTGGTTTTCTCAGATGACGTATTTTCCTGAAGATTTCAAGGGACGAAAGCACTTCCTACACAATGTGCCCACTCCTCCTTAACTCTAGGCCCCTCTGCCCTTTCTTGTCTGGTTCCCATCATAGTAAGGAGGTTTACTTCCGGAAGCAAGCCTTGGTCTGCACAGAGGGAAGACACAAACATCTTCATAAGATTGTCTTTTTTTTCTTTCCCCCCAGCCCAGAAAACAAGGATGAACGACTGACTATCCAAGGCATGTTCCTAGACATGTGGGAATCTCCCTCACCAAAGAGCTATTAAAAATGAAAAACATATAGTATTTGCACTTTGTACTTTAAATGTAAATTCACTTTGTAGAAATGAGATATTTAAACAGACTGTTTTGATCTGTGAAAATGGAAGGCTGGCTTCGGGAAATTAATCACATACAATGTATGTGTCCTTGTTTGACCTTAAAGATCTGTGCCGGTGGGGATGGGTTTTGAATGCATTTCAAGTTCACTCCCTTGTCCCTCTGTGGAGGGCCTGGTTTATACCCTGGCCCTTTCCTCTGCCTGCAGTCTCTGTTGGCTTGTTCCCAGTGCTCTTGATACAAGCCAGAAGACTATCCTATCCTTAGAAGTTTGCAGGGCCATGCAGTTCCCATGCATGGTCACCTGGTCTGGGGTTGCCTGTTTCATGAGGTTTTTCTGTCTAGAGATGTCCCGTCACTCACACCCTGGTCACACAGGCACCAGCTCGAGCACAGCCTTAACTTCTAGTATCCCCTGGCTGAGGCTGTGCTGTCAGGCTCCATCAGGCTCCACTCCAAGCTTCTCCTTGAGTTTTGCCTCTGCTTGAGCCAATCCTGCTGTTAATCTCCAGGGAGCTGAATGGGCAGAGCACCAGAGGGTCCTCCTTCAGAGAGGACACCGAACGCTGGCAGACTGGCTCAGTACCCAGCCCACCTGCCTCTCTTCCAAGTGACTGTTCCATCCTGCTGTGGCCCACCATAGGGTCTCCTGGAAGGGGAAAATGTCTTCTGCAGAGATCATGGACCACATCCTGGGGAAGACACAGCTAGACGACATCATGCCAAGAGTCCTGAACAACAGGCAGCTAAGAAAGTCACTTATGAGGGGATTCATCCAAGGCCCTTATGGGATGAAGGTTAAGAGCTGGATGCCCACACTGTGGGAGACTGGCCTGGCCTGTGTGTGGTTGGCTGCCATTCTCAGACCTGGACTCTAGGTCAATCTGTACTCACTGCTCTCAAGACACAATTGCAGATGAGGGAGAGCTGGGGCAATTCTCTCAGATGGGCTTCTATGTGGAAGACTGTTCACGGCCCCCAGCCTCTCAGTATATGTCTGTGGATGTGCACACACACTCCAAAAGGCCTTTGCTTATTCGAACTGTGTAGAGGTAAGATCTGACCAGCTCACGTGCATGTCAATATTGTCTACAAAAAAAAAAGTATGATCCCAACTGTTTTGGATAATCTTTTATATTTCTGAACCCTGAATTTAATCATTTTTATTAGATTAAATATGCTACTAAAACTGTATCAGTCTTCTTTTCAGCATTTCATGATTGCTTACTGTTTAAAAATATTTTTTAGATTATTTTATGTGTGTGAGTGTTTTGCCTGAATGTATGTCTGTGCACCTCTTACATCTCCAGTGCCCACAGAGGTCAAAAGAGGTCATAAGATCTTCTGGAACTGCAGTGATGGACACTCATGAGCTGCCATAGAGGAGCTGGGGATTAAAGCTGGTTCCTCTGTAAGAACAAGTGCTCTTAACCACTGAGTCATCTCTACAGCTCTTCATAGTTTCTTACTTTAAAATGTGCCCACTAGTGGAAGCCAAAGGTGTGGGTGCTGGCCCAGCAGATTTGGGTCTGATTTTGCCCATTGAGGCTGTGTGACTTGGGACATGTTCCTCAACTTTTCTGAACCTCAAGTTTTCTCCTCTAAGACAGGAGCATTGGCACATTCCCCATGGCAGGTGGGACCTATGAGTTAATAGTTGTAGATGTCTCAGTCGGCCCTGTGTGATACACTAGAAGTTTCTCTTCCTTCACTGCATGACAGAGACCCAGGACAGATTAATACCAGCTGCCCCGTGCTTCTCCTGTCGCAGACACTCTAGAGCTGACAGTAGCAACAGAGATGTGCTTTGTTTTATTAAAGCTGATGCTGTTCCATGAGTCAAACAGCTAGAATCTTGAACATGACAGCGCTTTCTTCCATCCCAGCATCCAGAGCTCTGCACCATCCTGGTTGACTCTGCAATATTTCACTCAAACTCTCCAAGTCCTTTCTGCACCAGTCTGCCTCTTCCAGTACCTCTACCTCCTCTCAGGTCCTCCCAACTCAGAGCTGAAAGACCCTCAGTCTGAGCACCAGTGACATGCACAGGGGAAGGGAATGAGCAGGACAGAAAGGCACAGAGAAGAGAAAGGGTTTAGGCCAGGTTCTGAAGAAGGCACGAGAGGACAGAATGTTCAGGAGGCTGACAGATCATGGGCGAGGCAGGAGCTACACATGGTTCTCATTGCAGAGCATTAATACTGAAAACCTAAACCAGCAGCTGGCTTCTCTCTCTGCCCACAGTGGCTACATTTAGGGTTGGATGCCTCCCCTAGAATGCCCCACCCACCCTCCGTTTGAAAAAGTGTTCCTGCTTCCTTGTCATTCTACTTGGAGGCTTTCAGAAGAACACCAAGCATCTCATAAATCATTTGCACAAATGTCACACCCACCTGAGCTGTTTACACGATCAAGGTGAAATGTTTCAGCTCTTGCTGAAACTGATGTAGACATGAGTCATGTGATCCTAACTGCCAAGCACAAAACCAAATTGTACAAGCAACAGAGCTACTTCAGAAAGCCAGTAAAAACACATGAAGGCTAAAGTCAGAGGAATGGATGATGGTGGTGGTGGTGGTGGTGGTGATGTCATGGTGGTAGTGAGGGTAGTCAGGATGCTGGCATTGATAATAGTGATTTTGATTGTGGTGATGTTAATGATGGTGGTGGTAGTGGTGATAGTTATGATGATGATGGTGGTGATGGTGATGATGATGGTGATGATGGAATTTATGATGCTGGTGATTGTGATGATGATGATGGTGGTGGTATGATGATGGATGGTAACCGTCATGATGGTGGTGGTGATGGTGATGATGATGTCAATGATAATGCTGCTGCTGTTGCTGCTGCTAAATGATCATGGTGAGGAGCAGAAGATGATTTTCTTCCTAATACTATTGTATTTTGGCCTACCCCACAGGCCAAAATTTGGAATGCATTTTGAGTAATTAGATACATAGACATTTTTAGTATTTCTTCCCTTTAGAAAGATGTTAGCCATCTTTCTTTCTTTCTTTCTTTCTTTCTTTCTTTCTTTCTTTCTTTCTTTCTTTCTTTCTTTCTTTCTTTCTTCCTTCCTTCCTTCCTTCCTCCCTCCCTCCCTCCCTCCCTCCCTCCCTTCCTTTCTCTCTCTCTCTCTCTCTCTCTCTCTCTCTCTTTCTTTTTCTGCAGTACTATAAACAACTCCCTGGAAAACACAGCTGCTCAAGCATCTCTGGTTTGTTCCTGTTCTTGTTCTTGCCTCTGTGTGTGGGAGAGCCAAATAGTCAGGACCCTACTGGACTTGACTCTGTGGCCCACACTGGACACAGGGCTGCTCTGGGATTTCTTCCATTGGATGAGAGTGTCTTCAGGGCATCATATCATAAATAATCAGAGGCCTGCTGGTCCTGACTCTGTGGCTCACACTGGACACTGGGATGCTCTGGGCTCTCATGCTTTCGATGAGTGTGCCTCGGGGCATCTTCTCTAATGTCTGTGCTGAGACGTATTGAGCTCAGCTGCTTAAGTACCCATTTGTCTGTCCATGCTGCAAATTCCATCTTGTGGGTCAGTGCATGCCACAGGCCAGGAAGCCATGGCAAGGGTGGAATGCAGGGTAGAGCCACACTCCCGGGCGGGCCCCAATCTGCACATGGTACATATAAGGACAGTCCAGTAACAAAGCACTGTTTTTCCAAGGCAGTGAGTAGGAGAGAATGTGTGCTGGGGTACTGTGAGGAGAATGCAGCTGTGGGCTGCACAGTGACCTACAAGGTGGCTTGTGGCAGATGTTCCACCCCCTCAGCCTCATCATAAAGCCCCCAAAAGATTTTTTAATGCCTCATCTCAGTGTTACTGCAAACCAAACAGGGGAGTCCTTCCTAGGAAGCGTCTGGTGTAAGGGGCATTCTGTGCTGTCCCACAGCATTCCACGGTTGGTGTGATGTGTTCACCTCTAGCTGTGATGTTTCTCCTAACAGGACACTTGAATCCAAATCCCAGAAGTCTATCAGGCTACAAAGTACAGACCCTCCCAGGAGCACAGGCAACCCCTCTAAGGTCTAAGAGTAGAGCAGGGAACTTGACCAGGGATGGGTTTTGTTTCTTAGAAACAGCAGTTATAAAGGGAAGTAACAGTGACTAGGAACTCAGTTCATTTTCTCAGTAAACTCAAAGTCAGGCAGAAACCAGATGCATGGGCTGATGCAGCCAGCTGGTCTGTGGTTTCCTCAGACCCCTGGGTCTGAGTTCAAGCTCTGTCCCTGTGCTATCCCAAGGGCTTCTGATTGTGCCTCAGGACCTGAGGAGGGAAGGAGGACAGGGAAATGGTGGAAGCCCGGATATGCTACATTTTGCTTCATGCTTTTAGTTTCCCAAGCTCTGGCTGGTAGAACGCCACCAAATCTCTGCCCAGCCGTTACACAGCTTCTTCAACTCCGTTTGCTGCCTTGGACAAGACGAGCGGCTGGGAGTCGGCAGAGGGGAGAGGCCTGCCAGCAGACAGAGTGGCATCGCCCTGAGGCAGCCTCTCCTTCTTTGTGGAGCAACAATGCCTCATGATTTTTATCTATCTTATGTATTTTATGTGATGTAAATGGCCTCTTTCCTGCCTCTTGCCTCTGGATGCTTGAGTGTTTAGTAATGATGATAAGTGGACTGGATAATTCAGTTCATGTGTGTTACTCAGCAGAGAGGTTTACACGGCCTTCTGTTAAGTCTTTAACTTTGGAACAAATATATTATCCTTGAATTAAACTTGAAATCATACCCGGAAAATAATAAATAATATAAATAATAAGTTGGTTTTTTTGTTGTTGTTGCAAAATTAGAATTTTGATATTCCCTACAATCTGGCTTGATGCTGCCCTCCCTGGTGGAGATGGTTCCTCATAAGAGAAAAAATAAATTCAGAGCATCTTGACAATGAGCCTGGACAGGGTTCTGTATATGCTTCAGTTCCAATTTACATATTCATGGTTCTTTCATTATCATAAATTCTGTCAATTAACATATGTCAAACCATTTACTTTTCTGCATAAGAATATGGTTTTCTTCTAACTTCTAACTTTATTAACAAAACACTGTTATGATAAGTATATGATGCCTTTTCTTTTTTTGAGGCAACGTTTCTGTAGAACAAGTTTGCCTTGAACTCATGATTTTCCTGCCTCAGCCTCCCAGCTGTGGGGATTATTTTTGAGTACCATCGCAACCTATAATAAGAAAGTTATTTCTAAAAGTAAAATGAAATAACTTTCCTGCAATGGTGGCTGGGGGGATGTCAGATGGTAGCTTGGTTTTTCAATTATTTTCTCTAACACCAGGAAATCACAAGCCTGCCTGATGGTTCTGGCCTTTTGACACATCCAGGCACATGCAGGGACCAGGCCACGATAAGCCTGCTTTTCTGTAACACTGCATCTCAACAGCTCTTGTGATGGTTTTGACTCTGTGAGCATTCCAGTGGAGACATCTCCATCTGTAATAAAGAGAAGAGCCTAAGGAGACAGCATCAGTTCTGAATTCTCCCCTCCCTTTCTCTCAGCGGACTGGCCATTACCTAATTTGGCATGAGGAAAGAGCAGGAATTTGGCGGTGATAACCCACATCAAGTACCTAAGAATCCTGTGAGGAAGAGTTGACAGCTTGTGTTCTACATGCCTGATAACCAACCAGTTAGGCCACCAAAGATTGTTGGCAGGGCCTGGTGGTGTGATCCTATTACCTTAGCTCTTGGGAGGCTGAGGCAGGAGGATTGCTAGTTTGATGCCAGCCTGCTGCTGGACTATTAGCAAAATCCTGCTGTTTGAATGGAAGAATGAAAACGACCCACATATCCACAAAGATGCCGTGAATAAAGGGGTTTGTGTAGAAATACACACGATGCTGCTTCATCTCTTTGGAGACATGGTGACTTTTTTTTTTAACATGTCCAAATGGATGTGTCAGGAAAATTATACTAAGTGAAATACAGAGGATTATATTGCTCAGCTTTGTGTTACAGCTTTTTCATAAGAGAAAAGATGTATTTAAGGCACATTTGGAGATTCAGGTCTAACATTGGATGGCTCCCCTGTGGCTTCTTGTGAAGACAAACGGCAATGCTGAATGGTTATCCCCTGTGGCATATGCATTCCTCCGGTGGGCCCCACTCCCTAAGTGCTCCACCAGACCCCAAAACACCGTGGTAGAGATCGAGACTTCAGCTCCTGGCTTTTGAGTGGCTCTCCATCTCCAAAGCAAAGCCAGATAAAATTTTGGCCCATCATTAATTACCACTGACAGATGACACAGTGTGAATGTCACTTACAAACATGAGCCATGACCAGCTTGACCACCATTCCTAAGTGGCAGGAACATCTGTCTGCTGTCATGTGTTCACATGCACAGCCTTCCGCCATGAGCACTGGGTGCAGGTGACACTGGTGTTTTGCTGTCATTCTGTGTGAGCAGGGCAAGGTAAGACATTGAGCATCCTGTCATCTTGTGGGGACCATGACATCTTCCTCCAGGTCAGGCTGGTGCTTTTTGCAGAGGCGAGGCTGCCATGTCATTCACTGCTGAGAGTGCTCACTTCTCTACTTGACTTCACAGGACAGAAACACAGCTTTCAGACAGTGTTATGATCACACCTTTCTTCATTTCTTAGGTCATTTTGGACTGCGTTGGCACTGTAGCAAAGCCTGTGTGGCTGACTTCACCTGCCCAAGTTCTGCAGCCTGGGATTATGAAGCCTCATTGATGCTTGAGAGAGAGAGACAGAGGGCCATGCCAGTCTTGCTTTGGTGGGAGCTCTCTTTGCTTCTAATAGATAAATAGATAATCAGTTTTTCCCTCTGTCTGTACATGGTGGAGAGAGAGAGATAGTGACAGACAGACAGAAATGCACCTGCGTGCACACACACACACACACACACACACACACACACACACACACACAGGTCTTGCTCTTCCTGGTGTTGTTTTCTATAGGGCACTAATCTCTCTACAGGAACCCCACTCTCATGACCTCATGAGAACCCTATCACCTGCAAATAACTTCTCTCATATACCATCACACTGAGTGTCAGGGTTTCAAGCTATGGATGCAGGAGATATAGTCTAGTCCATCATAGTTAAACTCATCAGAAGTAAGAAATCATATCATAAACTTCAGAGGGCTAGGTAAGAACATTGAATAAAATATTGTTGGCACAGGCAGATGATGGCAGCTACGTAGTTTCTGCACTGGACAACAGTGGTAATCAATGAAGCAGGTGGAAATATTGGAGGGTGTATCAGTTTTTGTTGCTGTGATAAAACACCACAACCAAAATAAATGTACAGAAGGAAGAGTTTATTTAGCTTAGGGTTTCAGAGGCAGAGTCCACAATGGCATGGGAGCCAAGGTAGAGAAACAGCCAAGGCAAGAAGCTGAGAGATCACATCTTCAATGACACACAAGAAACATAAAAAAGGAACTGGAGTTAGCTGAGCCTATAAACCCTCAAAGCCCATCCCCAGGGGGCCTACTTCTTCCAGCTGTGCACCATCATTTAAGCCTTCCTTATCAGCATCGCTAACCAGGTTTCAGATACTGGAGCCTGTAGGGCACATTTCTCATTTGAACCACCACAGAGAGAAAGGTATGAGAGCATAAATGACACACAATTGGATGTATAGCTGGAGCTCCTGGAATTACACACTAGGAGCAGCCCCCACATACCGCTAGGAGGTCAACTTCCTTCTCTTCTCAGCTGTTTGGCTCTTGGTTATGTTTACACTGTTTGCCCAGTCTCTGCAACATCCACGTTATGTATTACACAGAGAAGGTAAATCCATGAGAAACTGAAGGAGGAACCAACATGGACTTCAAATAAATGGCCCATCTCAAGAGCACGTGGGCACTGAGCCACAACAGAGATGAACTCCCCTTCTTAAGTTCTTTGTATTAAGGCTCTAAGCAAAACCCAATTCCACAATATTTTTATTTCAGTTTCCTTTAACAATAGATCCTTTGAAGCTCTGGCTGGTAGCAGAATGAATTGGTTTTGGATATTTATTTGGTTGACACATTGCTGGTGAGAAAGTCACAAAGGACTTTTTGATTTTGGTGTTCATGTGACTGCCAAGGGTTTTTGTCTGTCGTGGCTAAAAAGAAAACTACTTCCCGAATCAAAGCAGAAGTGTCCGTGTAAATCAGTCTTTCCAGTGGTTGACACTGGAGCCACTTTCTGCAGATCCATGCCGAGCTGAGGAGTGCAGTGTGACTTCCCCACGGGCCCTACCTCGGTGACTCTGTGAACAAGATGCTTCTCTGCACCACTCATGGTCATGCTGTCTCCTTGGACTTCAATCCATGCCTGCCTTCAAGACTAACAGCAAATTGCAGAGGCTTGTGGTGGCATCCTGAGGCCTGCCCTCTGTAAGCTGGAGTGGATGGGGTTCCTGTAGATGCAGCCGTATGATGAGGGCTGCACAGCAGCCCTGTACCTGCCCATGTGTGTACTCAATCATGTGTCCCTAGCTGCTTGCCTTAGGTACTCTCCATCCACCTCACCACAGACTTCCCAGTGAGTAGAGTTCCCACCCTCAGGAACCTCTTGACCTCTATGCCAATGAAAGATGGTCCTGCTCACATTCAAGAAGCAGAATTATGATCCCAAGTGGCCCAAGGCCATGGAGGGCAGGGCTGCCCCATGGCTTCTGGGTGTGGGAGACTGCTGTGTAGCTTTTTCATGAATTTGTGCCCCATGTTGGGCGCCATACATGGGAGACTGCTAGGAGTCTGTGGGAGACCAGCTCCGACCTAAGAATCCATTGATAGAAAGATAGAAAGAGATGATAAGAAAGACAGAGACAAAGGAAAGCTTCCAGAGGGCCTAGGTCAATACCCAGTAGCCCGGGAGAGGAAAGAAGCGAAAGAGCCAGCCATCTGCATGGGGGAATGTGCAAAAGCATCTCATTCTGGCATGTTTGGAGTTTGAGCCTGGGCCTGAGCCTGGGTCTGAGCCTGAGCCTGGGCCTGAACTTGGCCCTGCACCTGTGGAATCAGCTGTCTACACAGGGAAGTGTGTGAGAGTGACTGGCTCCTGTGGGTTTTGGAGCTCAAAAACCTATGAAGTTTGCAGAAGAGAGGCTGCAACAAAAACTGAGCCAGCAGGGTAGGGATGCTGGCCCAGGTTGGGTGGAGACGCCAGCCGCTTGTAGCTCTGGCCTGAGCCAGTGGCTGCAAAACCACAGGCAAGCAGATTTTTCGTGAATTCTTGTTCCACACTGGGCATCAGATGTTGCACGAATTTTAATTTGTCTTACAATAAAAAAAACCCCAAAAACTCTGAGCCAGATATTGGGGTAAATGCTGAAAGATCAAAGAGATAAAGGAACAAGCCACTAGAGAAACTTCTCACCACTAACAAATCCTCAGTCTGAATGGAAGGCGAGATCCTATCTCCACAAATCCTCTGACTGAAATCCTGAGTCCTCAGCGGAAAGGCTCTAGTTCCTGTCTCCTCACACCTTCTATGCCTTTCTCCGCCCAGCCATTTCATTTCCTTCCTAGTGCTGGGATTAATGGCATGTGTGCTTCCAAAATACTGGTAGCAAAGGCATGAGATCTCAAGTGCTGGGATTAAAGGCCTGTGACTCCCAAGTAATGGGATTAAAAGTGTGTGCCACTACTGTCTGGCTCTGTTTTCTCTCCTAGACTGAATCAATCTCATGTAGTCCAGGGTGGCTTTGAACTCAGAGATCCAGATAGATCTTTGCCTCCTGAGTGCTAGGATTAAAGGTGTGTGTCACCACTGCCTGGCCTCTATGTTTAATCTAGTAGCTGGCTCTGTCCTCTGATCCTCAGGCAAACTTTATTTGATACACAATATATCATCACACTTGGGCACCTCTGGGCAGCTGCACTTTCCATGGGATTCTCATCTGTACCTTCTTCATGTATTTGTCAACCTTCTCCAGAGAAACCGCCAATACCATGTATGTGTCATCTATATTACATACACAGCATAAACTGCATTATATATACGTACAGGTTATGCATAGACCATGTACTATGTACACATACACATAAGTATGTATATACATTATAAATACATATAAATACACATGGATATACACTACATAAATATATGTGTACACATATACACTGCCTATATTGTACATATTTGTTTATTATGCATATGTGTATGTCACATCTGCCCCCTCACTGCAGGAGATGCACCTAGAGCCCCTGGCGAATGCCTGCAATTCTGAATGGCAGAGAACTCTGTATAGTACAGTCTTCTTGTACACACACAGCTATCATAAAGTTTAGCTTATAAGTCAGCCGTGGAAAGCCATCAACAGAAAGTAATGATAAAGTTATAATAGTAACACAACTGGATGGAAGCTATGTGACCAGTCTCTCTCCATGCCTGAGGGATCAATCTTCTTGGGAAGGGGTGAGGTGTTACAGTGCCCATGGATGATACAGGAATCACTAACTGACTGAGGATATCACATTTCCTGTGGGCCTGAGTGGATATTGCAGAATGGCCTGAGGTTTTTACACCACCAGGTGAAATTCTTATGAATTACTTCTGAATTGTCTGTGTCATACTTACAAGCCACAGCTGACTCTAGGTAACCATCACTGTGGACAGGCCACCTACACACAAAGAAGGGTGTCGCCTGTAGAACACTGGCAGATACATCCAACCTTTGACAAGATAGTCTACAAAGTTCACATTCAAGAAACATACAATCAAGTTACAAGAGGAAATTGCAAAAAATAATGATGTTTTAAATTTCAAGTTGGGCTGCATTCATAGCTATTCTGTGACACACCCACCTTTCGGGCCACAGGTTGAACATGCCTGCCTCTAGTGTGATGGGGCTAAGTGGTCAGCTGGCCCTGAGGTCAGACCTGTCCAGGTCTCGGTTCAGTGTGGGCAGTTGTGTGGCTGCTGTAGGCAGAATGACTGCTGAGCCTGATGTCTGATGACGTCATCACCACACTCCATAGCAGCTTCTCCGTCCGGTTCCATTTATCCTTGCCTTACCTTAAGCCCTGAGCAGAGTCCCTGGATTTGTAATTCTGAGAAGACCTGACCTCCAGGTAAACTCTCACAGCCACCGCCTTCCTCTCCCCACACTCCCTTTGTGGACCTTCAGTGCGGTCCTCAGTCCTCACGTGTCCCCACCCTGTGCTCTCGTCATTATCCAACGGGGAAGGGTGCTGTGGAGGAGAGGGTGGGTAAGAGGACAACAGCAAGGGAATGTGTCCGAGGGTTTCTATTGCTGTGAAGAGACACCATGACCACAGCAACTCTTATAAAGTAGAGCACTTAATTGGGGCGGCTCCCTTACAATGTCAGAGGTTCAGCCCTTTTGCATCATGGCGGGGAGCATGGTGGTGTGCAGGCAGATGTGGTGCTGGAAGAGTAGCTGAGAGTCTGACATCTTGCAGGCAACAGGAAGTCGACTGAGACATCGGACTGTGGTGGTATTGTGTTCCCCAAAATATTGTGCATGCTAATAAATTTATCTGGGGTCAGAGAACAGACAGCCACTAGATACAGAGGCTAGAAAATGGTGGCACTCACACCTTTAATCCTAGCCTTCCAGAGATAGAAATCCCTCTGGATCTCTGTGAGTTCAAGGCCACATTGGAAACAGCCAGGCATGGTGACTCACGCCTTTAATCCCAGAAAGTGAGCCTTTAATCCCAGGGAGTGATGGCAGGAAGCAGAAAGGAATATAAGGCGTGAGGACCAGAAACTAGAAGCATTTGGCTGATTAAGCTTTTAGGTTTTGAGCAGCACAGTTCAGCTGAGAACCATTCGGATCATGAGGTAACAGAGGCCTCCACTCTGAGGAAACAAGATCAGCTGAGAAGTTGGCCAGGTGAGGTTAGCTGTGACTTGTTCTGTCTCTCTGACCTTCCAGCATTCACCCCAATAACTGGCCCCGGGTTTGATTTTATTAATAAGACTCTTTAAGATTCCTGCTATGGACTGGAGAGATGGCTCAGAGGTTAAGAGCACTGACTGTTCTTCCAGAGGTCCTGAGTTCAATTCCCAGCAACCACATGGTGGCTTACAACCATCTGTAATGAGATCTGGCGCCCTCTTCTGGCCTGCAGTCATACATGCTGTATACATAATAAATAAATAATCTTTAAAAAAAGATTACTGCTACATTGGACGGCATCCTGAGTATAGGAAACCTCAAAGCCTGTCCCCACAGAGACACTTCTTTCAACAAGGCCACACCTACTCCAACAAGGCCACACCTCCTAATAGTGTCACTCCCTATGAGATTACGGGGGGGGGGGCAAATTATATTTAAACTACCACAGAATGTCATAAGAAGGCATCTGAGGTCAACAAGCTGTAGTTCCCACCTCTGGCAGATGGACAGAATGCTATTGTCTCAGTTTCAGGGAGCTGTGGGTTCCACACGCTCACAGTGTGCTGGTAACGTGAACTTCAACACACACAGATGAAGATGCTCAGGTCATTACTGCCATACTGGGTACAAAAGAAATCTCACACTAGTCCAGTGCCAGGAACAGAGAGTGTGTTTCAGAGCTAGTTCATTTGGGGGAACAGGAGAGCAACCAGGATACCCCAGAATGGTTTGTGAGTAAGATAAGAAATTGAAGCCTATAAAAAACTGAATGGTCAGGTCCAGGACCCATGGGGACCAGTGAGGGCCACCCCAATGCAGACCTCAGCTTGGCTAGCAGTGGGACAGGCTGTGTGGACTCTGCCCTGTTGCTGGTCTGGCACCATGTGTTATTAGGAAGCCGTTGAGTCTCCCAAAGGCCATCTGGAGACACTCTTCAAACTTGTTAGCCACTTGACAGCGAAAGTCAATGAACAATGAAAATACCGTTTCTTAGCAGTGACCATGACTTTGAAGGCAAGTGACTTTTCGTTATTCCTGGTTGACCTTGAAATGTCAGTTCCATTATGGAAAGAAGAGTGCAAAGCATGTCTCCCTAATGGCAGGGCATGTGAGTCAGCAATGTGGCTCAGAGCCAAGATGCCTCACGTCTGAGTATTAGGGGCCAGGTAGCACTGTTAATCTACCCCTCTGGGAATCATGGAAGGTAGCAGCATGCCAAGGTGAGCTGAAAGGATTAAAATCCCCTCAACTCCACAAGTGATCCTGTTGCTGTCCTGAAAGACCATGTGCCCACTTGGCCCTGGGGGGGCTTGGTTTGTCCTCTGACTTTAATGACAACAGAAGCCATAAAGAACCTGATACCTTTGTCTTCTTGTCACTCCATATGGTCGTCACCTGGAGACTCAAAACCAGAACACAGGCAAATGTCAAGATGAGTGGGAGGCAGAATCAGCAGTCACATGTGTGGACCATGGGCTCCGGAGGCTCTTAGGTCACTAAAGGCTGGCACTGGATGGACCTTTCCCTAAGGTGAGATCAACAGATTGCTTCCTCTTTGGTTTCCACCTCCCTCTCCTGGTGGTAATGGGCACGGGTGGAGACTGTCTTGCAGAACTAAGCTCTAAACTTGTTCTATAGCCACACTGGACCCTAGGGTGGTCAGAACCCAGGGCTGGACAAGCTTCATCAGTTCTGAACGTTTTTGTTTCTAACTTCAGTGATCGCTGAGACTATGAGCTTGGAAAAGAGGTAGGCTGTGTCCAAGAACACCGTGTTCTCACGGTGATGATTTGACAAACAGTGCACAGAACGGCCTCTGAGCACTCTAACCCAAACTGCAGAACGGTGATAAAGTGGAGGAGGTAGCCAGCTTCAGCTCCACCTCCATCTGGTGAGTGGGGAGGCCCTCCCTCACACAGGGCCTGAGCTGGAGCTGAACTTGGGGGAGGCCTCCCTCCACATTTGGGCAGAGTGATATCTATTTTGTGTCCAATCGTGTTCTGAAGTGTTTCAACATGGGGGTGTTGTGAACTCCACATGGTCCTTCCCACAACCGTCTCCATCCGTGCAGCTGAAGAGGAGACCGATGAGTAATCATGGCAGTGTGGGGGTGAGGCTGGACCCCACTGGTCATCCCACTCCACTCTTCCCAGAAGAGGAGAATTCATCTGCCCAGACACGGTGCTGCTGCCTGATTTTCTCCTCCATTTAGCACATTTCCACAGTTTGGATCGGAGTGCTCTTCACCCATTCCATGCACTATTTATCAATTTGTCTCGGTCAGAACACAACACCCTTGAACACAGCCAACCTCTTTCCCCGAGTTTATAGTCCCAGAAATTAGTGACGTGAGGAACAAGCAGACTGCAGGTGAAGGCTGTGGGCTGCAGCGGGGCGAGAGCCTGGCTTCCTGTCACAGGGTGTGCAGCTGACCTTGTGCCCCTCTGTTGTTGTGGAGAGTGGGAGGAGCTAGACTGCCTGCTGGGCAGCCACCTCAGGAGCCTGATATGTGGCTGCTCTCCATCACATGGATGGTCCCATTCCCTTCCCTGAAAGCCCTTTGGGGAAGTCAGACCATGCCCTACCACCTCTCCCTTTGACCCCAGTTTCCTTCCCTCCCCTCTGCAAGACTTCCATCTTCATTTTCTAAACCAATTGTATACAGATTAAATATTAAAATGCAGGAAACCTTTCCAGGGGCAGTTCCATGAGTTGTTTTTAGCCACAGAGGGTGGAATTATAGTTCCCATTTAAAAAACAACAAAAAACTGAAAACAAACGGAATGTTCATTTCTCATTTTATATAGTTAAAACAGACTTTGTGAAGTTAAAAAATAGCTTCAAAAAATAAAAACAAGGGGCTGGAGAGATGGCTCAGAGGTTAAGAGCACTGACTGTTCTTCCAGAGGTCCTGAGTTCAATTCCCAGCACCCACATGGTGGCTCACAACCATCTATAATGAGATCTGCACCCTCTTCTGTATACATAATAAATAAATAAATCTTTTTTTTAAAAAAAGTAACAAGCTGACTGGCACACAAAATAATTAAAAAAAAATAAAAAAATAAAAATAAAAACAAGATCTGCAGCTCTCATCTCAGTGAGGCCTGGTGCAGCTTTGGTGTGGGGCATTTGCTGGGTGTGTGTGGGGGGGGGGGTTGCCGCTATGCACAGGCCAGGCCCTGACTTCTCTTGCTGTGTAGAGAAGCAGGGGCAGGCAGGCTGCGTGGGGCAGGCAACCCCCTGCAGCTTTGACACATGCTCCTCACTGGGAAAAGCTGAGAAGCAGGCTCTGTTCTTGGTTTTGCAAATGAAAGCCCTGTCCCGGAGCCGTGGGGAGTGCAGTGCCAGGTGGCGCCCTCCAGAGCTCTGGAAGCCAAAGCCCCACAAAGAGACACATTCATCCCACTCCCACAGGGGGCCTGCAAGATACAGGAGAGGTGCTGTTCAGAGGAGCTCAGGCCACCTGGAGGCGCTCCAACAGCCCCCCAGGGACTCTTGGCATCCCGGTCTCTCAAGCCAGATAAACACACACCATGCAAAAGCCAAGAGGACTCACATTCTGGAGAGATCTCAAAACTGACTCCACTACCTCCCCATCGCTGCTCCTGAAAACACCAGGTGTGCCTGCCAACCAATAGGATGGATCCACCATCTCTAGGGCGTGAGGTCCAGTACCTCGCACTGAGCGTGGAGAGGGCACCTGCACCAACCCCCACAACACAGAGTCCTTCGCCACTTTTCCAGAATTCACTTATTACAAGCACACTCTCTGAACGGGAAAGGGTCGTCACATTCCTCATGACGTTTATGTCACTGTCCTGGTGTCACTTGGCCTGAGGGGCAAATATTAAGACTCAGAGTCCTACCCCCAGGCACAGCCCAGCCCTATGGATGCCCTGATCTCCCAGTGATCCAGAAGCCGCCATCCATCACTTGGCATCAGATGCAAGGGATTCATTAAGGACTAGTCCCCCTACCCTTCTCCTGCCCAGCTGCTCTGTCAGTTAGAGCATCTATGTTTTCAGATCCCAGGCCTCCGGTCTGGTCTGTGCCACTGGGAGTGGGAAGGTGAACCAGGTCAGAGTGGAGGAGAGAAAGCTATGGAAAATCAGCACAGTGTATGCAAAGCAGGAGGTACCATGCCTCAAAGGGAATGACCTCCCAGTCTTGGGTAGCCGTTCCGGAGCACCTGTAGTGCCTCTTGGTTTTTTGTTTTGTTTTGTTTTTTATCCCTGTAGCACAATGACTATTGCATTTTGACAATGTTAGCATCGAGTACTTGGCTAAAATCAGTTAAAAGACTTATTTAAAGCCAGACAAAAAGTGACCCATCTTGTTTCATCCTAAGCAGTGACATTAAGAATAGCCTGATGAATGCTGGTGGTGGTGGCGGCGGCGGCGGCGGCGGCGGCGGCGGCGGCGGCGGCGGCGGCGGCGGCGGCAGCAGCAGCAGCAGCAGTGCCCGCCTTTAATCCCAGCACTCAGGAGGCAGAGCCAGGTGGATCTCTGTGAATTCAAGGCCAGCCTGGGCTACAGAGCAAGAGGGACAGAGACCAAAACTACACAGAGAAACCCTGTCTCGAAAAGCCAAAAAAAAAAAAAAAAAAAAAAAAAAAAAGAATAACCTGATGAAATCTTAACGAGTAGAACTTACCAGTTAAACTATGACATCATTGCAGTTTATCTGATGAGCATCCGCTAAGCAGCCTGAAAGTAGCAAGTGCTCACAGCTGCTCAGGTATCGAGAACTGGGAGATGGTGTTTCATCATGTGAAGGTTGAGTAGATATAAACTGTGAGATCAACCTAAGATAAATGTCACTCAGCTCTGTGTTACAGACCCCAAGAAGATAGCTGGGCCCTTCTGTGGTGATATTTTGTTTGTGTTCTAACAAATAAAGCTTGCCTAGAGATCAGAGTGAGGAGCTAGGCACCAGTTAACCATAGAAGCCAGGTGGTGGAGGCACACACCTTTAATCCCAGCACTCGGGATCTCATGCCTTTAATCCTAGCCCTTGGGAGGAGGATACAGGAAGTGATGTGGCTGGGTGAAGAGAGAAAGTGATAAAGGGGGGTGGAGACAGGAGCTGGCCCCTTTTAGGCTGAGGAGTTGGTGAGGTAAGAAGTGGCTGGGCCTTGCTCCTTGTCTCTCTGATCTTACAGCAGTTACCCCAATATCTGACTCCAGGTTTTTATTACTAAGACCAGTTAGGATTCACGCTACACCTTCACTCCACCCCTTTAGAGGAGAGCCCCAGGTGACAGAGGCACAGCAGAATCGTTCAGACGTTCAGTACCGGGCATGCTTCACCAGACAGAAAACCCAATTGGACCCTGCACTTTGTGTAGGCTCTGATTTGGGGGAGCATGTCTTAGGATAGAGTTCTATAGTATTTTACCAGGCCTTTGGACCTTTAGAATGCCCACAGTTGAGATGGATAATGCATTCATTCTCCCATCTCTTCATCAGACGGTTCCTGTACTGGACCCACTGACCACACCGTTGAAAGGGTCCCCACGATCACTCACTCCAGAGAGAAGACACTGGTCTGGCATCCATGTTTGTCTCTCACAGGTTCAGGCACTTCTGGTCATGCTTTGAGCAGTAGCCAGGGGCATGAGAAACCCAATTCACATTTGTTTATTTTATATCGCAGAGTGAAGAGGGACCTGCTCAAGATGGACTGGACCCTGGCAGAAACATGGATGCACACTCCTCTCGACTTTCTCACGCAATGAGTAACCTTTGTGTGTGGGCTTCATAGATGCAAATAATTCCCTAAAGAACAATTGAATGCAAGTCCATAAACACCTGATTTCTGGAGCCAATAGAGGACTTTGAAAAGGTGCACACACTCACTTAAGTTTCTGTGAGTGGGGATCTCTAAGGATGCTCTTTTATCTGTCATTAAGTGTGTTTAAAGATTGGCTCAGGCATCCTGCCTGTAACCTTTGGTAGCAGGTACACTTTCATCCCATTTACTTTTCAGTTTCAAGCTCTGATTCTTCACCCTCCATCCTGATGACTGAGTAATAATACACTTTGAAGTTGAGAGTGAAGGACAGACGTGTAGACTGAAGTTTCTTGGTCCCACCTGGTCCCGCCCAAGCATCAACCGTTTTTCATAAAATAATCACTCAGAGGCTTAATACTACTTACAAACTGTTTGGTCTATGGCTCAGGCTAGCTTATTACTAGCTAGCTCTGACATCTTAAATTAACCCATTTCTATTAATCTATATTTTACCACGTGGCCGTGGCATTATTGGTCTGCTGGCATCTTGTTCCTTGGGTGGGTGGATGGAGTCTGCTGTGACTCCGCCTTTCTTCTCCTGTATCTCTGCTTGGATTTCCTGCCTTGCCATAGGCCAAAACAGCTTCTTTATTAACCAATGGTAGCAACACATATTCACAGCATACAGAAAGACCATCCCACAGCACAGAAGGGTACAAACAAGGTAAGAGATAGAACCGATTTGACCCCTTGAAGGGGCAGCATGAACATTAGAGTGCTCTCTGCAAGAAAAAGTTCTCTGCTGCCTGATGTCTGAGCACATAAAACATTCCACAGCCCACCCGGCTCTGTGAAATGCTGCCTAGATGCCCATTGTTCTCTGCGCCCAGTTTGTTATTAAACCTGCCAAGCAAGGCTCAGCCTGGGACAATGGCATCATTGAGAAAGTTCTTGTCCTGGAGAGCTGTGTGGGCTTGGCAGAGGTTATTGGACATTCTTAGACACCTTAGTTGGAGACCCATTCTCTGACAGAGAACTGACAGTTTGTGCATTTGATTAGAAGACAGAACTTCGTGATATCTGTTTGGTGTATTTAACTACTAGCACCTCATTTATTCCCAGTCTGCCAGTGCTCCACCCTGCTTCACCACATGGGCTGTAACCTGCTTTAAAGCCTAGAAGCTTTACAAAATACAGGATAAGGAAAGCAAAGAGCATGAGTGCAGGAGGAGGTCTCTTGAGATGGGTATACTAAATAATGATGAAGGGATGAATAGGAGTGTGCTTGCTGAATTTCTCATTCTTTGAAAGCAATGGGTATGATTTAAAAAAAAAAAGTATTGTCATTATCATGCTGAAATTAACAGCAAACAGGAAATGTTTTCTCAGTGTCCAAATTTTAGGCAAGTGAGTCATAACCCATACCTTACAGAAGGGAGGTGGTGATATCCCCACAGACAGAGAAACTCAGGGTTCCTTTGTCTAAGCAGAGACGTTTGGGGTTCAGCTCTGGGGAGTTGGGCCCAGCAGGGTAACCATCAACCCAGGTGCTCAGGAGGGTACTTCCAACCTGACAGCTGAGGAAACTGGGCACCCATTGCCTGAGCTGAAGAGAGTTACAAGGTGTTTGCCTGGGGTTGCCAGAGAAAGCAGAGCATTTGATGATCAGGGAAGAGGTGGGTTCTGTCACTGGCTGTGAAGGCAATACCCCACAGGAAAAAGCCCAGGTCAGCAACAGAGACACCGGACAAGGCAGGAGGAGACAGGTGCCACCAGGTCCAGGATGCACAGGCTTGCTTTGACTCACAAGGCTCCCCCAGAAAAGCACCAGGCCTACCACAACTGCTGCTCCAAAGTTTATGGCCATTTGGAAGGCAGGTGATCTGTTTCTAGAGTTCCCCAGTGATGTGGTGGAACTATGTGCTTGGTGACGGGCAGGCACAAAGTTCATGTACCCCACTCACATCAGGTGCACTGGAATCAAAGACTTTCATGGAAATAGGTCTGTTACTGAGTCTGCTTGGTGATGTGGCACTGAACACGGACTAGTCTGATCTGATCTGGTCTGATCTGACTGACTGGACTAGATAAAGAATTCAGCCCCCGAACAATGACCGGGCTACTGTGCTGGACAAGGCTGAGAAAGAGGAATGGTGTATGTGTGTGTGTATGTGTGTGTGTGTGTGTGTGTGTGTGTGTGTGTGTTTGTGTGTGACAGAGAGACAGAGACAGACAGACAGACAGAGACAGAGAGTATTCAGAGGACCCAATGTGGTCAAAACGGATAGCGGTGGGTATGCTGTTTGGCTTCTGTGCATTGTCCTTCCAACTTTTGTGTAAACTGCAGATTACTTCAATAAAAGCTAAAACGAAAAGTGGTGCATCTATAAGAAAAGTGCCGTGAGCATTGACGTTGACGTACAACAATGCAAACAGTCACGGCCGCACGGAAGTATAGACCCGTTGCACTGAAACTCAGGGACCGTGCCTTCGTGACGGCAGGTGGAAAACTGGCCTCCACACTGCAGCAGCAAGGGTTTGGAAACTGAACAGACACATTCCCGAATTAGCCATTGACGGAGAAAGAAAATTCAAAGTAAATAACAAAGCCGTGTAACTGAACAATGAAAGTTCTGGCTGCTATGACATGAAATGCAAGTATAAACAATACAAGAGGGTGTGTCCTGGATTGCCTTTGGAAAATGGGGATAAGCCAAGCGAACGTCCTCTTCTTCAGGGTAAGGGAACAAGATCGACTCTCTATCCACACCTGTGTCCTCACTGCAGGCCTGAAAGGGGAGATTCCAGAACTGCTGGGGTCTGGTTCCATTACCCTCTGCCCTGCTGGAGATGCCTGGTTCCTCCTTTCAGGGCACTCCAACCGTGTAGCCTGTGGCTGTTTCCAGTCTCCGCTCCTGTGAGCAGACTAAGCAGCATTCCCAGGATGGTTTCGTTTCCCTAACCGGATAAGGATCCCGCTCCTTTCTCTGCCTTGCCGTCTCGGATGCTCAACCACATTTACACCTTTCTCTCTAGCATCGAGTTTCCTGCCCACACGCTGTCTTAGTTCTTCTAAATTTGTGTTCCATTTATACTGATTTTTCTAACTTACTTATTTTTATCTCTGCCTTGACAGAAAGCACCTCCCCATCCTTATTATTTAAATCAGTATATTGTCTGAAGAACTAGCTCACAGGGCCGGTGAATGGACACCCCACGGCAGGTGGGAAAGGCACAAAGGATCCGCCATGCCGTGTTTCATTTTTCCGTTCTCACCCTTTGCCTACTGTCTCTGTACCTTTGAACAGCTTCTGTGAGCGCAGAGGTGGAAAACAGCAAAGGCAGAGAGGGGTCCATTCACGTCTCAGTCTCCAGATTCATTTTTTTTTTTTTTGCCCAGGGTGGGGGTAAGCTGTTCTAACCCCAAAATAACTTTGAGAACGTTCTGCACCCAACTTTACTTGCATGGCTTACAAGGGGGGCTGAATAAATGTTGTAACTATTTTCCTTCTAAATGTCTTCATTATGTTTTAAATATCTGGAATTTAGTAAGCCCTTGAACACATTTAGTTAGGCAATAGCTCTCCGCGCCTTAATCTTTAAGTTCAAGTGGGTCTTAACGGAAATTGTGATTCATATGTTTCTAATTCCCTGCTTCTAACTGAGAGGCATCTAAACGTGGCTTTGTAATAGTTATCTGATGTCCAAAAGTTTTTGAACTTTAAACTGTTTTCTCAAAGTTAGGACCTTATGTTAGGAAAAGGTTTTCTCTCCAAACCTCCATATTTCAACCCTGAACTCATAAGGTTTCTTTTGTACAGGAGGGAATGTCACTCCTGTTGGTTTTTTGTGGCGCTCTTACCCTGCAAGGAAAAGTCACGAAACACGACAGAATCCACTAACGAGAGTTTTATTAAGATAAGGGAGAGGGACAGATGTGCACAGGCCTGTGGAGAGACCTGTGAGTGAAGGGGGACCAGGAATCATGGCATCGGCTTCTAAAGGCTGGGCCGCGCCTGTGCACACAGGTCCATGTGGCTATTCCACACATGCGTGTATATCACATGGTTGCGCTGCACGCTTTATGCAACCACACAAAGCCACGGAGTCTTGGTCACGGGAGATGTTTTGACCCGGATATGACTAGGCGGTCGGTTGTGACTAGGTCCCGCCGGGCATGCGCGACCATGCCCAACCGTGGGGGCGTGTTGTGAATCCACATCAACTACCAACCAATTATTCAATCTCTTAGGGCTAAGCTGTGAGCAGCCTTCTTCCTCTGTCAGGGCCATAGATGAAAAAACAAACAAAGACCCAGGATCTCTAGAGGGGACGCTGACTTTGCAGTTGGTGACAGAGTTTGGATGAAGGTGTAGAGGATGGCGCAGATGGCCTGGCATGCCTGTGTTCTTACTCACTGTTCTACTGCCGTGAAGAGACACTACGACCAAGGTAACTTCTACAAAAGAAAACATTTATTTTGGGGTTTGTTTACAGTTTCAGAGGCTTGGTCCATTACCATCACGGCAGGGAGCATGGCAGTAGGTATTGGAGAAGGAGCTGAGAGTTCTACATCCTGCTGAAGGCAGACAGACAGACTGGGCCTGGCTTGGGCTTTTAAGCCTCAAAGTCCATCTGCAGCTACACACTTCCTTCAGCACGGCCACACCTCCTAATCCTTCTGATTGCTCTCAAATAGGGCCACTCCCTGGTGACTAAGCATTCAAATATGTCAGCCTATGAGGGCCGTTCTTATCCAAACTACCACACCTGTCCACACTGCCTGTGTGTGGAGTCCAGTCCCTTCCAGTGTCCTCCATCTGTCTTAAAGGTAAGATTTTTTTTCCTAGATGTGACTGTTTTGGTTAAACAAAGATGAGGAACTCATTACACAGAATTAAGGAGAGTTTCCCTCCATCCCAGTGAAGTTGCTAATGTTTGCTTCCCAAACACAAGAAAAAGAAGCAACCGATCAGGACCTAGATGTGCTCGAACTTTAAACCTTGAATCCAGCAGCTTTAGGGGTGACCAGGTTTATAAGCAGAAAACTCAGTGGCAGCAGACCTCTCTACAGAAGCCTGTGGGGGAGGCCCGCTCCCTCTCCTGTCTGTTTCCTTTACAGTGAGAGACTTCCCTGGTGACCCGGTCAGCTCAGTCCTCCTCAATGCAGCCTCTGCCTCGAGTGAGAGATGAAAGAGTGTGGAACTCTGGAAGCAACTGAAGATGGCCCCCATTCCAGGCTGCTGTGTCCTGGCTAAGCCGTGAGCACAAATGCAGTTGGAGACCCAGGACAGGAGCTCATTTTTAATTCAGGCCTCATTATACTAGGTCTTGAGCACTTAGCAATTCTCCACCGCCTGGACCTCCTAAGTGCTGGGATTATAGGTATGAGGCAGCACACCAGCCTTTCTTGGCTGGGGAGGGAGGTGTTCTTTCTAACAGACTAAAGTCACTCCCGTAGAAGCACATGGGAGTCTGCACAATCCTGGAGCTTCTGCGGGATGGACACTGCTCTCAGAGTGAGTATAGAGTGTTTGAGTGTAAAAGCCTGACTCTCTACACAGGGAGACCGAGTGTCTGGAGAGAAGGAAGTACATAAAGAAGGGGTTCAGACTGGTCCCTTACAGAATCCCCTTCATCCCAGATTGTCCCTTGGTCAGGGCAACTATTCTATGCTTGCTACTCACCTGATAGTCACTGAGCTATCATGCATGGGTCTGCTCAGACTGGTATGCCAGGGCCAGATGCCTTTGTTCAGATTGTTTTTCTGTGTTCTACACTGCAGTGTAGCACACGGTTTTGTATCCATCGCCTTGCTTCCTCTTATCACATCGGACTAGTGTCGTCTCAAATCACCACAGGAACATTAAGTACACTAAGATATTTAGACGTAGGCAGAACGGGTAGGGGATGCGTCAGTATCATAGCATCTGCCACATTTACTTTCTTATACATGTAGTTGTTTATTTTTATCTGTATGTACATGTGTGCTTTGTGTGTGCCCAGTGTGCATGTGGAGGTGAGAGGATGACCTTTGGGAGTCTGTTCTCTCCTACCGTGTGAGTTCCAGGGATTGAATTCATCAGGGTTGGCAGCCTGCCCCTTTAGCCCACAGACCCATCTTGCTGGCTCATTCTGTCTCATTATTAGTTACTATGATCATTCCTACTGATGCCCTGCTGTGTTCAGTTTATAGGTTAACCTCAGCATTTGACTGAGTAGGAAAAAGCACAGACCGTGTTCAGTCCTTTGGAAATTCTAGGTCTGCATGGTCCTGGCAGGCCTCACCAGCCTCAGGGAGGACAGTGGCCTGCTGGAAGGTTAGGGCTGACCCTGGAGTGCCAATTATCACCCCTGCATTGTTGTTAGTGCTGTTTCTGTGAATAGGCCTCCGAGGAGATCCCTGCTGCTGTGAACCAGATGAGCTCCCAGTGTGTGGTTCCACATAGAGTGATGATACTCCACTTCTCCACAGGGTGGGTGAACTGACTTTGAACAATGACCTTTTCAATGAGGCAAATACACCCAGAAAGTTTCACCCAGGATCTTCTTTCTCTTGCTGTTGGGCGGGCAGGAGTCCTCCTGTGTGAGATTCTAGGCAGAGCGGACAGGGTTGATCAGTCTCCAGGAGCTCTTGGTTTAAGAGCTTTTCATGTTTCTCAGACCATTTCCAAACCATACATTTTCTGTGGTCTCTGACCATGCAGATGGGCTGTGTCAGGCTGACAGTAGCTGCCTCTGAGGCCCAGCAATGGCAATGGTGACAGCGACGGCGATGATGGTGATGATGGTGATGATGGTGATGATGGTGATGATGGTGATGATGATGGTGGTGGTGATGATGATGATGATGGTGATGATGGTGATGATGATGATGGTGATGATGATGATGATGGTGATGGTGGTGGTGGTGGTGGCAGTGGTGATGACATCCACCCCAGCTCTTTGGGGACCTCCATGAGTGCGGTCTCCAGACTGTTTCCTGGTCTCCAGCTTAGCTTTTGTTTAATTTGTATGGTTTTTGACTGAAGTCATATGGCAATATTGAAGCCCAGAACAAAATCAGCAATTTCATCTGACATTATTGCTGTGGGCTCACAAGGTTTTGTGGTTTCTTCATCCAACATGTAGTTAAATGTCACAAAATGAAACCATGAAAACCTTGTCTAGGAAAAACCCATGTCTCTCCAGAGGCGCCAAATTAGCTTTAAAGTTAAATGGCTGGGCAAGGCTGGAAAGGTTGCTCTAACGTTTAGTAAACTTGCCTGGATGGAACATTAAATCCAGCAATTACAGTGTTTCTAATAGTTTTCAATTTTGAAATAAAAATAAACTCTGAAAAGAGGACCAGGAGAGACCACAGTGCCTGGGTCTCCTGACTGAGGCTTGTGGGATAATGGACATTAAAAGGTATACATGGGGGCTGGGGAGGAGTCTCGGTAAAATGCCTTCTGTGCAAGCCAAGGCCTTGCGTTTGAACCCGAGTTCCTGTGTCAGGCACAGCCGTATGCATCTGTAATCCCAATACTGGGAGGAGGGAGACGGAGAATCTCCAGAGCTCACTGGCCAGTCAACCTAGTGAAACCAGGGAGTTCTAGGTTCAGTGAGAAATGCTGTCCCACAGAAGATGGAGAGCAGTCAAGGAAGACATCCTATGTCAGTCTCCACCTTCCACGTGCACAATCCACCCGCAGGTACACATACAAGCGAGTACTCATATGCACTCATACACATCTGCCAATGCTACATGTTTTCCTGAAGGATATGAGGCAGAGAGGAAGGCCTGACTCGCTCCCACCCCAGACTCTCCGGGGCTGGCTCTTCATCTGTAGTACACACTCTTCTCTTCTTCAGCTTGTTATGCTCGCGGGGAAAACCGGTCACTCATGGTGACCTGCCGGTGCTGCTGGCTTCTGGGGACTGTATCTGTCTAGGCCATGGCTCTATGTGGCAAAGAAAACCTCTGTGTCTACAGGACCCACAAAAGAGGGGCTGAGTGGCCTCTCTGTGGCTTCCTCCCCTGTTGCAGCATCCTCTTTTGCACTTTGCCAGGCATCAGTGTGGCACCAAGCTCCCGTGGGTCACCCAGATGCTAGTGTTGAAGGGCAGTTGTGTCCCACACTTCCTATGGCTGCTACAAGCACCTAGAAACAAGCCACAGGAAGGAGGAACTTAGGTTTGCTTGCAAACTCACATACCTCAGAGGCCCCTTAACTGGCTAGAAGGCTCCCCTGCTTTTGGCCTGTGGTGAGGTAGACATCATGGCATTTGGTGGAGGAAACTGCTCACTTCAGGGCAACTGGAAAGCAGATAGACAAGAAGGAACGAACCCCACACTAGTTCCTTCAGGGCATATCGTAGTGATGTATTTCACTCAGCCAGACCCCAGCTCCTACTTGTCACCTCTTCTCAGTAATCCTGTAAGTTAGGGGCCGTTGTTGAATAAACTCACTGGAAAGTTCTCAGGCTCATGATCCAGCTCTTTCCCAGTAATTAATTATCTGACAACCAGTCCTTTAACACATTTCAGATTCAAACTATATGGCAGCTGACCAGTGAGTAATCTAGACGCTATTACATAAAGAGAAGGGCTGAAGGCAGGGTGACCTGACGGTCAGAAACTCAAGTGTTTGGAGAGACTTTGTTTGCTTGATGTTGGTGTGATATGACCACGACCAGAGCAGCTTGTGTAGGAGAGGGTTTATTTGGCTTACATGTCCTGGATCACAGTCCATCGAGGAAGACCAAGGCAGAAATGGAAGCAGAAGTCATGGAGGAACAATGGTTACTGGCTTCTCTCCATGGCTTGCCCATCCTGCTTTCTTTCTTTCTTTCTTTCTTTCTTTCTTTCTTTCTTTCTTTCTTTCTTTCTTTCTTTCTTTCTTTCTTTCTTTCTTTCTTTCTTTCTTTCTCTCTCTCTCTCACTCTCTCTCTCTCTCTCTCTCTCTCTCTTTCTCTCTCTCTTTCTTTCCTTCCTTCTTTCTTTCTCATTTTTTCTAAAGTCTTACTTTTTAAATTGTATTTTATTTTTTGCTTTGTTTTTCAAGACCGGGTTTCTAAAGATATTTTATTTTATTTTTATGTGCATTCGTGTTTTTCCATGGGTGTTGTGTCCCTTGAAACTGGAGTTACAGGCAGGTGTGAGCTGCCATGTGGGTGCTGGGAATTGAATTCGGGTCCTCTGGGAGAGCAGTCAATGCTCTTAACCTCTAAGCCATCTCTCCAGCCCTCATCCTGCTTTCTTATATAACCCAGGACCCCTGCCAAGGGGTGGAACTACTCACAGTGGACTGGACCCTTCCACATCAGTCACTAATAAAGTAAATGCTCCACAGAGTTTTCTATGTGCCAATCTGATGGAGGCATTTTTCTCAGTTGAGGTTCCTCTTCTGAGATTACTCTAGCTTGTGTCAGGTTGACAAAGAACTAACCAGGACAGAAGCTTTACAGACACAGGCTTGGCTTGCAAAGGCTCCTAGGAAGCTGCTTGCCTTGCTTGTTTCAGAAACAATGGAATGCCATCTTGCAAACGGCAGGGACAGATAAGGACTCTGTACTGACTCTCAGTGAGACAGAGGCATGAGAAGATCTTGGATACATGGTAGGGTTTACATGGGTATCCCCGGCCCTGGAGAACCAACTAAGAGGGGCTAATGCATGTGCCAGTGGGTAGACTGCTTGTCATACAAATGTGAAGACCTTAGTTTGGATCCCCAGCACCATGTAAAAACTAGACACAGGGGTGCGTGTCTACAATTCCAGGGCTGGGGATGTAGACATAAAAGGATCCCTGAAGCTCGCTGGAAAGCCAGTCTAGCTGAATCAGCAAGCTCAGGAAGACACCCAAAGTCAACCTCTTGCACATGCACCTCTTGACACACCATGAGCATGAACCTGGTGCTGTGTTAGCACTTGCTGCTCTTGCAGAGATCCGTCTCTCCAGCTCCACTTGTTATTCTTTCATTGATTAGTAGCACAAAGTTTCATTGCAACGCTTTATTCTCAGGTATTTGTGTATCCTTACTTTGGAAGTCAAGGCCTGTGGCAGCAGAATCTGAGACACTCTAAGATTGTCATATTCTGTCGCTGGAAGACACAGGTCTTACCCTAGGTGGAATGTACTTTACAGAAAGGGATGCTGTAGGAACAGGAGAGATGGCTCAGCTGTTAAGAA
This sequence comes from Peromyscus maniculatus bairdii, assembly GCF_049852395.1. Classification (NCBI taxonomy): domain Eukaryota; kingdom Metazoa; phylum Chordata; class Mammalia; order Rodentia; family Cricetidae; genus Peromyscus; species Peromyscus maniculatus. The sequence goes on from NC_134867.1 coordinate 65,523,952, forward strand.
CACATGATGCTCTTGCAGAGGACAGAGATTCAGTTCTCAGCACCCATATTGGGTGGCTCACAACTTCCTCTAACTCAGTTCTAAAACGTCTATTTTCTTCTGGTCTCTGTGAGCTGCACACACATGGTACACAAACTACATAAAAGTAAATAACATTAACTTTTCCTTTCTTTTATTTTTTAGAAACAGGATATTGTAGACAAACTGTTACCAATCCCAGGAGCTTCCAGTATGGTTCTATATGGAAATAAAGTTTTTGTTGACTAATTAGTCAAGAGGATGCCTCAGATGGGTCCTGGTTTGCATGGTGATGCTATTATTCAGAGAAAGACATAGAAGACAAGGAGCCAGACTCACTCCTCATGTTCACAGAAGCAGACACCATGGACCACATTTTTCAAAAAGAAGGGTTCAGGAAGGCTCCACAGGACCAGAAGAGCCTGAGTTCATGTCCTCAGCCTCCATCAGTGAAGGAATTCCAGCACTTGCTGAGGAAAGGGTGAACAGAGGACTCAGGTGTTGGAACCAGAGTCCTCATGGAAGCAGCCCAGCTCAAGCCTAGGCTCAGAGGGACTTGTGGGGAGCTCTGGTCCATTTACAGCTGTTGGCAACTCTCTCACTTCTACCCGTGGTCCGTGAAGTTCTGCTCATCCAAGATGTGGTTAGACCTGCCTTTGGAGGTTGGCTTAGAACAGGGCCTAGGCTCTGTGCCTGCATCCTGAGACAGCTTACATGGAATCCAGACACAGTGAGGATGCTGCCCTATGAGAGGATGGAGGAGGAGAGGGGAGGGTGTAGTCCCATGCCAAGGACTGCAAGGGATAATGGCCAGGAGCTGGAAGAGGCACAGGGTGCCCCGTCCTGGAGCCATGACACATTCCTGCCGAGACCCCTAACTCCCACACTCTGGCTTTAGGGCTGTGAGAGGGTAAATGTCTCATGTTTGGAACTGCTCCGCTGTTGGCCATTGCCACTGGCCGCTGTAGGACACCGCCATGGCTTCCTGTGCCCAAGCTGCCAAGCCCTCACCGCATTCCTATTGCCCATCTGGGTCCATTAGAACAGCGCTCTTCAGTGCTGTGGAGTCTTTGCTTTGAACCCACTCTGGGGCAATGCTGGCTTCAGCGTGTGTCTGAAGTGGCTACAGATGCCCACCTGAAGCCAGGGGAGAGGCATGTGAATGAAGAAGCTCCCAGCCAGGCCAGAGGAAGCAGTGGCTCCTCCACACATTACCCAGAGAGCTGCACAGGATGCCTTAGCAGCCGAGGAAGAAAGAGACTTCTATTCTGGGCACAGAATCCCTTCCTACCTGGATCATCTGGGTGGACAGCTGCATACCATAGAAAACCAAACAGCCTCCAGGTTGGGTGAGCTGGGGTCAGACACTCATTCTAAAACTATTAGCTCTGTGTATTGTGGATATTTCCCAAACACTGCAGCTTGCAATGTCTTCATCTGTAAAGAGACTAAAGCCTCCTATATTACAGAGATTGCGACCTGTATATGGTATAGACTGTGACCCTCCTGTAAGGTATAGACTGTGACCCTCCTGTAAGGTATAGACTGTGACCCTCCTGTATGATGTAGACTGTGGCCTCCTGTAAGGTATAGACTGTGGCCCTCCTGTATGATGTAGACTGTGGCCTCCTGTAAGGTACAGACTGTGACCCTCCTGTATGATGTAGACTGTGACCCTCCTGTAAGGTACAGACTGTGACCCTCCTGTAAGGTATAGACTGTGACCCTCCTGTATGGTATAGACTGTGACCCTCCTGTAAGGTATAGACTATGGCCCTCCTGTATAGTGTAGACTATGGCCCTCCTGTATAGTGTAGACTGTGGCCTCCTGTAAGGTATAGACTGTGGCCCTCCTGTATGATGTAGACTGTGACCCTCCTGTATGGTATAGACTGTGACCCTCCTGTATGGTATAGACTGTGGCCCTCCTGTATGGTATAGACTGTGATCCTCCTGTAAGGTATAGACTGTGGCCCTCCTGTAAGGTATAGACTGTGGCCCTCCTGTAAGGTATAGACTGTGGCCCTCCTGTATAGTGTAGACTGTGGCCTCCTGTAAGGTATAGACTGTGGCCTCCTGTAAGGTATAGACTGTGGCCTCCTATAAGGTATAGACTGTGGCCCTCCTGTATGATGTAGACTGTGACCCTCCTGTATGGTATAGACTATGGCCCTCCTGTATGGTATAGACTGTGGCCCTCCTGTAAGGTATAGACTGTGACCCTCCTGTAAGGTATAGACTGTGGCCCTCCTGTATGGTATAGACTGTGGCCCTCCTATAAGGTATAGACTGTGACCCTCCTGTAAGGTATAGACTGTGGCCCTCCTGTATGATGTAGACTGTGGCCTCCTGTATGGTATAGACTGTGACCCTCCTGTATGGTATAGACTGTGACCCTCCTGTAAGGTATAGACTGTGGCCCTCCTGTATGGTATAGACTGTGACCCTCCTGTAAGGTACAGACTGTGGCCCTCCTGTATGATGTAGACTGTGGCCTCCTGTAAGGTATAGACTGTGACCTCCTGTAAGATATAGACTATGGCCCTCCTGTATGATGTAGACTGTGACCCACCTGCATGGTGTAGACTGTGGATCTCCTGTATATGGAGACTCCAGCCTTTCTATATGGTGACATTCAGGATTTGAGACACCTTAAGAACAGAAAGCAATGGGAGCCAGATGTAGGTCTGAGAGCGAAGGCAAATCACTCTCTTCTCCATTTAAGGCAACACTGCATAAGTCTGATCTCTGGACAAAATCATTTTATCAAGTCCTATATGCAACCTGAACTTTTTAAAGCTAAGCAGCAAGAAGAGACCATGGTTCTTCTTCTCACTGAGGTCACTGGGAGCTTGTTCTTGGTGACTGTGCTCTGTACCCTCTGGTCTTAATCAGGCCACCTCTAGATCTGTCATGTCTCATTTAACAGTGTGACAACTGCGGAGGATGCCAGAGGCAGGCTGTGTCCCTGGTTCTGGACCTATCTTCTCCACGAGAGAGGCATAGAATAGTAACTACCTTCTCCCTCAGAAGAGGAAGCAGTGAAGTTCTTAGGGGCCAGGAGGGGGTTGTAGAAAGCCTTAGAGGAGGCAGAGAGAGGGCCAGGGCAGCTCTGATAGGCAAGGCAGTTTACCTTTGAGAGTGGAGAGAGGCCTGGGCAGATTTTCTTAGGTCTGAGAAAAGCCTGCAGGGACAGGGAAACTGGAGATGCATCTGAGGGAGATGGCCAGAGGGCATGCTCCTGGCTCTGTACAGAAGGAAGATGGTTGCAAAGTTTGCTCATAGGCCAGAGAAGTAGAAGAGCATGAGGAAGGACAGGAATAATTCCAGTCCCCTTGGGACACCTCCCTATTGCCACACCAGCGTGGGTCCCATTAGGCCCAGGCCCAGCAGAAGGATCTGCTTAGATGCAAGGCAATGTGGGCTGCCCAACCCCATCAGAAGCTTGGGCAACCAATGGGAATGCTAGAACCCAGGTTTCTGCCCCTCTAGTTAGGCAGCCTGAACAGTTGCCATCCCCACAAATTTGGGGGATATCCAGGCATCTTGTATTTTGAGACCTTGGCCTAAGAAGCTTGGAGCTACCTTGAGTTCTGATCTTCTTACTAGGGTCACTGGAACCGGGGACCTCACCCCATGAGTGACTGTCAGTGATCTTCACACCACGCCATTCTCAGAATGTTATTCCGACCACAATGGCTTTAGCTCTGTTGGTTAGAACAAAGCTGAAAATTATCAGAAAGATGTCCTGAAGAGGAGAGAGTAGAGGAAAGAGAAGTTCAATACAGACAAAAGCCTCAGGAGGCAGCAGTAGGTGCCAGGAAATGAAACACTGGCTAGAGACCTCTTGAACACAGCCTTGCAGCAGTCACCTCAGCAGCCTTTGTCTGAGGTGAGAAGAGGAATTTCATAGAATACTTTGAAGTAGTTTCTGAGATTGGTGTGATTTAAAGAGATCACTTTACAGCTCTTTCCTAAAGATTGTTTTTAAAGCCAAAAGGAATCTCTAGTACCTCAAATAAGCTGACAACCAACTGTTAAAGATCCACAGAGAACCATGTGCAGGCACTTGGCACCAAGACAGAACAGAGCGAGCTGACACATGGTAGGGGCAGCGGGTGGAGGCCAGGGACTCTCCTGCCTTGGCCATTAAGCAGATGAATTGCTTTCTTTTTCAAAGCACACTACAGTCTAGGTAGGCCACTCTAAGCCACTCTTGACAAACAGAAACGATGACCTCCTCCTGGATCCTGAGGGTTGCCTCTTGGCACTGGACTTCTGGGCATTCAGAGAGTTGATTTAAGCAGGTGTCACCTGTGGCCAGGGTTGACAGAAGTAGTAATAGAAGAAACCTAGCCTTTCTGGAACAGGAGTATCGCTGTTGTATGATAGGCACCTGCATCTTCTAGAGAGCCCTAGCCAGGCTGCTCACACTCAAGAACCCCGCCAGCTTCTGGGTCTTGGATACTGAACTCCATGTGAGCCACACAGCCTCAACTGACCCCAATAATTGACTCAGCAGCCACATGGCTCTTTTTTTCTGAGAAATTGAAGTAAGAAAAAATATGGAGGGTCATAATTTATTGTGAAAATTCTTATAAATGAAAGGGATTTCATGGTTCTTTTTATGTCGATTAAAAGACACTGAAGTCCTATTTTCCCAAGGATATGTGCTGACCAGTGAACAATCTTACCTCGTCTGACACTGACTTAACATGACCAACAGAGCATTCTAAGTCTGTATTCAAACACTAGGCCCTAGCCAGAGTAATCTGCCCTTGACAACCTGCAGGACCCTGGGAAGGGATCAGCATATCTGTGTGTCAGCCATAGCAGCAGGGGTATGACCAGACCCCCATTTGGTAGGAGCTGCACATGGGTTAGGAAATTTCTACTTCTGCATCGTGTGACCAGGGAGGAGGGTAAAGTGTGGCTCAAATGCAAACCCCATCAACACCTCATCAAATGTAGAAGAATGAAGGAAAGAGCTCTCCCAGTTCAATGAATGTTCCTACTTAGAACTCTCTAGCTAGAACATTACAAAGTACAAAAAAGAAAAAAAAAAAAAAAGCAAGGCTGTTGAGGTGAGCTCCCTTTTAGCATCCAGAATACCCGTGGAGCATGTTTTATTCAATTGAGTGAGAAGAATTCAAACACTGCTATTTACTTTTGAAGTAGGAAGTGAACACATGAACCATTATAACAGTGAGTGGGAGTTATTAAGTGACCCACTGGAAGACTTAGGGGCACACAGTGCCATGGGCACAGGAGAGCAGCTTCCCGCTCATCCAGCCTCCATGGAATGCTGCATTCCTCTGTCAGTGTCCTGGGCCTGTCCTTCATGCATCTTCTAGCTCCTGGGCCTCAAGTGTCCACCTGTGGTTGCCTCTCACAGGTCTCTGCCTCCATCTCTTCTTGGCTGTCCTCACTCAGGGTCTCTATATTTATCGTCTTCCTCCTGAGGACACTGGATACTGGAGTTAGGATCCTTGCCAATGGGATGAAATATCACCTTAGCTCAGTAACATTTACCAAGACTCATTTTCCAAATAAGGTGACACTTGGAGGAGAAAGGGTGCACGTGCTTATAGGATACGTGCATGTGTGTCTGTGTGCAGGTGGGTATGTGCACACAGGGGTGAGTGTATGCCGAATGTGCAGTTGTATATACGGGGGCTGTGGGAGAAGTGAGGGGTGTGTGTGTGTGTGCTCATGCAAGTGTGTATGTTTTTCTGTGTGCGTGTACATATATTTGCGTATATGTATGTGTGTATAGGAAGTGGTGTGTTGGATGTGTTTTGGGGTTGAGTTAGCACTTCACTCTGTCTTCATGGAGATGCAGTTCCACCTACAAGATGCCACTTAGCCACAGACAAATGAATTTTTCCCCAGAATTTTGAGCCCTGAGAAGGAAGCTATTGGTGTCTGCTGTGGAATAATCCTTCTGTACACTGTGTAAATATATGTCACTGTGATTGGTTTAATAAACAAGCTGACTGGCCAATAGCTGGACAGGATAAAGGTAGGTGGGAAAGCCAAACTGAGAATGATGGGATGGGGAAGGGCGGAGTCAGAGAGTCTCCAACAGATGCAGAGAGAGCGAGATGGGCATGCCGTGCTGAGAAAAGGTACCAAGCCACGTGACAAAGTACGGATAATAAATATGGGTTAATTTATGTGAAAGAGTTGGCTAGTAACAAGCCTGAGCTATTGGCCAAGCATTTATAATTAATATAAATCTTTGTGTGGTAATTTGGGAAGCAGCTGCTGGTTATTTGGGAGCAAGCAGCCAGTACAGGGAAACTCTGCCTACAGGTGCCTAGAAAGGGGAAGAGAGCCTGTACCTTCAGAGATCCAGAGCGACTCTGAGGAGCGTCTTGTTTACTGTCTCCAGTATTGCCGTATTTTGCCCTGATCACAAGGAATTTCCAGCTCAGCCTGCATTCCGTGGAGACCAAGAGAAAATCGATGCGGTCAAACAAGAGTGGGGAAGCTCTGGAACAGCACATCTTCCAATTCACTTTCCCACATCTAAACCAGGTGGATAGGGACAAGTCCGGTAACAGTGTGCAGAGTGCTTTGAGAACAGTGGCACTCCTCTTAGACATGGCTTACTGCAACACCACAGTCAGTCCCATCACAGGGGTGACCTACAGAACCTCACGAGGCCAAGATGACTTGGCTCCCAAGGCCTCTGTCTGGCCCAGCCCCTCCTGTGCTAAGAGCTTTTGGGAGTCCTAGTAAGCAACCCTGGCCAAGCCTAACCTGTCATTTCCAGCTGGGGATCTCAGATGTCATGCCGCCATTTTCAGTGTTGGTGTCGATGTGAGGTAAACACAGCCTATGAGGTACAGCGCCATTGCCTCACAGGCCAGGAGAGCTGTAGCCTGCCACAGTGGCCTGGCCAGCAGGAACCCTCAAACACAGTGACTGGGAATGGCCTCATCCTGTAAAATGGTACCTTTCCATTCTCTAAAGGAATGGGGGGCCAGTGTCAAGCATAGATTCTACCTTGATTTCTTTGCCTGTTTCTGTGATAAAATACTCCGACTAAAAGCAATTAAAGGGAGAAAGAACTTATTTGGCTCAAAATTCACCACTGTGTAGAAATCAGGGCAACAGGAGTCATACCCCTACACTCAAGAAACAGAGAAGAATGAATGCTTCTTAGTGCCTGGCTTCCTGTCTTGGTTGTAGACAGTTCAGGATCCACTGTGAAAGGAATCATCCCGCCCACAGTCAAGATGGACCATCTTATCAGTTAGCGTAATTAAGGAGTTCTTCAGAGGCATTCTCAGAGGCTAATCTGATGCCTCGTAGGTAATTCCAGATTCTATTGAGTTAAGAATTAACAATTCTCATCACAGATGCCAGGAATATCCTGATTCAGGACTCTTGGGAATCAGTTTTCAGAAGCAAGAGCACGTGATCCTGTCAGGGATCAGCAAAATGGCTTGAACTTTACCTGTTATAATTTCAGCGCTTTCTAAGTGTTTATTCCCCACACCCCCATTTTTATTAGCGTATATTCATCATACACAACAGCGGGGTCATCATGACATTTCACACACGGGTTTTGGTCATTTTCACCCCCATTACTGTCCCTTGTCCCCCTCCCATTTCTGATGAACCCTTCCCTCCCTCTTCCCAGCAGGCCTGGCTTATAGTGGGTAGCCATTCCAGCTTTGATCTGGAAATTCCAATACCCATTGAGGCTTCGGCAATTTCCATGCCTACAAGGCTGGGCCAAGGGAGGTGCTGGGAGACCCGAGATCTGGATGGGCCAGCGCGCTCTCTCTGTTCCTGGACCCTAGACAGCGGAGGTTGACCCGAGCAGAGCTCCAGAGAACACCGCTGGACTTCGATACACCTTCCCCAGACCCCACAACCTACCTTTCCCTTTTTTGTAAGTTACCCACTAAATAAATCTACCTTTTAACTACATGGAGTGACCATAATAATTTCACCAATACTGGCTAGTTTTATGTCACTGGACACAAGTTAAAGTCATGTGTGAAGAGGGAACCTTAAATAAGAAATCACCCTTACCAGATTGGCCTGTGGGGCATTTTCTTGATTGATGATTGATTTGGGAGGGCCAGCTCACTGGAGGCATTGCCGTTCTTGAGCTGGTGGTCTTGGGGTTAGAAGAAATCAGGCAGAGCAAGACATGGGGAACAGCACTCTTCCCTGGCCTCTGCAGTAGTTCCCGCTGCCACTTTCCTGTTCTGACTTCTCTCAGTGCTGGACTGTTACCTGGAACTGTGAGATGAAATAAACTCTTTCCTCCCCAAGTTGCTTTTAGCCATGGTGTTTTATAACAGTCAGAAACTCAACTAAGACACCAGCTAGCTCTCTCTCTTACTATTTTCATGTTTCCTTTTTTTTCTTTTTTTGAGTGGGGAGGGGTGACCCATTTATTAGAGTTTCTTACAAGATCCTAGGTGAGAAATTATTTACAAGATTATGGTGGTCCCGAAATGAGAAAGTACTACTCTACACAGGCTGATTTCAGTACCATCTTTGTTGGAGTCCCTGTCTGTGGAGTCTGGACTCCCTGCTGTTTATCCACCTGTTTGTTTGTTTGTTTGTTTGTTTGTTTATTTATTTTTCCAGTTTCTTAAATTCTTTTTATTTATTTATTTTCCTTTTATTTTATTTTACAATACCATTCAGTTCTACATATCAGCCACAGATTTCCTTGTTCTCCCCCTTCCTGCCCCCTCCAGCCCACCCCTCATTTCACCTCCTCCAGGGTAAAGCCTCCCCCAAGGACTGCGATCAACCTGGTAGACTCAGTCCAGGCAGGTCCAGTCCCCTCCTCCCAGGCTGAGCCAAATGTCCCTGCATAAGTCCCCCACAAAAGACTGCTGGCAATGGTCGAGAGACAGCCGGGACTGACCTACTCTGGTGATGGGATGGCCAAATACCTAATAGTCGTGCCAGGAACCCCATCCAAGGACTGAGGAATCTGGATGCAGAGATACACGGCTTTACCCACCTGTTTGAATGAAGGCCCGGCCCCGAGTCCCTGAGTCCCCGAGCTGCACTTCTCTATTTGGCTCCACGCTGGAAGCTAACTGAACCAATGCTTTTTCATGTGATGGGCAGAGGAAACCTTCAGAAAGTGTGACTTCCCTTCTCCATTTGTATTTTCCAGGGTCTCGTGTGAATCTTCACTGAGTGGCCTTGTGACAAACATCTCAGAAGCCCACTGTCAGTGTTCCAGGTCAGTTCTGCTCTCCCTAAAAACTATATGTGATTACAACATTTTTCAAAAAGAAAGGACACTTCTCCATTACAAATAAAACTAGAACTTTATATCTAAAAATATTTATGTGTGCATTTTTCTACTATAAAACGGAAAAAAATATTTAAAAGTTTTGAAGAAACAAAGCTCTTGCCATGACCATTTTGTTCTAAGGAATAAGTACCGAATTTTGGCAGGGATTTTTGCCTTGCTATAGCTCTAGTGAGTAATCCTGTCTCATGTTTCCTTCATCCCGAAGGCAGTGAGGTTATGAGCCACACCAGCATCTTTCCAACAGGTTGGAGGCCCTGGGTACCATCCTCAGCACAGCAAAAGAATAAGAAAGGAAAAATCAGTAAAAATCTAACATCATATAGAAAGCTTTAACAGGACACAGATTTTCATAAAGTAATATGGAAAATGTCCTAGGGGAGAATCTAAATTATTTGCTAATAAAAAAGTAGGGAGTGCTCCATGAAGTTCAAAAGATAAGGAACACAGGTCTATCTCAGGATGATCCCGGGGCTGGAACTGTCAGAGATTCAGAGGACAGTCCCCGCTGTGGCCCTGGGTTGAGGTGGCTTTGCTGAAGGAGGAGAGAACTGAGAAGGGAGAGTTTCTCTTTCTGCAGTTCAAGGGCAAGCTTTTAGACTGAGTCACAAGTTCCTGAGTCAGTTTCCCATAGAATGTTGGGAGAAGTCACAAGCCAGAAGATGCAGAGGCGGAGCACCCAGCCCAGACATCAGACAGAAAATGGGACTGTGCACACAGCCAAGCTGGGGACTTAGATTGTCCAGGCCAGCCTGCAATGCTTGGAGAGAAATTACCCGAGAGAATAATGATTATCACTCCCTGCTATGATTCAAGCAAAATCAATCATCAATCAATCAATCAATCAATCATCAATAGATAAAGACGACGAAAGTACAGTAACTACACACAGGATCAACTCCAAAGCACATCTGGACAGACCACAGCCAAGCACTGCAGACAAACCTACAGAAATAACTTTCAGAGGTGTGAGAAATAAAGTTCTCACCAGGTCCACATGCACAGCGATACTCTCATTTTAAACCTTCCTTCCCTGCTGGTGCTTTTACACATGATGCTTAAATCAACAAATAAAGCCGAGGAGAGGGTGTTTGGACTCTGGAAAAGGATGTGCCAAACATGAAGGAAAATAGAAATTAGTGGACAAGCTATCTAAATATTTATAACCTCAGACAAATATTTGGTTTGATTTTGAGGCAAATAAATAACATTGTGGCTTTTTTTTTGTAAGCCCTGTCTCGTCTGTGAGGATGAGTAAAAATGAAAACATGGTGAGGTAAGCCATCAGCTCTAAGTGGTGGCCAAAGACATTGCTCTTTACACTCTCAAGAGCAAGCCAGGGAGCCAGGAACGCACAATCACACCAACTTCTCAACTATCTATTGTATTCCACAATGATGGCGTCCCTCAAAATTCTCATTTTGCGCTGAGTGGAAACACCTTGGTGTTTCCTCAGCTCATCCTACTTACATTGTCTTGGTGACAGAGAACTTTGATATTTATGTGTGTCACCAACAGTGACTGAAGTCCCAAATAGCTTAGAAGTGTGGCCTGGTACATATTTGGAATCTGGATCATTTTGGGGGGCCAACAATAGAGACTGCACTTGGTTCTGCGGGGAGGAGCCCCCCCATCATCCAGGCATCTTACTTGTGTATTTAAAACTCCTGTTTCCAAATTCCTATAATTTGTCACCAAAAAGAGGAGGATCACAAAGACAGGATTCCAACAGAAACCTAGGACCACAGGAGAGGAGAACTCAGCTGTTGACACGTGGGTGACATGGAGTCAGTCTTTCTCTTTACATGGCGGGTTCCATCTAAAATCTTCACCCAGAGCCATCGATTCCCCGCTGCCACGGGCACCTCTCCCGCTCTCGGGTCACGTTAGAAGGGCACGGCCTTCAAGCCGGGCGGTGGTGGCGGCGCACGCCTTTAATCCCAGCACTCGGGAGGCAGAGCCAGGCAGATCTCTGTGAGTTCGAGGCTAGCCTGGACTACCAAGTGAGTTCCAGGAAAAGGCGCAAAGCTACACAGAGAAACCCTGTCTCGAAAAATAAACAAAACAAAACAAAAAAAAACAAAAAAAAAAAAAAAAAAAAAAAAAAGAAGGGCACGGCCTTCACTCCGACTGCAGTCTCCTCTCAGGCGAAGGAGGAGGGAGGAGCAGGGAGAGTGATGATCGGAAACACACGGCAGGAGTGCCACCTTGGCTACCAGAACAAGGAGCACAGTATGCCACTTTCAGTCCCCAGAGGAGTCCCTGTCTGGTCACCAAGGGGGGTGGTGGTGGTGGTGTAACTGGCTGCGCTAAGGCCTTTCCTAAAGTTGGTTTGTAAAAGTTTTCTCACAATGACAATAAAACAAACAACAACAACAACAGTAGTGAGGATATTCAAAAATACTTAGACACATTAAATTTTCTCCTTTTCAATTCCTGTTAAAGAAAACCTGAATAACGACGTAGTTTTTGCTCTGTCAACACTAGGAACAAACAAGGCCTTCAGGACTCCTATTTTGGCAAAGGTTAGAGTTACCATTTGACCTGGTTTGGCTGTGTCTTGCCTTCACTCTGCCCTGCAAGGTGAGCAACAGCCCCTGGGATACGTGCTAGAAATAAAGTGTTTAAAAACACGAAACTGCGAACTTCCTGCTCTTTGGTTACCACAAGGGGTCACCTGACTGGTGGTCTTTTTTTTTTAGCCACAGCCCAGCACCAGCATGTGTACAGTTACCTACCTCTTTCCCCACCACTCACAAAGATAAATAAAATAAAATGAGCAAGGCTGTGTCTCTCAGACCAGCTGTGCCGGGATTGCGAATGAATGGGCCTCCTTCCTACCCAGCATTCACCAGGCATCAGGTACCGTACACAAGGAAGGACAAAGGACAAAGCGTCTAGATGGTCTCAAGTATCAATGGCTGTAAGAGATGCAGAGCTGGTGGTCCAAACAGAAGCACTGGCAGCCTTTTCTCAGTTTATTCTTTGACTGTCATGTGGGCATCAGGCCTGTTTTCATTGCCCTCGGAAGATAACCCTGTGACAACCGGTACAGGCTCCTCCATATTGACCGTTTTTCTCTAGAGACCCAGCTAATGCAACGGCATTTTAATTGTAACAGTAAGCAGAACTAAGCAAATGTCAGAGCTCTTCTCATGATGCACTTTTTATTCTGTCTGGAACTCCAGCCCATGTCGCGATGTACTCACTTTGAACATTCAAGGTGGGTCTTTCCACCTCATCTAATCCGATCTTGAAAGTCCCTTACAGACATGCTCAGAAGTTTGTTCCATAGTGAATCTAGATCTCATTGAGTTGACAATCAAGATTGCCCACCACAGCTACCTTACACACGGGCACAGGATTTACTGTCCCCACCAAGACGTGGGTATTCCCAAAGGCCGCATGTCACTGACAATTCCACAAATAAGCAATGAGAGTATCTAAATTTCACTTGTCTACTCAAACAAATGTGATTCTTCTACTTCTCCTGACATCAAAGATGGGTACCTTCCGTTACCCCGCCTTCTGCTCCAGAACCAGAGAACTGCAGCTCTGAGCTCCCAGACACTCCTAGCCAAGTTTCTCTCTGTAGCTCTCTTCTCCTGTGTGCAATGTCATAGGTTGGGGTTGCTCCAAGGAGTATCTTCCACTTCCGCTGGCTTTGTGACCATGACTCCAGACGTTTGATCCCATTTATAGACTCGATCTGCTTCAATGCTGCAAGCATGTTTTTGGATGTCCTCCACAGGTTATCAAACGCCAAATGTGTCTCCCACGTCCCTCTCCTTTCTCTTCTGCTAAGGCAGCTGATAGGGCGAGAATCTCCAGCACTGAGCATTCTGGCGGCTGCTATTTGAACTTCACAGCCTCGAGGCCTTGGCCTTTAGTTCTTAGGGCTCGTAGAGTGGAGTATGGCTGCTGGAGCCTCTTACCCTGCCTCATGTATCAAACCATCTCCAGACCCAGCCCTCTGGCAGGCGTGCAAGACTGTGGGCCTGGTGTAGCTGCTTTTAATTTTCAGTTGCCAGTAACAAATGGAGACTCTTGTTGCTAACACCACAGGGACCCCACACTTACTTGGGATGCTCTCCTATAAGCTGCCACACAGGGTAAGAGTTTCCACATGGGAAGGACCTATCCTCTTCCTCACCAGAGCATTATCTCTAACAACAGTGGGTGCCAGATATTTCCAAGTCCAGCAGGAGCCAGCAGGGGGCATGGGAGTTGACCACAGGTGCAGAGGGGCAGCAGTGGGTGGACACCAGGGCTGTGGTGGGGACCAGCGTGGAGACAGAAGGGGCGGAGAGGAGTTGTTGTGATTTTAGTGGCAGATGATACTGTTCACTTGGTTGCGAGCTGGAGCACAGGTGGAATGGGCTCCACATCGACTTCTGACTTTCGTTTCTTTGTGTGGTGCTGGGGTTTGAACCAGGGGCCTTGTCCATGCCAGGCAAGTGCTCTGCCATTATGTATCCAGCCCTTGCCCCATCAGGTCAATGACTCATTTGGAGTCTTATTCTTATTAGAAACTTGGCGTTGAGGAACTCTTAAGTGATACCACAATATAGCTGCAACCATAAACTCCCAAGATCTAAAATACCACAGATTCTCCAAGTACCACGGGTGTAGCAGTAGCTTGCCATGTGTTAGTCACTAATGCAATATTGAATGAACTGTGCATACTGCAAACACTTAGATTAGTTAAGTCTTCACAAATCAAATCAGTGCCTTTAATTCAGAATAATTTTTCATTGTCTTTAAGGTTTATGAAAATAAGAAGTGGATCCTAAAATTGAATAGCCGAGGCAATCCTCACCTCAGTAAAAATATACACTCACTGCGAGGACTTATTTAAAACTAACCTGAGCTCAGTAAATGTAAAAACACCATCACCGGAAGCGTTCTCTGGCGGCTCCTCACGGGAGGGTTTGCGGCGCCATCCTGTTACTCAATCCTTCTTTCTATTTTCTCTTCCAGAAAAATCCACTTCAGTCTTGAAGAGACAAAGGACGCTCAGGGGTAGGCAGAGAACTTTTGCCTCGAGTTAACAGCAGTGGTGTGAACTTCAGGCTGCTTTTCTACTCCACTTGGAAAACACGAATTCCTCCTTTCCCCTCTCCTGCTGATTTCGTGAGTTGTCTGTTTAGATTGGTGCTGAGAGTTTGTCATTCAGGGAGCCTTGGGAGCAATCAGGCATGGGACTTACCTACCCATCTTACAGGGAAGAAGGAAAAAAAACCCGGAAGTGTCCTGAAGCACAGCGGAAAGTGGGGGGAGAGGAATAGAAATCAACCCTTGGCTTTTATGTTCACACATGCATATGTGCACACACATGCCCCAACACACATGCGCACGCACACACACACATGCCCCAACACACACACACACACACACACACACACACACACACACACACACACACACACATACACACGCACACATGCACACACACACACACAAGATGGAAAATTTTGCAAAACTTGTTACATCCCACACTTGGTGAAGCGATCCCAGCATCACCCTGGCACACTCCCTGGTTGGTCTTGTGGTCAGTTACGTGACCTTTTGTCTCTAGCATAATGTCACTCTCCCCTAGCATAATGTCAGCAGGACAGCAATGCCCAATTTCCTAAAAGCAAAGCCATGAATCACAGAAGAATGGCTTGTTTCTACAAAACAAGTTTCTTAAACTGTTCTGAAAATCCTGAATTCCTTCCACCCTTACTACTGGGTCCTCTTCTTTTGTGTCTGGTGTTTCTCCTGGGCATGGTCTGCTGTGGATCGTTGCACATCCTGTTTTCTCAACTGTATAGAAAATCACTGTCAATTTTAGATATTGTTATTGAGATAAAATTTACATCTAGGTAAGTGAAGAGTTTGTGATCCTTAGATAAGCTCATGACTTAAGGACTGTCACTCCCAATCACCCCAATAAGGATACAGAATCTGTCCATCACTCCAGGAAATTCTGCATGCTAAAGTTCATACCGAGTCCCATTTCCCATTATCAAAGAGCAATCTGGTTTAACATGGAAGATGAGGTTTTACTGTTCTTCAATTTCATATCCCTGAAGAATTCCAGGATGGACTCATAGTGTGGACACACACACAGACAGACAGATGCCCACAAACATACATGCAGAGATACACACACACACACACACACACACACACTGCTATGTCAGCTACTTCTTGTTGACCACCTCTGGGCCATGTCCCTCATACCACAGCTTATTTATCCATTTCCATGATGGTTGCATCATGTCTGATTTTTGGCACAATGAATGACATTTGTATAAATTCTTTTATGGATGGACAATTTCATTTCATTTATGTAGAAAGCATTAGAATAAAATTCCTGCCAGTTTTCCAAAGCAGTTCAGCTGCTTTCTCACACTTCCACAGCAGTGTGCTTGCTGGCTATGTGCTCCATAGCCTGGGGGACTCAGTGATGACACAGATCATTATGATTTCTGTTGGTGTTTACTTAATTATTAATGATACTAACTACGTTTTCAAGATTTTATATGAAATTTGCATGTATTTCTCCAGAACGTTCCAAACTCTTGCCCACTTCAATAGTCTATTTTATTTATTTGTGAAGACCCTTGAATGTTATGACTATATAACTTTCACAAATTATATACATTGCAGATATAATCTCCTGCTTTTACCCCCAAAGGTAACAATGACGATTACCTCTGTGGATCCCAATGTAAGACTGAAGGTCAGCTCCGTGACTTCTAAGGCAAGGTTGATAGTTAGTCTGGTCCTAAGTGCTAAAGGTGAGTTTTGCTTCCTATGTTTAACAAGGTGTGAAAATTCCATTTGTTAGGGGCTGGAGAGATGGGTCAGAGGTTAAGAACACTGGCTATTCTTCCAGAGGTCCTGAGTTCAATTCCCAGCAACTACATGGTGGTTCACAACCATCTGTAATGAGATCTGGTGCCCTCTTCTGGCCTGCAAGGATATATGCAGACATTACACTGTATATATAATAAATTTTAAAAAATTCCATTTGTTAATTTTTCCTTTTTGTTTTTGGACCCTTGAGTGTCCACAGTCTCTGACAGAACACTCACAATCCATCGTAAAGTGACCCCATGTTACTTGCCTGTGCCCTCCTTATGAACTTTGGTGTGACTGTTTTATGTCCTTTGAATTATCCTAAAATTTGAAAAATAGTTTGTTGACCTATATGGCAAAACTATGGATTTGGCTGGGTTTGTGTTACATTTATATATGATTTGTGAACAACTGAGATTTAAAAAAAAATACAGGGGTATAGAAGTCCATGAACATGGTATGTCTTCCCTTTTATTTAGTTTTCCTTTAATTTATTTCAATGACCTTGTAAAATATTTCAACATAAATTATTTGTATGATTTGTTAAATTTATATCTAAGAAGTTATTTTACATTTTCTATGATATTGTAAATGTAATTAAATATATTAAACTTTATTAGTTTCTTTGTTAATACACTAAATACCATGATGTCTCACTACCTCTGTGAGATTATTTTGCTGGTTTCTAAAGTTTTATGTCTTTAAATGATAATTTATTCTTTTCAAATGTGTATACTTGGGGTTGGGGCTTTAGTTCAGTGGCAGAATGCTTGCCTAGCAAGTGCAAGGCCCTGGGTTCGGTCCTCAACTCCGAGGTTAAAAAAAATGTGTATACTTTTATTTTCATTGTCTTATTTCAGAAGATAGGTGTTTTTTTTTTTTTTTAACCAGAACAACTTTAAATAAAATGAAGAGAAGTTCTATTACTAAGAACATTAGCAACGAGCACTTGAAGTTTCTTGGCCTTGTGATGACAGGTTTACTCTGTTATTCAAAAGGACACAGAGGGTCAGAGAGATGGTTTAGAGGGTGTAGACTCTTAGAAGAAGCCTGAGAACCTGAGTTTAAGTCTAAGGAAATCATATACTGGAAGAAGAGAATCAACTTTTTTGAATTGTCTTCTGATCTACACACACACACACACACACACACACACACACACACACACACACAAATAAATAAGTGAATGTAGTAAAATGGATGAATGACAACAGCTGTACATTTTCTGTGCTTTTTACATCAGATTGAAGTTGTTCTCCTATACCTCAAGTTTATAGTTTATGCCAATATTTTAAAAACATGAATGGATATTGTGTTTTATAAGTGCTTTTCTGGTATACAAATTCAAGGTTTTTGTATTACTTTAATGCATTACTATGGTATAGTCCACTAATGAAAATGTTAACCATGGGAGCCCACAGAGGCTTCCTAGTGAGAACTTACTCAGGGTCAGAGAATCTGAGCTTGCTTTACCCAGCAGGGCTGCATAAGGGGATGATTTGACCATGGGCTTGGTTACCAGGTGTTTTGAAGGGTTTACACTTGGCTGTATGGTATGCTTTGATCTTGCAAGGGGGAGGTCTTTTGCCTCTCCCCTTGGCATGTTATAAAAATCCCTTTTGAATAAAGCCTCAAGGCTGTTGGGTATTGACCCAGGACCTCCCAAAACTATTCTGTGTTTCTGTCTTTCTTCTCTTCGGCTAGGTCTCTTTTTCTATCATTTTTAAATTCCTTTCTCCTTCACCTAAGAACCCTTCAAATGGTGGGAGCTGGACCTCCCCCACACACACACACACACAGTTAACATCAATTAGCCTTGTCTGCTTGGGAAGAACGCTACTTGATCATGATGCATTGCATGCTGGGAATTAAAGGAGAGCAATGGTGGGTATACTGTAATTTCTGCAGGGGAATAGACATGTTCACACGGTGGATGGAAACTTGGCTGTTA
Source organism: Peromyscus maniculatus bairdii (assembly GCF_049852395.1). Lineage (NCBI taxonomy): Eukaryota > Metazoa > Chordata > Mammalia > Rodentia > Cricetidae > Peromyscus > Peromyscus maniculatus. The sequence goes on from NC_134867.1 coordinate 65,542,071, forward strand.
GCCAGTATGAAGTCCCTTGGGTAATGAGAACATTTTAGAATTTAGATATTGGTGACCATTGTACAATAATGAGAATCAAGTTGCGGGAAGAGGGTCCACTTGCTAACATGAGGAACAAGGTGAGCTCTTCAAAGCATTTCCATGGCGATTCCACATAGAGTTCGTAAAGAAGGGTAGCACACACACTTGACCTCAACAGCAACCTCAGAAACTGAAAAGAAAGAAAATTGACATGATTTTCTCCCATCTTCACCATCAATCCAGTTTGAATGCTGACTATCAAAAAGAAATAACCACAGCCCTCGATTAAAATGCGTATGATCTGAGAAGTATATGTGGGGAGCTTGTAGACATGTAAGTAGCTGGAGTCTGCTATATCCAGTTTAGTGCTGACTGGCCCACTGCAGGCTGAACCGGGACATTATTCTGAGACGGATTGAAGGTGGAGTGGACCAGCTGGGCAGCAGTGCGTAACAGAAACGATGTGAACAGGATTCAGACAAAGGAAGGATGACGGATGGGTAGGTGGGAGCAGCCTTCCCAGCCCTGTGTCTGAGGAAAGACTGGCTGTGGTAAGCATGGTTCTTGTGACTGAAGACTCTGACATAATCAGAAAGATGACAGTGAGCCTCTTTGACAGGTTGACAGGTCAGTGTTAGAGCTCACAGCAAGAACTACAGAGGACGACGGATTTACTCAAACACACCAGACTTCAAACACATGGCGAAGCCGTCTAGCTACTCGTGGCTGGGCCTCTGATGCTCACTTCTGATGCTCCCTTGAAAGTGGCTCAGATGGCATTGCTTTGGCTGTCTTGCAGCTGAAGGTACAGTTTCTAAGTCCTGAGTTCTTACTCTTGGATGCCAGAACTCAGAAAAAGGAAGCATTAAGACATAAGCTTGGGGGATTATTATCTGAGAAAGGGAAAAACTGTCCTCAGTTCTTACCCTCAAATTCTTGGGTGTGATAGATCTGTGATGAGTTTAGCTTAAATCTCTTCATGGCATGGACTGCTATGTAGGAGAGAGCGCCTGTCTCCGGGGGCATTATGGGTTGCAGGTCTCATTTACCTAAGTGCACATAAGTCCTCCTGTTTCAGGTCACAGGCTGTCTTCTAGGTGCTGAGACCACATGTGGGAAAGGGCATCATGTCCTGAGACCCATCTGGGGAAATTTTTGCAAGTTTAACTGTGTGCTAGAATGGGTTCTGGGTATTCCTGGGCAGCAGGAGGGAAAGCAGACCTGTGTCCTCCTTGCTCACAGCAAGGTCACCTTACATGCATGGTGAAAAGACTTCTTTGCCAAATGGAAAGCAAGTGGTGGCACAAACTCATGGCAGCCACTCACAGGGTCCCAGAAACACAGGAGCTCTCTCCCCGGGGCAGCTGCAGTGATCTAGGGGACAACCACGGGCCCTGGATCCCATCTGCAGAAGGCCACTGTAGACAGAGTGTGGAGCCCTTGGGGACTGGGCTCAGTAACAGAACCACCAACACCAGGGCAGACCTAGGGATAGATGCTGGCGGTGTCTGTCCTCACGCTCAGTCTCAGGAGGACGGGCAAGCTTTCTTCTTCAGCTTTGAAAGCAGTTCATACCTGCTGCCCAGTCTGACTAAGGAGCAAAGGTCAGTTCAGAAGGCAGTGTTGTGAATCGCTTGCTGTGTTTACATGACTCAGACACACTGTTTTCTTTTGGGTGTGTTTTGCAACCTCATCTCTCTTAATATCCATAAAATAGTTCTCAAGTTCACTTTGTTTCCAAAAACTTTTGATATTTTGTGTGTTTATACTTTTAAAAACTCAACACTGTTTAATATTTAGTTTGAATAAACTCTCCATGAAGGAACACTTGATCAAACAAAATACTTTAATATACAACATTTTTTTACACACAATTTCCTCACCCTTTCCAAAAACTGGATGCACGGATTTCCAATATTAAAAGTGTTTTATTCATTTGCGTTTGAGTTTGCTTAAGACCCTGTGGCTAAGAGGAAAGTCAAACTCATATCCTTTGATTTCTGCAGTAACTGAGAGAGGCACAGAGGAAAAAGTCTGAAATGACTGTCTAGATGTCAAACAGTCTAAGCAAGCAATCTTGATGAGCCAAGTGGGAGCCTCTGAGGCCCATAGATTCTATCATCATAACACGCAAGGGTTCACTGCTAGGGTCCAGGGGCTCTGTACAAGCTATTTCAGGGGGTATATAGAAATCATTGTATTTCAGGGGATATTTAGAAATCTTTAATAAACCATGAGTGGGTCTGCTCAACCTGGCTGAACTCACCATCTCTCTCTGGAAGCAATTATTCTATGCAGTTGGAAGTCAACAGCTGTTTTGATCATGGAAAGCATATCTGTATGAAAAAAAATTAGAGGATTGGAACCCAACTGCAAATGAGTTAGGGTATTTTGGCTGTGGCTACACACCTAAGATGAACAGCATGAGCCAAGGAAAGTTAATTTTCCCTGGTGATTTTCAGAGCCTCAGTTCCCGGCCAGCTTGCTCCATTTTGGTAGCCTGTGGCAGGCAGACCGTTGTGACGGTCAGAGGATGTGACACCAGAGGCCAAGTGCCACGTGAGAGCCAGGAAGTAGAGAAAGGGCCTGAGACAAGAGATAGCCCCCATGAATATAAACCAATGTCCCACTTCCTTCAGCTAAGACCCATTTCCCAAAACTGCCATTTAATCATGAACACAGCGGTGGTCTAAGTCGGAGTCTTCATGATCCAACCAGTTATCAATGACGGCTGGATCCACTGGCCAGGGACCATGCCTTTGACACAGGAGGGGATACCTCATATCCAAACTGTAGCAGTGAAAGAACAAATCCAAACTATGGAGAGGGGTTGGGGAGATGGCTCAGTGGCTAAGAACACTTGATGAGTCCCATGGGGACCTAAGTTTGGGTACCCAGCAACCATGTAAGAAGCTGGTAGTGGCCACGCACGCCTGTAAGCCCAGCACTGGGCAAGAAGAGGGTGAGGCAGGAAGATCACTGGAACTTACTGGCAGCTAACCTAACTGAAAACACAAGCTTCAGGCTTAGGGAGAGACCCTGTTTCAAGGCAATAAGGTGAAGAAGCATAGAGGTGTCTGCCTCTGGCCTCTACATGCAGATGCCATATGCATATACTTTATTACCAATTGTCTAGACTCGGAATCACTCAAGTGTCATCCATCTGAAGCTCTGCAGATCCTCAGCTGATCTTATTTCCTGAGACTGGAGGCCTCTGAGTCCTCATCCAGAATGGGTCTCAGCTGAACTGTGCTGCTCAAAAGCCTGAATGCTTAACCAGCCAAATGCTTAACCAGCCAAAATGCTTCTAGGTCTCCATATACCTTAAGGTATATAAGTATATGCATATGACATCTGCATGTGGAGACCAAGCCTTAAGACTTGACCAAGTGTTTTTGCCATCACTCCCTGGGATTAAAGGCTCACTTTCTGGGATTAAAGGCATGACTCACCGTGCTTGGCTATATCCTATGTGGCCTTGAACTCACAAGAGATCCAGAAGGATTTCTACCTCTGGAATGCTAGGATTAAAGGTGTGAGTGCCACCATTTTCTAGCCTTTGTATCTAGTGGCTGTTCTGTCTCTGACCCCAGATAAGTTTATTAGGGTACACAATATTTTGGGGAACACAATACCACCACACGCCGGAGTCTTTCACTGTAACACACCCTTTAGAAGCTGGAGCAACTGTCCCTTGGTGCATCTGATTCCACACCTTATCCTTGCCTGTGTGGTCCAGGAACCACCTCAGCACCAGTACTAGTTTCTTCTACATGAAAAACCTTCACTTATCTCTTTAAAAAGTCTGAAAAGTTGATACATAAGGAAGCTCAGACTTTGCTTTCCTGGGAAGGTAGGAGCTATTCCTCTGCATGCCTTCAATGCACCATTTTTTTTTTCCAGAGCTGACATCTACTGCTTTACAATACTCTATGTTGAGGGTTGGTGTTCCGAGGCAAGGTCTCACAGAAAGGACCTCCCACTTTCAACCTGTCCAGGCATAGCAGGCATTCAAGGCAGCCAGTGTGCCAGGTGCCAGGCAGCCAGTAGAAACACCAGCTCTTCAGTTTAGGCTGCTTCCAAAGACCATTCAGTGCCACTGCAGGGAACTAGACACATTTCCTTGTTCTGCATCATTCATACATCTGCGATGCAAAGCAAGGATCCTTCTCCCATACTGCTTCTGTAGCAGACAGATGCAAGAATACCCGTTCACCAGATTTAGCAACTGAAGTTATAGCACTAGCCTTGTTTGTTTAAGATAGGGAACTTTACATATATCAAGATGGATTTTAAAATGGACCTCTGCATTTGAGCTTCCTTACGGTGGTTGGCTGAGATCACGTGAGAAGGAAACTCGAAACTTGCTTGGATTTGATGCTGAGCAAAGCTTAAGACTTGACCAAGGCAGCCCCCAGGAACAGCGTTTGTGAGATTAAAGTGAATGAGTGAAGATCAGCATCAGGTATCTGACTGAGCTTAAAATCATTATTTGTTTCTTCCTAATCTTGGGGAATCTGAAAATGCGCTGCAGAAGTAGTGTGGATTGAAGTGATATTGTGAACTCAAGTTTGGTGCCTAGAAGTCCTCTGGGGGTTGGGATTGGTAAAGTGATCCAAACACTACTGAGGGAGGTGCTCTTGCCTCTGATGCTGCTGAGGCAATGGTCCCAGGTCCACACCCAGCTGCCAGGTCAGGTTCTACTGTTGTTTTTTTTTTTTTTTTTTTTTTTTGAAAGGCTCTGAGTTCAACTAAGGTGAACCAAAAATGTGATTTTTTTTCCCACATGGAATGCTTGTGTTAAGTGAAAATACAGAGCTAATGAAGACCTCCCAGAGTGAAGTTAGATGGAGTGATAGGCCTGGCCTGGGATGAAACACCTGGGCCTGTGGCTTCCTTAACTCCCTTCCGCTCACTGTACATCCGGTTCTGGGGCCCTGTGCCAACCAGCTCCAGGCAGACTCTGCTCTGTGCCCTGTCTGGGCCTGTGGGCTGAGACATCACTCCCTCCCCTGGCCCCACGACCTCAAGTGGATGAGCCCCAGGGCCCCGCGTTAGATCTAATCCTATCAACATGCAAGGATAAGGCAACAGGTCCCTGCAAATACCCCTCACTCAGACTCTCCAACCCTTTCAACACACACACTTGCTGCTTCTCAGGGTCAGGAAGGCAAGCATGCCAAGGCAATTATTGTGAGGGCCGGGATGGGTTTAAAGCTGGGGCAAAGGTTATAGAAATGTCCTGTGGGGATGAGCTTAGAAAGACCTTGCAGAGCTTGAATTATGTGCAGGGTTGGGCCACTGGAAAAGTTCCCAGGCACTCATGCACATTCTCAGACAATCCTAGTTAGAAAATGACCGTGTAGCCTCACCATCCAAAATATTCCCTCTAAATGCTACAATATAGCAAGGGTCAGGGTGTGGGCCACTGCATGAGCTACTTTTCTGTTGCTGTGATACAATGTCCTCATAAAAGCAACTTTAAGGAGAAAGGGTTTATTTTGGCTTACAGTTCAAGAGGGGCCACAGTCCATCGTTGTGGAGGATGCCTGGTGGCAAGAGCAGGAAGCTGGCTGTTCACATTTCCATCTGAAAACAAGATGCAGACAGAAAAAAAAAAAAAACAGGAAATGGAACCAGGATATAAAACCTCAAACCAGAAAGACTTTAAGTCCTAAAGATTCCTTAACTTCCCCAAACAGTGTCGCCAAGTGGGGGCAAATGTTTAAACACATGAGCCTATGGGGGACATTTCTCATTGAAAATCATAGAATGTTACAGTAACAGGAAAAGGAGGGATTTGAACAGAATGTCTTAACCAGTACTGACAGCCATGCAAATAAGAGCTGTTATTTGGTGTGAACCTGTAGGAGCTAAAAAGCAATGAGCAAACAATTGTGAACTGATGAAGATTCATAAGGTGCTAAATAGCCCATCGACTTTAATTAATACATGTGGAGGCACAGCAGTCTGGTGGGAGTTTTAAGAGTGAAGGAGGAAGTGAGATGTCAAAACCATGTTCTCAAAGCAAATGGAAGATGAATGGTGTCAGGGGAGGAAACGGTACTCCTGTTAGTGATCTTATCATTATCTCACCGTTAAAACTCACCCACCCTCCCTCTTGACCAAACATCCCAACCTCAGAGCCATTGGCTCTGTTCTGCCACCAGGCTCCTTCCAGACAGCTGTCATTCTTCCATGTCAGCAGGCTCAAGCGCACATCCCACCTGCTTCCACCAGGTCCTTCCTGATGAAGGGCCAAGGAGAGGGCAACATCCACAGGGTTCTGCTGCTGCATGCCTGTGGGTCTAATGTCCTCAGTGTTGCCTCCTTCCATAGAGTGTGGGGTAGACTGAAGGGTGAATTCCTATGAAGAGAGAAGTGGGGGTGAGTCACCCCAGGAACCATGTTATACATGCCAGGACTTCTTGCTGGCTCTCTAGCTCTCTCCCGCTTGATCTTCTTAATAGAACTAGCTGCCCATATAGACTTGCCTCTCAGAGGTCACAAATAGGAACCTGGATGAGATGTTCAAGTAGCTGCTCCAAAAGAACTCCATCCTGCAAGCAAGTTTGTAAGTGAACTTGTCGTCAGAGCCTTCTAAGAACATGTTTTTTGTTTTTTTGATTTTTTTTTTTTTTTTTAGATCAGACTACAGCCTTAGCCAGCATTTTGATTAAAGCCTCAGAGAGGCTCTGTCCAAGGAGCTCAACCATGACTGGAGTCCTGACCCTCAAATGTTAGATTTTAAAAGTTTGTATTTATTTTAATTTTATGCATATGGATGTTTTGCACATGTGTATATCTGTGTACTGTATGTTTGCCTGGGGCCCAGAGAGGCCAGGAGAGGTGTCATGGTCCCTGGAACTGAAGTTAACAGATGGTGGTGAGCCACCATGTGAGTGTTAGGAATCAAACCCAGAACCTCTCTAGAGGAGTAACCAGATGGCTTAAACACAGCCATCTCTCCAGCCCCAAACATTATGTTTCAAAGTGACCCTACTTTGGAGTTAATTTATAATTCAATAATGTATAACTAACACAACATTTTAAGTTTTGAAGCTCATCTTAGGTCTTATCTTTTCCACTAGACTTCTCCAATAACACAGCCTACAGAAGGTCCTTCTCATATGCATGACCTCAGCCTTATAGTTACTTATTTAATAACAGCTTTTTTTCAATGTGTAACTTGTTCTGTGTATATTTTCATTCTATTACTTATTGTAACACTTATACCTAGCAGACCCAGTCATTCACAAAATATTAATTTTATCAGATACAGGCAGATGGATGGTTGGCTGGATGGGTAGATGAATGACATGGATGGATGGATAGATGAGTGTGAAGGACAAGTGGATGGAAAGAAGGAAGGAAGATGGGTGCACATATGAGTAAAGAATGAATTGGTGAGCAGGTGAGTGGATAGATGAATAGATAGATGGAAGGTTGGATAGGTGAGTAGATGGATAGATGGGTATGTGGAATATGAGTAGCTCTATGAATAGGTAGATGAATGGGATGTACAGGCAGATGGATAGATGAATGGGTAGATAGATGGAGGTAAATGGGTGGGTAGAAGGACAAATTGGTGAGTGAATGGATGGAGGAATGGATAAATAAATGGATGCATGGATGGAAAGATCAATGAATGGCTGAGTGGAAGGATGGATAGATGAGTGGATGGATGGATGAAACTCTGGATGAGCAAATGGATAGATGTGTGTATGGATGGATGGATGGCTAACAAGATTGTGAAGGTAGACATTTAATCAGAATAATTGTTCAGGTGAATATCCTAAAGAATTATATGTATCATTGTAGATCATAAGAACATTCCAGATGGATGGCATCATCCAAGATGGAAGATGGGGTGCCTGGCTTTGCAATTCAGGAAGACGACAGCGGAGACAGGTGTGATGGGGAGTAGATACAGTCTACTGGTGGTACGGTTGGAGACACCTGCTCCTGAAGATTGACTTTTTAACTTAGCGATTTCTCTGATGGACCACAGCAAGCAAGTACGTGGGATCTGAGTGCTGGTGTGTTTACTCTAGACTTCTGGTGCTGATCTCCCCACCAAGCTCCTAGAGACAACAGCCTCTGTAATGTTGTTCTTTCCTGATCCCAAGTTAGAGTCTACAGGCTGCTTAAACATTAGTAGAGCCTGGCCAATAAAAATCCCAGCTGTCCTGCTTTCATTGAGTTTTACTGTGAATAACAAAGTAGAGAGCCTACTTTGCATGTCCAGCCTCAAAACATCAAACCTAATATATTATTACCAGCATAGTACCATTAGCACATACTGCTTACAGATCATTAGCATAAAATCTATTACAATAGTTTGGGGGGTAAGAATGCCACAGCGGTTACCTCAGGAACCTACAATATTGATGAAGGAGGAGAAATAGAGACTAGCTGGGAAGGGTCTTCAGCACCTGCTAAGTGGGGCAACACTCCGTGGTGGACATGTAGAAAGGGCTATTTCGTAGCAGTACCAAGGTCACCAGGGCATCCCAGGAAGGAGCTTCTGACAATAAGAAGAGATAGAAAAAGCTCCAGTCAGCCACATGGCTGGAGTTTCTTCCAAAAATCATCTCCCACTTGCTGCTGTCATCACTAAGTTTTTCTGCTTACTGGAAAATTGGCACAACACATTTATGCCAATTATATACGTTAACACAACTTGACAACATTTTGGAATACCACTAATAAGGAAAATCTGATAGACACTCTATCACGGAGTTGACAACAGCCACGACTTTGTTTTACATGTAGTATGATTTTGTTTTGACCTTTTAAATTTTATCATCACTTATATTTCCTCTCTAAAAGTCACTGGCTAGAAGACTCTTCGGTGGTGGTGGTTGGGGGGATGTGTGGCATACTGCCACCAAGCTTGAGTTTCGGAAGCTTCCACCCCTAGGGACTTAGCTTTCCACCTGTAAAGGTGTCCTGTGGTGGTTAATATTGTCAATCAGATACAATCTACGATCACTTAAGAAACAAGCCTCTGGGCACGTCTGTGAGGAAGTTTCTAGACTGGGTTTACTGAGGAGGCGCCATCCCACGAGCTGTGATCTTGGACTGAGTAAAAAGGAGAAAACTGAGCACCAGGATTCGCCTCCCTCTGCCTCGTGGCTGCAGAGGTACCTAACCAGTTGCCCTGTGCTCTTGCGGCATGCCTTCTCCACCCTGATGCATGGTGTCTCAGAACCACGAACCCAGACAAGCCCCTCCTTCAGGTGCCCCATCAAGTGTTTGTCAGAGCAGCAGGCCGAGTAACTAACCCATGATCTCTGCCATTGTTTCGCCGCGGGCCATACCTGCTACATAGGCTTTGATTTTAAAATCAAGCGAAGGAATGGGTGGGGGTAGAGGGTAGAGGTGGGGGTGGAGTGGGAGTGGGAGTGAGCGTGGGGAGGGATCTTCAGAAAGTCAAATCAGCCGTTGCCATCTCCGTAGATTAGAGGCAGACTCACATAGCGAGCCTTTCCCATTTCCCAGAAAACTGAATGTGGTGAAAGAGCGAGAAAAATAACAGCACACGTTCACCTCCAGGGTCTCAGATTACTCAGAGAAAGATTGTTTTATCCGAGCAACGAGAGAAACACTGCCGCTGAATGACCCGAGCGTTCAGGCGATGGGTGGGTAGCGGCCGCCGCCAAGGCAAAGTCTGTGCAGAGCCGCGGGAGGCTCGGCCGGCCACCTTCACCCAACAGAGTGCGGTTTGTGCTACTGGCTGGCACCCCACCTGATACACGGACACTGCTGAGGTCCAGTGTCCCGAAGCCTGGCGTTCTTCCCCAGGCTTCCATCCAGCAGCACGGACACTCTAACCTGGACATCGTTCTCCTTGGTGGGAGACACTAGCGGCGGAGGGGCAGGTGAGATGGAGAGCAGAGCTGTGGGCACGGGCTCTTCTCGGAGCGGCCTGGGTGCCCATAGGTCACTATCACTGCCTTGGAATGGGCTGACCTGGCACCAGCCCCTGTCTCCTCAGTCATCTTGGAAGCAGCCCGGGAGTTTGGAAGCCATTTCTGCACTCCTGCGGTGTTGCACATGGTAGTGTAAACACTGCTCTGAAAGAGTCTATTGGGGTAATTAATCATTTCAGCCCCGATAGTTTTTGGATGGGCTCTGATACCTCTGCCATGGGAGGAATGTCTAAATGCCTAGGTGGGGCATCATCTTCTTAAAAAACAATCCAACAAGGGCTATTTCTTCAGAAATCATTTTGATCTGAATGCCCCGATGACTGGACCTCAAAGAATGATTTAGGTGTTTTTCTACATAACAAGGCAGGTATTCTCCAGCACAGCTGGTCTCAGGAACACACAGAGCTTTCTGTGAAGTATGTCTTGATACTTACAGAGATTTTAAAAGAAAATATTTGGGCTGTGGTTTATGAATCAAACAGTCTTAAGTATGTAAATAAGGAGGGGCTGGCTGTCCTTCCAGAATAGCACACAGGATTGTCCAGCCCGGGCCACCTTCTAAGAGCCAGGCTGGGCTGTGCAAGGTGCCAGCAGGCTTGTTTCCTGACCCAGGGCAGATGGGCATGGATTGTGTACAAGGCACTGACACACACTCGTGACTGTGCTGGGTGCTCTAGTGAGGACGTGTCCCTTGGTAAGCAAAGACACCCAGTCAGCTCTCCTCAGAAGTCTTCCTTAGAGCTTACGCTTGGCAACTTGTGTTCTCTCAGGGAGAGTGCATCTTCCTGATGCATCTCACTGGATGTGCTAAACTCTGGAGCAGGGGTCAGGAGCCGGGCAGAACAGGGGCCAGGGAAGGGCAGAGGCAGGGGGGAGCAAGGGGCTCTTTAGGGCCGCCTTTGCCCTTTGTCCAGGGCCATGGTGGGCACAAACGGAGCAAGGCTCTGCCTTGCTTTTCCTTCACGATCCTAGAGAAGGTGGTGATGGGCTGATGCTCAGGGAGATTTCGAGTAAAGCTCCAGCCATGCAAATATCATCTGAGGCAGGATTTGGAGGCTAAAAATGAGACAAAGAGCCCAGAAAATGAAGTGGCCACACCAGGCGCTGGCGGTGAGGGGCACCCCATGCCTGCAGGGGCAGAAGTGTCTTGATCAGCCCTACTTCAGGAAGGTCACCCTTGTCTTTTTGGGTAGAAGCAGGCCTGCTATTATGGAGAACTAAACCATCGAGCCACCAGCGTGGAGCAGTTAAAAGGTGGGAATCCTCATGGACCGTGACAAATTGGGATAATTACTCAAAGTACTTTCTCTGAGTTGACCCATGGTGGGAAGTGTTTTGGAATATATAATAGGCCACATGGCTCAATTTTCCACCTCAGCTTCATTTGTAGATAATTTTTAAGATAGGTTTTCAGTTTATGTCAAGTTCTCCTTGGAAAGGACACAAAATGAAGTGTGTTTATGAACAGGCCGATTCCTGGTAGATTTGATTCGTCATTACAACAGAGAAGAAAATTTGTCATCCTTATCCTGATTTTTTAAGAGAAGAAACGGTATTTACCCTTTTAAAAGGATTTTACATTTAAGTGTATGTGCAAGTGCGTGTGCATGCGCATGCTTGTGTATGTGTGTGTGGGGTTACTGTGTGCACACATATGTGAGTGTGGTTACCTGAGGAAATCAGAGAACCACAAGAGGTGTCTCATGTTCTGGAATTTGAGTTACCAGCCATTGTGACCCACCTGACATGGGTTCGAGGAATGGTACTTGGGTTCTCTGCAAGAGCAGTTAAGTACTTTTTAACTGCTGGGCTGCCTCAAGCTTTCAATATCTATTATCTGCATTTAGAATCCACTAAATTATGAAGCTCTGTGCAAATGGAAACCCAAAAGGTGTCCTATTTTTTATTAATAGCGTGAGACACAGAAGTCCATCTCAGTGGCATGTCATGTGACTTTGACAAGCTTCTACTCGCCTGTGCTGAGAAAAATTCAGTAGCAGTCCAGAGTAAGTGAAGAATTACCTAGTATTGTGAGCTAATCTACAAGGGTAGATTCCTGCCCTACTTCCCTGAGCAAGACCAGGCAGACAGCTAGCAGTCGTGAAGTCCTAACATGACTCTGGGTTGGCCCTAGTGACACCTGTGGCTTATAGTGTGAAAATAACCAGGACAAGTTTTTCTTCCCAGCACAACTCTAGTGTGCCTCTCACACTCAGCTTTTTTTTTTTTTTTTTGAATTCACACACTTTCATTCTCCCCTGTTTCACAGGTGAGAGTCAGAAGTTAATTTCTATTTGTGAACTAATTGGGACTCTCAAAAACTAATTAATACTCTTGGGGGAAGATACATTCAAACATGTTGCATGTATATTACGGACTCTAGGATGTTTCCTCATACATCAGCCAGTGGGCAGAGGGTCAGAAGATGGGCATTGGGGCAAAGCAGAATATACTGCTGAGTTACCACTTTCTGGAGGTGATCATGTGACCCACAAAGTTGCTCATGGGGGAGGAGGGAGTGAGGGAACCAGTCCTGAAGCAGATGGTGTTTCCCATATGTCCTGAGTGCTTCACGATCCCAGGCCTCCTTTACAACTATCGGGGCCTCATCACACTGAATTATTTCTAGCTCTTTGCAGATATTTCCTCCCCCTCCATTCTGGACTGAGGTGATAAGCTGTCCCTGGCAAATCTAACACCTCGTCTTGGGGTATGTGTTTCCTTCAGAAATATCCACTAAAGCACACTAGGCTGTCTGACTTGGTCTTTGCATAGCAACACCATTTTTTTTTTCCTATTGTAATGGTCGATTGACTATTTAGCTAGGTATAAAAGTCTGTGTTTCCCTCCTGAAAACATGGAGTATTTTTTCCACTGCCTTCCAGCTCCTTGGATTGCCCATGAGTTGTCTGGCTCTCGACATTATGTCCAGTTCTGGTCCCTTACCTGCTGTGCTGAAGGCTGCTCATTCCTGTTTGTAAATCTGCACTGATACCCCTGACCAATGCAGTCCTGTCCCCTGGCATAGTCGGCCTTTGGGAGACAATTCCAGAAGGGCAACTCAATGCATGAGATTTTGATAATTTCTGGTGTTATTTAATGATGTCCTCTTCCTCAGTTTTCTCTATATTTGGTCAAAGTTTCTTCAAATTTACTTTTGCTATTTTCTTCTATTTGTATGCAGTGTAGAGGTCATTTCCTTCATTCAACGCTGCAGTGTATGTCTGCTTTCTGGGGTGGAGCTCCAAACCCATAACTACCCTGGTGTCCTCGTGAGCAGGTGGGTTTCTCCTCTTCTTGGTTCGCTTCCCGTTGGACAGAACTCTGACATTTGAGAAAATCACCATCTCTCCTTTCTCTTCCACTCCTTCCCCAGGCCCTCAGCTTTGGCTGCACACAGAGCATAGCTCTTGACTCCTGTTTACATGGGATGAAAGGACAGTAGTTCAGTTCCAGATTACAGCATTTCAACACAGGTGCAAGGATCTCTGGGAGCCCATCAGATGAGTACCCATCAACAAGGGGGTCAGAGTGGGACCTGCCTCAGGCTGAGGACAGACCCTGCCACAAGTGATCTTGCCTCCTTCACCCCCAAGAAATTATGACTTCCATGTATTGACAAGCCTCTTGACCGGTACAGATGTGGGTCCTAGAATCCTAGAACATCCAGAACCAGGAACATCCAGAACCAGGAGACTTGTGCATGTAGTAGAGGAAATGAGGTAGAATGGGACAAGTGCTTCTCCAGAATAAGGAACACACCTTCCGGGGGCTACAGACTCTACCTTTCCACATCTGATCCTCACAGTTCAGTACCTCTTTCCTGTATGTGGCTGCCACTTCCATGTATTCTGAAGAAGGGCACACTTATAGGACTTATGGAAATGAGGAAGAGTTTGTTTGTTTGTTTGTTTGTTTTTCTGAGAGATTTTGGGTTCTATGTTCTGGTGACTATTTCAGAGATGTGGCGACAAGTCTCATTAAGGTGCAATGAGGAAGCGAACAGGATGTCACAGTGGGACAGAACCAGGAGAAAACCCTGGAGACCCATTCAGGGCCACATCCTGGTGCTTCTAGACAGATCTGTGAGAATGGGTTTGTTGGGCAGGGGGGGAAAGAAGGAGAGCTGTGGCTCTGTTGAGGTCAGAGTCTGCATGTGCACAGCACGGCAGCAGTGTGAGCCACCAAGAGCCACACATTCAGAAATAATGGTGCTGTGTGTATGACGTGGTGTTCGCTCACTGCCCCAGGAGTCTTGGACTCATAATTCAAGTCTTGATCACTTGGCTGTGATCTAGTCACACAGTGGGGATGTTGGGTATGAAAGTGTTCTCTTGTGCTGAGAGAAAGTCCTGGTGCGAGTTTCTGTGATCAGTTCCCCGGGGGACAGCGTCCCTGGTCAAACACAACCCCTGGTGCTCATTATTTGACAATAAAAGGAAGTTCCTATTGAGTTTACTGTGAAAATGATGAGGCACGCCCTGGTGTGGTCAGGGACAAGGGGTGGAGGTGTGAAGAGACACAAGGCTGACAAGGGAGGAGGTTTTCCTCGTGCTCAGCAAGCTGGCTCTGTGGGAGGGGGCTGACACCGCCCCTCAGCACGCGTGGTGACAATGCCTCTGGACGCCACAGCCTGCCGCAGAGACACCTTAACAAAGCCCAGCATTGTGCTGCCGGCTCCCATCTGTGTAAGAGCGCCACCAGGCTCTGCTGGCCCAGACAGAGGCTGCTTCTGTACAGCCGCCCAGTGAGATTGCCAGCTTCCTACACAAGAGAAGGTACTGTGGACAGAGTGCAGCTCGCTGGAATTAGGTTTGCTTCTTAGGATGCCCAGCTCTGCTGGTCCAGCCGAAACCATAAACATTCAATTTCAGAAGCCTCTTTCAAAACCGTGAATTTAATATGCTCAGTTCCAGAACCTTCCATGAAACTCTTAAAGGTGCCTCCTCCTTCCTAACAGTGCTCCTCATCCTGCGGTGAACTTTCACCTCTCGGGGGTGTAGCATGACCTGGTCTGCTGCAGGGTAGTCTAGTAGGGCAGCCTTCTTTCCAGGTGGTTCTGACTGATGGATGGAACTTGAAAGACTCCCCAACAGGGCTGCAGAAGGCTGACCCAGAGGCTGCCAGAGGCACTGAACAAGTTCCTTTGGAAACAGCCTAGCCTAGATGTAGCCTCAGGACAGCTCAGCTGACGGTCCTTCATGTACAGCCTCCCATCTGTCTTCTGCGGTGGACATCAGTCCTTGCAGTCAGGGGAGGGTCTGTCCTTTGGAACATTTTGGAATTCTGGAGGAGTCCAGCAGCTTTGTTAGAGAGGGACTGACAGAACTAGCTCATCACGTTCTAGTCAAAGAGAGCTGAGCTGCGGGGAAGGAGATGTGTGTTTGTGGGCAATCAGCCACTTGGCATGTGCTGCTTATTCAGTTCTTGAAGCAGAGGTGCCGGTGACCTGTGGTGTACCGAGGCTTGAAAGCCCCCAGAGGCATCATCTTCTGCTGTCACTTTCTTCCCTAAGGACGTCCTTGAGCTTGGTGCCTATGCTGTGGGACACACCGGAGAGATTTAGATCCTATTTTACTGAGCTGAGGAATCACAGTGAGTTGTGCTGGATTCCAGACGCTGTCTCTTCCTGACTTATGAGTAAGCATTCCTGCTCAGACCCCACACCTTTCTCCTAACCTACCCGCTACTCCTGCAGGGTGGAAAGTGTGCTTTTAAAAAGCAGAATGAACCCCAAAACAAAAGTTACTTTTGAACACTGATGTCTTGCTAGATTCTAGAAGGGGTACCTGTGAGACACACCTGTCTCCACTCCATGTCTTTGTTCCACATTCCGAACACTGCTATGCAGGTGTAGAGGTGGCTTCACTCTCAGGCTTCAGTACCCACTTGTACGATGGCCGATCCCTCATGGGCCCACTGAGGGGTCTTTCAGAACTGTATGAACTCTTCACAGAATCTACCTGTAGTGGTGATGCTGTCCCAAGCTTACGACTCATCAGGAGGACCCCGTGACCTCACTCAGCCTGGTCCTGCTGCTGGCTGCCCAGCTTCAGTGGGTTTTCCCATTGGGTTCTTGTTGGCATGACTGCTGGTCACACATGCACTTGGCAGCCAGAAAGAGAATGATGACCATATGTATGTGGAGAATTATGATTCTTAATGGCAAATCTCTCCTAGGAATCCTTTGCTATCGCCCCATCCCATTGTCTCCACAGTTAAATTCAAATTCATGTGGTGTCTCCATGATGCAGCCTTTCTTTGTCCCTGACCCAGAGGCTCCCTCTCCCTTTATGAACTCATTCTGATAACTTGTTCACATGGCTAAGCATCCCTTGGGCACTTTCAAGTGAGCATCTACTGTGCTCAGCATGGCATATGCTCCTACCCTCATGGAGCTTTCAGTCCAAGGGGCCAAGCAGGTCTATGAAACTTCTTATTTGTTCTTCTAAACTATTTTTACTGACATGTATTTTTGTGCATGATGTGGGTTTTATATAAACACTTTCTTTCAGGTGCTTTATGTACTCTGTTTCCCCCCCTCCCCAGCCCTTCTTTGGTCCCTTTCTCCTTCACTACTCTCCTCCCTTTCCCAAATCTCCCTTCTGCTTTCTCATCATACTAGGATGAGGCATCAAACTTTAATTTGAGCTCTCTCTAAATTCCAGGATGGCATAATGGCTGTGATAATGACTTTGAGGCTGGCTCCATTTTGGAACACAAATAAACAGAAAAATGAGTGGTTTTTCCAGATAGAACCACTTTTCATATGCTTTATATAAAAGAATGATTATATTTCACTTGGGAAAGCCAGAAGAGGATTATTTAAGAAATTATGCTAAGACAAAGTTGGCTATCTGTGCAAAAATAGAGTTAAATATTTATTTAATGCCTTTTTTTCAAAATTAATTCCAGACCAATATGAAAAGGAATAATTTTTTTAAGAACTGGACACACATGTTGGAGAATAATAACCCTAAAATCAAAGAACATTTTCTAAGATTTAACTCAAGAAATAATAAGACAAATATTAATTTTATTTTATAAATAGGAAGTTATATGTTAGACATCATAAAGCAAATTAAGCTGCAAATAGTAACTGGAAATAATTTCCAACAATACATAACATAGCCAATAAAGTATAAAAAGCATTAAATTGACTAATGGCATAAATAAACATTCATAGAAAAAATGACATGAATAAAGGAAATCAAATGGCTAAAATAAATGACAAAATGTGCGGGCTAACTTTATATGTACTTAATACTGCCAGCTACCGAGTCAGCAAGGAATCTGAGACATTGGCTTCCTCACAGCTGCCATGGACAGCAGAAGACAAACACTTCTCTGTGCCCCTTGTGGAAGACGTAATTGATATATGTTTTAGAAAGTGATTGATACTATGTTCCAACGTCCAGTTTCATTTAAAATAGCCACATTCTTTGACTCTATAGGGCTCCATTGGAAGCCTGACCAAGTAAAATAGTAAAGAAGGAATAAACTTGTTTAGACACACAAAGATGTATATTGTAGCATTGTCTGAAAAAGAACTATTTTCTGAATGACAAGGAAGCCTCCCATTCAGAGCATCTTACATGTATTGCATGATAATCATAGCACTGACCGCATCATGGTATTCAACTTGTGATACAAAATGCATCACAAAGCTACAGTCACCCAAAGAGCATGGCGTTAACCTGAAGTTAGACCCTGGGACCAATGGAAGGCAACATAAACCCCAGAAACAAATCAGATCTGAAGGCTGTCTTTGCTCAGTCTCATGTCTTGTGGCTTTAATAGAGCTGAACATCTCAGATAATGGAACCCAACCTTCCTGGCAACAGATTCCTCAGCTCCACCCTCATAGTTTGCCTCTTTTTTTTTTTTTTTTTTTTTTTTTTTTTTGCCTGTGGCATGTTCCCACAGTTGCACTCTGTTCTTTGTTGTTGTTTATTTGTTTATGACTTCTGCACACACTTCTGTAGTCATAAACACCCTCTAAAACACATGGATACCGAGTTCTGTCAGTGTGTGTGCATGTGTTTTGTACATGTCTCTGTGTGTGAGTGCATGCATGTGTGCATGGGTGCGTGCGTGCGTGCCTGTGTGTGTGTGTGTGTGTGTGTGTGTGTGTGTGTGTGTGTGTGTGTTAAGCTTCTGACTTTTCCTTACAAGCATCTCAGAGTGTTTATGAGGTTGGTCATTAAATAAAGGGCAGAGCCATTCCCTCCAGCTCTAGATGCCTTTACCCTCTGTCCTTGGTCCCTGGGAAGTTCAGGGTCTTCAGACAAGTAGCCCTCAGATGTTCAGGACATGGTGGAGCTGTTTCTATTCCTCGTCAGGCCCTCTCTACAGGCTAGGCTCTCGGAACTGTGGCTGTGGCTGGTCCCTGCTGTTTTGGTAACACTTGCCTGAATTCTGAACCCACCTCACCCCACCACCCCAATGTGAGCATTGTTAGGTCAAACTGAACAGCTGACACACTGAAAACGTGTCTGGGATCTGACAATGTTCTAGGGACATTGTTTTCCAGTCAAGCTTCTTCAGCGTTGGCAACACTCTGGAGTTGAGTACAGGGAATGAGCTAGTGGTGAGGACTGGTATAGCCCCAAGGTCATGCCATCTACACAACTGTCTTACCAAGCTCCAGAAGATTCTCTTGAATAGACCTTTCCAGCTTGTTCTGATGTTCTGTTCAGTTGCCTAGATTCTGAGCTAGCTTATTTCCTTTGATTGTGACAGCATTTCCAGTGCTTTGGAAGGAAAGCCAACCAAGGACCCTCTGCCTACTGGTCTCTGGAGAAGCAGTCAGTATTGACGGCACTCTGTAGTTACTAATCTAGAGGTGGTTGTTGCATATTAACAAGACTCACCTTAGCTCCTACTACATTTAGGAAAAAAGGGGTTTGGGATCACTTGGGTCTTGCATTTACCTTATATTGCATCTTCAGAGAAATGTATTTCCTTATAGACTTGGACATAAAATGTTAGGAAAGCATGCAAGTGAAGTTCGTCTGAATGGGTTCTAATACATGCAAGTGTTTTCTTTCCTTTAGCTGAATATTGAGAGAAACAAGTAAAGCAGAAGACATAGCTAGTTATGACATTTGAAATGAAGCCCTCCTTGCATTGACTGTAGAACTCAGAATGGAAGTGTCCTGGATTCCAAGTGCATTAGAACTCTGTAGGATTTTGTATCTCCAGTGCTTGAGGTTTCCATTTTCTGAACTCACGGGACTCATTACAATTAGAGCCATTAGAACAGAAAGGAACCCACACCATTGGTTACATTTAGCAGGAAAAAGTAAGAAAACTGTATTTCTTATCCCAAATAGAGTCCTATTGCAGCTCTGATTGTGTACTATTCACTTTTCCAACTAGAATTTTTGTCATTTTTGTGAAATGGAAAACATATGTGAAAAATTAGATGGTCTGATTCATCATTTGGAATAAACCACGAAGCCAAAAGCTCTTCATTCAGGCTAGCTGTGTACAAGTCAGAGAAGCAGCAGGAGTATTGCTGGGCCTAATACTGACAGATTCCATGAACAGGCTGGATTTCCTAAAGCTTGCTTTCAACACTTTACACAGAGTTTGGGTTTTTTCTCATTGCGAACCAAACATTGGGTCTCTGTTCTGGCCTTCTCGTAATGTCAGAATGCAGAAGATTGAGAGAGGGTTCTGAGTCACCAAATCCAAGTTCATAGATTTCCTCGTCTTACTCTTATCTTCTGTCACTCCAGTTTTAGATACAATGTGACATTTCTGCCATGTAATGGCTGCTCCTTTGTCTATCAAGCGAGACTATCATTGAAAGGTAACGTGCTGTTTGCTCCCCTATCGTTGTATAATCTCCCTCAACTATACCAGGGGTGCTTTAAGCAGATTGAAACCATGCCACCCTTTAAAGGCAGTATCATTCTGGTTAGCACCTTGCGTTATAGCCACGGTCACATCATTGATCAATGTGATTAAGCAAAGTCCATGCAGCTTCCTGAGCCATTTCTTTTATTATTGTCTTAAAAAAATAAAGTTTCCCCTAGGTCTCTGGAGGAAGGGAGAAAAGAAGAAATGGCACTGGAGCACAGAATGAGTGTCCTCTGATGAGCCATCCCTGGAGCCACTTTGGTTAGTGTGGCTTGGGGCTTTTCTTAGTGACTCGGAGTGACTTTTCATCCTATGCTTACAAACTCATCTCTAACTAATGAAGGTGTGTGTGTGTGTGTGCTTCTCTGTGTCTCTCTGTATGTATGTATGTGTGTGTGTGTGTGTGTGTGTATGCTTCTGTATGTATTTGTGCATGCCTGTGTGTCTCTGGATGTGCTTCTGTGTGTATGCAGGTGTGTGTGTGTGTGTGTGTGTGTGTGTGTGTGTGTGTGTGTGTGTTTAAATGCTATAGTTAAACCATGGCTCTCCCATCTAACATGAGCAGTAACTCTTTTCATCCATTATTTAATTCTGTGAAGTGCTCAGGCTTTAATGCCTGCAATTCATTCTCTCTTGTTTAAGGCTTCATTATTGCTGTGTAAAGAAAATTGCAGCTTTTGCTCCACTCTGCTGGTTTAGTTGTCAGTGTGTGAAGCACAAAGCATGCCCTAGAACCGTCCGTAAATGAACAATAAGAAACCAAGAGAGCAGAGACGGCGAGAGCATTGCAGGGGGATTAGCTTAATGCTGACAAGATGGACCCTTCTAGATGGAGCATATTTTAAACCTTTCCTTTTATTTTGTAATGAAAAACATAATTCAATTTGTTGTCTTCTTGGCATGTATAAAATATTAGGTGAAAGTACAAACATGTCACATAAGTATCTCGGAGTTTATGAATATGGTAAATAAAACGGTTTTGCAGCTTAGTCCTCCGCAGATCATCTCTTTTTCCTGAGTCAGTTGCCTCCGGAGCATGTGAGCTCACATGAGGAGACTCCACTTACTGCCTAACTTGGCCTTCTCAATCAGCTCCAGCTGTGGAATGATGGCATTTTTGAGTGGGAAGGGCCCCGATCTTAACTTCGTTCCATCCCTGTGGTTAAGTGCACACTTAGAGTTGCAATGGCCACTTTGGTTAATAGCCCACCAGACACTTCACTCAGTGTTTTCACATTATTTCTTACACTAACTCCAAAACATGCTCTTTTGAAGGAAGGCATTGGCTCCATTGATACTTGGTCAGGAAACAGGAGATGGAGGCTTGATGCTTCTGATTCTTCTTCCAGGTGTGTGTGCCCCTCGCCCACCCCAGGTCCTAGGCTGCATGTCTCTGCTCCAGTCCTCTTCCCACACATCCGCACTCGGTAGCCGCTGGCTGGATGGGAACGTGCTGCCTTGTACCGTGCCTGACTTTAGACAGTTGTAAGCACTCGTTCTCCACTTAAAGCTGCTGACTATCTCATACCACACCTGTACAGTGAACAAGCAATAAACCACAGGGGGTGAAAATAAGATGGCAGACTAGACACCCAGAAAGAGAATTTAAGTGAGCATTTTGATGGGAAGATAAACACGAGAAATCGAAGTTGGTGTTGATCTTTACCAGGAAAATGGCACTAAACTCACGTGGAGCCACACAATGGTCAACTGGTTGACACAGCCACATAGCCACGTGCTGGGGGTTAGAGCAGACAGTTGTAAATGTTGCTGCCAATAGTGAAAATGCTTGAGAAATTCTCTTGGCAGCCTCTCACAAAGTTGAAAATACAAATGGGTCTGACTGACGAGTGTGTAAAAATGACGTTCATGCAATGGGAGCTGGACTTCATGTTTTAAGGTGTGGCCTCTCTTCTGACTGAGACTTCAACCTTGGCAATTCCAGGCAGCCCAGAGAGCTGCAGCTCCCCTCAGCTGCATGGTCTTCAGGGTGAAAGGTCAATCTGTCCTGGCACTGAGTTGCACTAGACATTAAAGCAGTGTTTGTAAGAAGCTGTGCACAAATGTGCTCAAACTGGAACCTAGGAGATTCCATGTACAGTTGGTGAACATGTTGCCATGCATGTGCACCACGTGGTACAACGTTCAAAGCACACACATGTGTTGATTGGAGAACAGAGGAGATAAATGCCTCAATCACAGTGACAAAGCAGTCCCCACAGGGTACCTAATGAAGCAGGATACTGCTGGAGGCTGAATTCTGTCTGTGACAATGAAAACCAGTCAGGGTTCTTGGGGACAAAGAGTGTAGATTAGGGATAGATGGGGAAGGGACAGAAGTTTTCAAATTCTATTTACTGTTGAGCGGTTGGAGATCCAGTCTGGAGCCTCACATAGGCTATGCTACATCCCTGACCCTGAACTATTTGTTTCTGAGGCAATGAAATTTTACTGTCTTGACAGAGGTTCTTACATATCAGCTTGTGTTTTCAGAATTCATAAAAAAAAAAATTCCGTGGTTTTAAGAGAATAGCTGTATCGTGTGCACATCCTGCCTAACTACCGACGGAAGAGAAGAATGAGTGAGCTGGCCAGTGGTACTGTGTGGACTCAGTGTGGGAACTGGCACTTGTGACCTAGGACCTTCAGCACCTGGGGCAAGTTACACACCTGTCTAGGACAGTCCCGACACGGTCATGAGAGAGGATTTACTGTGATCAGTCCCTCACAAACGTAGGTACGCGCACTGAACCCAGACACTACCCTCTGGGCAGCTGATCTCCCCTTCTTCTGTTGACAAAGGCTGCAGGAAATACGAGCCACTTAAAATGACTAAGTACAAATGGAGCTGCAGAAAGCTCTCTAGTGTTCAGATTAGAGGAGATCAGTTTTGAAATAAATTCTTTTAGGCGTTGTTACTGACAGTGTTGAAACTTCACATAAATTAAGGATAATCTTCTAGAATTAATTATTCTAACTGTGTCTCTAGGCATGAGCCCTCTAATTTAATAAGAAATTTTATTAGTGACGTATTTTAAAGTCTATTAAACCCCTCAACGTTTGCCCTGATAAAATTCTTCTGTTTTCTAGTTTAAAATATCCGATCCTTTCTCCCTCTGTCTGTGCCTTTATTCCCTTGTTCTCTCTCTCTCTCTTTTAGCTAAAAGACATTATTTTTCTTAAATAGTATTTTTATTATGTGTACTATGAAAATAATGAAACAGCATGACATCAGCAAATTATCCTTTACCCTCACATTTTCATGTGTCGGAAAATGGACTTGCCTTAAAATTTTTTATTTTATGTTTTCACAAGTTAAATGTTGCATTTAAAAACAAGAGCAGGATTTTGACTGCAGTTATCACTCAAAAGTCCCTAATATCCAGCAAGTAGACTGAATCAAGCCTATGGATGAGTAGACCCTTTCCACTTTTTCTTTCTTTAGTAAACTGTTAGTGGACAAAAGTGTGTTCTGTTCTTGTGGGAGTGAAAATGAAATTTTTGTGTCCTGAAAACTTGACCGTGTACCTCACACACGTAAGATGAGCAAGTATGGGATTGAAGATGCTGGGAACTTGAACAGGTACATACGTAGGAATGTGAGTCTGAGATAGCCATATTTGCTGGGAGCTGGACCAGAAGCCTCTGGAGGAGCAGTGGGTGCTCTTAATGGTTGAGCCACCTCTCCAGCCCCTCTCTGATACCTTTTAAGCTAAAGGCATTACAATAACCATGTCATCTTTTAAAAAGACACTAGGCTGCTGCTCCGTGTCTGGCCTTGCACTGTGGGCTAACATTCTCTAATCCCATTTGCTTCGTGTGTTAGGGGTCTCCACTCCTCTCCGATTGCACGTCGGCACTGGAGAGGTTTTTAACAATCTCGTACAATTTGTACTTTGGTGCTTTCAAATTCCACAATTTGAGAACTCCAGGAGCTAAGCTGTCAGCTAATTATGTGTGACCTGACTGTGCTGGACTCCACTTCAGAGTCCGATACCCCCGAAGCAAGTATGGACTGGACTGTGCCATCTTGAGTAGGCACAGATCTTGTCTTTGCTTCCTCATGTTTCTGTGTTGTGGGATCTGGAGCTCCCGGAAGGCTGACCTTTAGAAAAGAGGGTGGAGCCAAGCTTCCCATGGGGGTTTCTAGTCAGGTCACAGTCCCAGCTCCTGATAAACTTTGTGACACCAGAGTTTGCTTTAGTACTCACGTTAATTCAATAACATGAAAAATTTGAAACGCCACTCATCTTTCTAGCTCACATTACAGTTTCTGTGGATGGTGTTTATTTTTTTTATTTAATTTACTTGATCATAAATTGTCAGTTGATATTAAGAGTCTAAATTGCTCTTCCTCCTTCCTTAATTTAACATCTAGCAAACAAGCAAAAGACGGATATGTGGTGTGTGTGATTAGCTCCTGGTGAGCACGAGGCTTCTTGTACAGTTTGCAAGTCTGCATTGCCGTACCTTGATTTTTCAGTTCTCTAAGCGCCATAACATTAGACTTAAATGTTTTCTCTAATGTCAGACACCAGGATTAAAAGCCTATTTAAAAGAAGTACTTTAAAAACATGTATATTTCAGTATTTCACAGCTACTTTTCTTTTCTTACATTCATTTCACTGTCTCCTTTTAACTGATTTTTCCTGCTTTCTAACTTCTTTCCAACTTAGCAGAATGTGAGAAACATAAATAACTAGGGAGCAAATACAGTCAGAGAGAAATGAGTCCTGAGAGTGAATCACTGCATGCTGTGGGATGTTTTGTATGTTAAATGTGTTGCTCTGATTGGTTAATAAATAAAACACCGATTGGCCAGTAGCCAGGCAGAGAGTACAGGCGGGAGAAGGAGAAAGGAGAATTCTGGGAAGTGGAAGGCTGAGGCAGAGAGACACTGCCAGCCGCCATGACAAGCAAGATGTAAGGTGCCGGAAGGCCATGAGCCACGTGGCAACTTATAGCCTAATAGAAATGGATTAATTTAAGATAGAAGAACTGGGTAACAAGAAGCCTGCCGCGGCCATACAGTTTGTAAGCAATATAAGTTTCTGTGTGTTTACTCAGTTGGGTCTGAGCAGCTGCGGGACTGGTGGGTGAGAGAGGTTTGTCCTGACCCTGGGCCAGGCAGGGCCAGGAAAATGCCAGCTACAACTGCACACTGACATGCATTTTATATGAGAGCATATATAAATGTATGTAAGCGTTATATGTGCTTGTGTATTATACATATGCCTGTGTATTATGCACATGCCTGTGTATACACACACATATTACAGATAAACTTTTATTTTTTAATGGGGAAAATTCAATAACCCTGAGACTATCATCAAAAAAAAAAAAACTTAATTTGTCACCACTGTTTCCAATTTTCGTTTTGTTTGTTCTTACCTTAATTCTTGAGATTGGGGCTGTCTGTAAAAACCTCTCCACATTCAGTAGGTTTGAAATGTCCCCAAAGGTGCAAACGTTGCAGGCTTACTACCTGGTTCCCAGCAGGAGGAGGGAAGGGTATCCGGGCGTACCTGTGAAGGGTACAGGACATTCGCTTGCTGTCCTTTGTCTCTTTGCTTCCTGGCCACCATGAGGTGAGCAGCTTTCCCAACCATGTACTGCCTCTCTGCCGCTCTACTTCTCCATAAGACAAAGGCAATGGAGTCAAGTGACTACGGACTGAGCTCGAGACAAAATACGCTTTTCCTTTATAAAGTTGATTATCTTGGTAATTTGCTACATGGACAACATAATATCCTCTCTTCAAGTATTCCCCCGATTTGGGAGGTTCCAGCAGCTAAGTCAGTTGCTGGCTCTTTGACAGAATGGAGAGAAGTTTGGAAGCTGACAGATCAAGAATTGGTATGTGGGCTTGCTTGCATCTGCTTGAAGGCAGCAGAGGCATTTTAATTAAATACTTTGTATATGACATAAATAAATATGAAGTCTTTTCAGTGACCATAGCAAAACAAAATGGAGACTTCATTTTAATCACTTAATTGAGTTTGGAATAACCCAGGCAGATGAAAGGCCCCGTGAAGGAAGCTAGAGCACCTTAGATACTGGCAGACTGGAGGTGGTGATGAGACAGGTGTCTTCTCCAACAGCATGTATGACGTGCTCTGTCTTCAGGAATGGAGTAGAACAGAGGCAGCACACAATGCAAGCTTCAGTCTGGGAACAGACTATGGGGATGGGTTAGGGAGCTGAACTCTGGAGCTTGGCTGGTTACACTGCACAGCCTGGGGTACTGACATGCTGAACACTGGGATGGTTGATGTGGGTGTCAGCTGACTGGATCAGGGATGCCCAGGGTGCTGGTCAAGTGTGACTTAGTCTCAACTGTTATAATAGTCACCCTGAAAGCTTCGGTCAGCACTGGCTTGTTGTCCCCTCTTCAGTGGGAAGCCAGGTGGTCTGACCTTTGATTGGAATGAGTAGAACCGCAGGTGTGTCTGGGACAGTGTTCCCGAGAGAGCTTCATGTGAGTTGGTGGACAGGGTGAAGATCTGCCCACCCTCAGTGTGCTCAGCTCCGTCCAGTGTGCCAGGCTCCAGTGGACCATCCAGGCAGAGGACCGGTGGGTTCTCACTGTTTATACTAGAACCAGGACATCCTTGTTCTCCTGTCGTAGGGCACTACAACTCAAGTCTTTGGCCAGGGTCAGGAGCCTTTGACTAAGGTTTCAGTCACACCCGTGGCTCCTGTCATCCCTGGTGCTTCAGTTCATAGTCCTCCTGTCGCAGGACTTCCCTGCCATAATCACCCCTCCCCCTGCACTTGGAATCTCATCTTCCAGCAAGCCCTCCCCCGATTCCTAACAAAAACATCATTTCTACCACAGTTGCTGAAATAATAGGAGTTAGTAAGCTTCTTCTAAACCACGCAGTGGAAAAATCAATTTTAAAAATGTGGAAGGAGGCAATAAAAACACACAGAGAACAAGAAGGAAAAAAAAAAAAAAAAAAAAGACCAAAGCAGAGGACATGCAGACCTGTTGGGATTTTAGTGCGTATAAATGGAGAACATGAACATTTGCAAGACAAAAAAGCTTGAGTCACTGGATATTTTGAAGACCCATAGAAAACAGCCCTGGAGTGCCCTGTTTTTTGGGTAATCATGAGGAAAATAATTCTTTGGTGGAAATGTGCAGAGGGCCCAAACCTGATGAATCCAGTGGCTATCAAAACTCAACTATGCAAGCTGGATTTGTGCTAGGCAATTAAAAGAAAACACTTTGTTAGAGAAATACTTACCACACACTGAGGCATGTATTAAGTCACCAGAAATGTTCTGTTTTGAACTAGCACACACTGAGTAATAAAAAGCCTTCAATTGTATCAAACAAAGGTGGAAGGAGCCCCAGGTTTATACAAGACAATAGCTAAGCCTAGTGGACACTGTTAACGCTTGCTTAATTGATGAGAATACGAGAAAACACATTGAACGCTACAATTCACAATTCACAGCTGTGCCTGCCTAACAATAGGGGAATAATGATTCTACTGTTGAACACTCCACCTCCGCAAACACTTAAAACAGATAACACGTCAGCCAGAAACCAAGCCTTAAAAAAATTCAAAGAACTGATTTCATAGAAATAATAGTCTCCAAAAAAACCACAACTGATTGAAAATTTAAACTCTCAATAGGCTTGAGAATTTAAAAACATGTTGAAAATGGAAAAGGAGATAACTCACAAATTAAAGGAAAAATAAGAAGAAGAAATAATATTTGATGCTGGAAAAGTTTGAAACATATTCATATTTCAGTTAGTAGCTGAAAAGCTAAAATACTTCAAACAGGAAAGGCTTAAAGGATAAGAGTGTAGACACAAAAATAGGAAGTATTAAGTATTCGTTTGTGTATGTGCAGGTGTGTATGTGTGCATGGGGGGGGAGGGGACACAGAGGTCAACCACAGGTGGCATTCCTCTTCAGGAATCGCCCACCCTCTGGAGCCAGGCTCTCTCACTGCACCTGGGGCTTGCAGATTGGAATTGGCCGACTGGCCAGTGAGTGGCTGCCAGGAATCCACCTGTGTCTGCTGCGCCTTAGTGCTGCGGTTACAAGTGCAACCTCACACTCAGTATTTTATGTTGGGGGTTGAACTCAGGTCCTCAAGCTTGCTGGCAAGCACTTTGTTGACTGAGGTGTCGCCCCGCGCCCCAAAGGACTAAACATTCACGAGCAGCTCATTTACAATAATCCCAAAGACATAAAGAAGTTGGAAAATTTTTTAAAAAATCACAGAAATTATTAAGGAAAATTAATTTACAATGGCAAAAATAAAAACAATAGACTATAAGTCTTAGAAAAAACCAATAAAATTTCTGGCAAACAATTAAAAAAATAGACTGAGGAAACTAGACAAATTATATAGATAGCTCTGATAGCTTTAAAAAGAAACATGAAGGCTATAGTTATTAATAAGAAAATACCACCCTGTTAACTTTGAAACAAATTAAACTGATATGAAGATATAATACAACTAAAATACTCAAAGTAAAAATTGTCATATATAAACAGAATGTTACTTGAACTGTTTTCATGTCATGTATGAACAGAATTTAACTTGAAATATTGAGGATATTTCACTAGGAACAACAAAAATAACACTGTCAAATTAATTTATTGTTAAATTAAAGGCAACATTCATGTAAGAAATAATATAATCTTAATCCAACCAAAATATAGAAAAACAAAAATCTCCCCCATGTCACTTGACACCGGCAGGTCCAACATGCGCAATGACTAACACAGGCTGAAAGATGCAAGTCTTACCTACCCATCCACTGTCCTCGCATGAGAAATACATTATATAAAATTATGCATATTACACCAAAGAAGTCATCTCAGGAACATCAGGTCAAGGAAAACCAATTAATATAATTAACCATAGAAACAGAGTAAACAAGAAAATGTACATGATGAACGCTATAAGGGTTTAATTATTTGATATGTTTAGTATTAAAATATTAATGATATAAATTATACATAACCACAGCCATGTTTCGTGCCCTGCTTAGGGATGTCCTAGTTTAAGATAATAACTGAAACCTTATTTCACGAACTTTCACAGGATAAGAAGCACATCACAAGATAACACGCACACTAAATTCATTA
Organism: Peromyscus maniculatus bairdii; assembly: GCF_049852395.1. Lineage (NCBI taxonomy): Eukaryota > Metazoa > Chordata > Mammalia > Rodentia > Cricetidae > Peromyscus > Peromyscus maniculatus. The sequence continues at coordinate 65,571,013 of NC_134867.1, forward strand.
AATTTGTATAATAATTTGACCTGTTTTGTTCTTAAAGTATCCAGGTTTATATAGTATATTTCAAGCAACTCCAAAGAAAATACAATTTTAAAACCTTAGTATAGCACATCTCAAATGTCTTCTGCATGCTCCCTTCATAAGGAACTGTTGAGAATGCATCTCAGGAGAACCTTGGAGGATGCTTGCTTTGAGATTCTGAAGGATTTTTTTTTGAGACCTGCGTAGTTGGCCTCATGTTACCATTTCTGCTGCCTAAGAAACTCTAAGCAGAGAAACGGGTTTTTTCTAAGTGTATAAATAAATATTGAATATGAGATCTTAAAATATAAAATTGCCAACATCAGACACTCAAAAGAATCTCAACTTATAATTAAGAAAAAAAATCATTTAGAACTTCAAGTGCTTTGTGTACTCCATGCTATTGAATGGTGTGGTGATATTTTATTTGGACTGAAATGTGGTGATATTTTATGTGTACGTTAATAAATAAAGTTTGCCCGGAGATTAGAGGACATAGATAGCCATCCATAAACAAAAGTCAGGTGGTGGTAGCACACGCCCTTAATCTGATCACATGGCAAGTAGAGTCTCTGTGTGTTCAAGGACACACTAGGGAACAACCAAGCGTGGTGACACATGCCTTTAGTCCCAGTAACAACCAGAGAGACCTGGAGGTCTGTATAGACAGGCAGTGACAAGGAAGTGAGGTGGCTGGGCTAAGAGCCAATGAGAAGACAGAACAGCAAGGCAATAAAGGCTCAGGTTAGACAGGAAGAAGCTCTCTCTGGAGAAGCTATGGTGACGTGGTGAACTAAGGTTAGCTGGTGGCTCTCACTATTTCTCTGATCTCTACAGCTTTCACCCCTATATTTGGCTGTGTTTCTTATTTAATAAGACTGTTTAGAAATTCATCTACATAATGGTGAGGACATATAACGTTGCCTCAAAGACAAAAATCAAAGCAACAACTGGGAATAAATAAATGCACAGAAGGTTCACAAAACTTCTGCAGAGAAAACCATGACATCACCAAGAAGGCTAACTTCTAGACTGCAATAAAGTTTCAGAAACAGACTCAGAGATTTGAGGCAGCATAATTTTTGTAGATCCACGGAGAAGGGACAGTTCCACAGTTGCTGAGACAAATGGCTGACCCTCAGGGAACAGTAAAGCAGGATTTAACCCATCCTACCTCTATGCACAATAAGTAAAACAATGAGAAACAAAAGATGCTGTTAGAAGATACCTCCAATTTATATTTGTGGCCTCAGGGGAGGGGAAGACTTACGAAACAGGACATAAAAACCACTTAACTACAACAAAATTAATAACTTCTGTTCACCGAAAGCATCATAAAGAGTGCAATGAATATGGCACACCGTGGCACAAATGGCCATGAGAGGTAACGGCACAGATTGGAGTCTATTATGCATAAGTTGTTCCTATAAAACAAGCCAAAGACAGGCTGGTACGGAGTGTGCACAGAATTCCTGCCTGGATGCAAATGAGAGGACAGGATACTCCACAAGCGAACATGGAGTCATCGGCCCACCACTGGTACTCTAGCCTTCCTAGGTACTTACCCTGCTCCCACTCCATCCTGTGATGTTCAGAGGAGCTGGCCTCAGGTTCTTTACTAATAACTCCATTTCCATCTCTGTGGCTGCCGGTTAGTGGGTATCCTGGCCTGGATTGTGTCCCCCCCACCACCACCAAAATATATGCCTCGAATTCTGCTTGCATAACAGTTGCATGAAGGTCTTTGGAGATGAGTCAGTTGAAGTGAGGCTGCCGAGGGTTGCTCCATCCAGTTTCATAGGTATTTGTGTTAGAAGAGGAGATCTGACACAGGGCAGGTGCACCAAGGAGAGGATGCACCACCACACAGACACAGCCAGAAGCTGCCACCAGCAAGCCAAGGGGGAGACAGACTCTGGCCTACTGACCCCAAATCTTGGACACCTAGCTTTGGACACTGTTAGAGAACTGATGTCTGTACTTTGAGCCCCAACCTGTGGCATAATCCCCATTTTCAAGGGATCTGACAGCATCTTTTGATCTCTGGGCACTGGGCATGCATGTGGTGCAGACATACATGCAGGCAAAATACATAAAATAACTAATAAAATTATTGAATTGAACAATTAAGGCAGATGACATATGCCATATAAATGAAACCTCAAAAAAAAAATCCATTAAGAGCTCAGTCTGGGGTAGTGACACATGCCTGTAACTCCAGCACTGAGGAGGGTGAGGCAGGAAGATGGTGTGAGACCAGCCTGGGCTAGTGTGTTCGAAGACAATTGGAGCTATCTGACAAGACCCTCCCACAAAGACAGAACAAGCCATTAACAGAGAAATGATAACATGGACAGAGAAAGTCCAGCCCTGAGCCCTAAGCAAAATCCACCCCAAACCATGTCAGTTTCTTCATAGCCTCCCTTGCTGATGGTGGATGCAAGAAAGAGGACTCAAGTGATGCCAGAAACAAAGTGAAAGTTGGGAGTGGGCTTCACGGGGTGGGGCTGGGGAAGGTGGGATGCCAAGTGCACGTGGGTCAAGGAGGTGGTTTTGCTGGTCCACCCCAAGTCTTGCAGTGAGCCACATAAAGAGCCCCTGGTTTGGAGGGATATCCTGGGCATAAGAGGAATGAAAACAGGCCAGACTGATGTCAGTCTTGGGATTCAAAGGCAGGAACAGGTTGAAGGGAGGAGGACGGGAGAGCATGCAGAGAGCCAGCAGCCGAGCCAAGTGCTGGCTAGCACCAGAGCCAGCAGGCTTGTGGAGGGTCTTCCTCTGACCTCCCAGGATTAGAACATCAAAGGAGACTGTTAGCAGCCTTGAAACGGGATCTCTGTCATCCGCCCAGGCTATAAAAAGCATCTGATAAATGGAGATAAGGATCCACATGTTAGTATGGCTTTAAAAGGGGCTGAGGCCGTATGTGTTTATTTCTTGCGATTTTTAAGATGCCTTGACATGGGTGTATTAAAAGTGATGTGTGTTAATTTTATTTAAAGTTTTACGAAGCTTAGTGATCCTATCACATCATCCCGTCCCCATTAAATATGTCATACTTTATAGTTTTAAATTTTTCTTTTTAAATGCAGTGTTTATTCAGCTGCATAAACCACCATGGTTGTAAGTGGTCTTAAGAGCTCATTTTCAGCTACAACATAAAAAAAGGGGGGCCTCTGAGCTCTGGCTCGCTCTGCCTTCTCAAGGGCGTTGGCACAGCATGGAGCTGGGACTCAGCCTTTATACCGCTCTCAGAAATCATTGCCAGACACTTGTAAGAAAGAGCCCAGCATGCTGGGGACTGGGCTAGACAGTTCCATACCTCCCCGTCCTGGAGGCCAATGGCTTTTTGCTGGACTTATTGGGTGACAGTGTGGCCCCTGGCACACCTGTGTACACACCCACTATCCTCACTGTCTTCAGAGATGAGAGCCGCCAGGAACTTGTCATCATAGCTTTCTACTGACATCACTCAACACTTACAATGTTGATAAAACAAAGAACGCCAGAGTCGGGGCACACTGGGGTGTTGAAGCCCTGTAGCAGCTCTGGGGCTCCTCTGGAAGAGCCTACAGGGCAGGGAAGAAAAGCTGCTGCCTGCGGCTGTTTGCTTTCTTGGGACCAAACATTCCCCTGGGTTTAACTGAGATAAGCATCTCTTAAATCTCTTCAAGTGTTTCTGGTGGTGCAAAGTTAAATGTCATCACGCCTTTCCTTGCACTCAGCTGCAGGATGGTTTTCATCAGTGGAGAGGGAACCAATAGAAGGAGCCCGAGCTTATCGCCAGCGGCAAGCAGGAAATCTTTCCAGAAGGAACACAGGTACCAAGCATCAGTCTGTGATCATGCACCACCACCTGTGACACTACCGCCTTCTCGCTGTCTATCAGCCTTCCATCACTGAAGAAGTAGACAGAGAAGGTCCCTCAGGCCGGTCTGGCTCACCTCCCAGGGTCTCCATGCTTGCCTGTGCTCTTCTATAGACAAAACCTCACATGCACTCTCTCCTTGCCCAGGAGAGCACATAGCAGGATAGGTCCCTGTGATGGTATTGTGTTCCCCAAATATTGTGCACTCTAGTAAACTTACTTGGGGTCAGAGACAGAGCAGCCACAATATTAAACATAGAGGTTAGGCAGTGATAGCACACAGCTTTAATCCTAGCATCCCAGAGGTGAAAATTTGTCTGGATCTCTGTGAGTTCAAGGCCATAAGGATACAGCTAGGCATGGTGACATGTGCCTTTAATCCCAGGAAGTGATGGCAGAAAGCAGAAAGGTATATAAGGCATGAGGACCAGGAACTAGAGCTGGTTAAGCTTTTAGGCTTTGAGCAACAGTTCAGCTGAGATCCATTCTGGATGGGGACTCAGGCTTCCAGTCTGAGGAAACAGGATCAGCTGAGGAATTGGCAAGGTGAGGTGGCTGTGGCTTGTTCTGCTTCTCTGATCTTCCAGTCTTCACCCTAATACCTGGCTCAGCTGTGATTTTATTAATAAGACCTGTTAAGATTCCTGCTACAGGTCCCTGGTTTCCTTCAGAGCCCAGCTACATCTCCTCTTCTCCACAGTCAGCCTTGATGGATTCACAACACACCCCCACGGTTGGGCATGTTTGCACCTGTCCAGCGGATCTAGACACTTCCGCCTAGCCAGTTCCAGGTCAAAATAGCCATTTCCGGGTCAAGGTGTCACACGTGACCAGGATCCCGTGACTTTGCATGCAATGCAACCATGTGATCTGCGCATGTGTGGAGTAGTTACGTCAACCTGTGTATGCATGCACCACCCAGCCTTTATAAGCTGGCGCCATATTCCCGGCTCTTTCTTCTTCTTCTCCTTCTTCTTCTCCTTCTTCTTCTTCTTCTTCTTCTTCTTCTTCTTCTTCTTCTTCTTCTTCTTCTTCTTCTTCTTCTTCTTCTTCTTCTTCTTCTCTTCCTCCTCCTCCCCCTCCTCCTCTTCCTCCTCCTCCTCCTCCTCCTCCTCCTCCTCCTCCTCCTCCTCCTCCACACACGTGTCTCTTCCACAGGCCTGAACACTCGTCTGTCCCTTTTATCTTAATAAAACTCTTGTTAGTGGATTCTGTCGTGTTTTGTGACATTTCCTCGCAGAGTAAGAACACCACTAAATAACTAACAAGCCCCACACTCTCTCTCCATCACCAGTCATTGCAGGTGTCGTGGCTGTGAACATTGTGAGTGGTCTCACCAGAGTGGTAGCCTGACGGTTGCCGTTAACCTGCCTCATGGGCAGGACTGTTGGGTACCTTGCCGGCTCTCCTGGCTGTGTGGCCTACAGCAGTGTGGTCACTGAGCTGGTGTCTGCTGTACCTGGTGCTAAAGTGATAAATCCACTGGAGTCTGTTTAAGAAGTATTAGGGAAATTTATTAATGTATAAATTGAGGAAATACACTCACGAATACAGAATGGAGTAGGCAGCTGAAGTCGTCCTCTGATCTGACCAGGAGCGAATCCACCTTGCAGGCAGGAGCAGGGAGAAGGGGTATGTGATCCTTCTCCCTCTCCTTTGAAGAGGTCACATACAATGGCAGGAAGCACCACCTCCTTTGGACCCTATAGCCCAAGGTCATGGGCGGAGCAAATACCACTACATTTCCCCTTTTTGTCTAAAAGAGAAGGTTCTACACCCAATGCAAACTATATACTATAATATATATATATATATATATATATATATATATATATATATATATATATATATATATAATTTTACTATGTTAAAATTAAAACCTTCCTTTTTGATTAGACAGAAAAGCAGAAGTGCCGTGGGCCGTCTTTCTGTACACTATGAGTATGTGTGGCTCCCATTGGGTAATAAATAAAGCTGCATTGGCCTATGGCAGGGCAGGATGAGGTTAGGCAGCATGTTCAAACTGAAGAGGAGGTGAAGAAGTGGGGAGTCAAGAGAGATGCCAGCCAGCCACAGCCAAAGGAGCAACAAGATGCCAGCAGACTGCCACAGCCACGTGGCAGCATATAGAGTAATAGGAATGGGTTAATTTAAGCTGAAAGAGCTAGCTAGGGAGAAGCTGAAGCCATAGGCCACACAGTTTGTAATTAATATAAGCCTCTGAGTGATTATTTTATATGTGTCTGTGGGACTGCAGGGCTAGGCAGGACCGAGAAACCTCAGCCTGCATTTGACATTCCAATGTGGGGTAGGAATTTCCACCTAAAACCCGAGAAAGCTCTAAGAAGGGGGTTCTAAAATGGAGCCAAGAGCAGCTTCCTAGTTCATGTCTCTCGTGTGGGCCTAGGCACAGAGACACTGTAGCATTCAAGCTTGAGCACAGCATGGCAGATTCCCACCATGGTGCACAGAGGCGTCTCCAAGCCCCACGGTGCTCCGCGTGGCAGGTTGAGCTTTTGCTAGAACAGACAAGGAAAGGGCTTCTGGGCTCCACGCTGCTGGATGGAGGCGCAGACCCACTGCTTCCCAGAGTTGGCAATGAGCATGGCTCCCAGAGCTGGTGGTAAATGTACCTCTGCTGTGTTGGAAAATCAAGGGGGGCAGGGCCAGCAGCCAGGGCTGCCGCTTCAGTCCTAACCATGCCGCAATGTAAAGCAATGGTCACAAAATGGTTGCAGATACACAATAAGAACAGATTCAGATGCAAAAAACTCTAAAAGGGTTTAAAAATATAGGAGGTAGGAGAGAAACTTCCACCTACATCTGGCATGTGTTTAAAAATATACGTAGGCTTGGGAGAGTAAAGAGAAGATAGTCATTAAAAAGAAATATATAGTTTTAAAATAGTAAAATAAACTCCATACAAAGGGGAGTAAAGTAATATAAAGAAAATGAGCCACACGAGAATGGGGAATGCACAGAGAATTTGGATTATGTGTATTATTGTGTTGTCTTTATATTTTTGACTGCTATAAGACATTTGATTATAAAAGTTGCTGGACTAAATCAACCTACATATTTTAAAAATATCTTGACTCCAAATTTTAAGTCAAAAGGTATGCCACTTTGAGGGAGAGATTATGCTTTTATTTCCACAGGAAATGAGATGTTGTGGATTCATTCTGTGTTAAGAAAAATCAGATTTGATCGAAGACCCCCTGAAATCCCAACTACAGACATAAAAACATAAACCTAAAAGAACTGCAAGACATGTGATGTATATTTTACCTGCTCAAACATATAACAAGAAATTATCTTTGGTTGTGTACAATGCATAGACTGTACTTGTATTAACGCAGATATATATATGGTACCTTTAAAAGTTTGAAAACAGATGGCCCAGATGATCCAATGTTTCTGAGAGCCTCTGTTGCAGTTTCCTCTGAGTTCTGCATCCAGAAAAGCTTCAAGGAAACTGGTTGAGATGATACAGCCTCACAGATTACTCCAGTCAGGACTTGATCATAATTCTAAATTTTCTCAGGGTCCACCAAAGATTACAGCACCCCCAATCAGCAGGAAGTAGCCTAGAGGACTATACCCACATTCCCTCAAAAAAAAATGGATTATGGATGCTTGTCTTTGTTTAGGGTTGGTTATAAATTGTTACTGATCATAGTCAATCTTTTTTCTAAAAGAAGAAAGGGAGATATGATATAGAAATGATGAGAAAAAGGTAGATTATTGAATCTACTTTAATCCAAAAAACAACTGTTAATCTCAAAATATTTTACTTTGGTATGGATTTTGGTTTATTGATACAAATTTAATCTTGTTATACTATGTGTATATTTTTACTCTTGTTTAAGATATTATGTTTATGCAACTCATTTAAAATTATAATATATAATTAAGAAATACAGATTAATAATTAGTTATCTATGATAATCAAACTTATAGTCATGTTAGTTAAGTTTCCTAGGTATACATAGATATATTTCAGTTAGATAGGTAATCTTCAAACACTTCAAAGACCTACAGAATATGGCATTTAAAATATTTTAAGAACTTAGACTTTTCTGTACCATGAGGTGCTTCTGGAAGCACCAATTACTTCAAAGAGGATGATGGGCATTGAAGAAACTCATTATGGAGTTTCCTTTCTTTGTGGCAAAAGTTAACCACTGGGCAAAAAAGTGCCCTTTCCCAGCCCTAGTTAGTAATATTTTTAATTTATTTGAAGTTAAAATATAAATTGCACCATTTCCTCCCTCTACCCCTTCCCATGCATCCATCCTTCTTGCCCTCTCTCAAACTCATGGCCTCTGTTTACTTGTACACACACACACACACACACACACACACACACACACACACACACTACTATTGCTATATAACTATATATATATAGTTATATATATATAGTTATTTATTCCTAAATATATAAATACAACCTGGTCAGTCCATATAATGTCCCTCATATGTATATGATTTGGGGGCTGACCACTTGGTATTGAATTACCAATGGGGGAAGGTTATTTCTGCCATTCTCTGTACCCCTTAGTTCTTTTTTTAAGGGTTGGGACCCAGTGAGAGTCCCCCTTTTCATGTTAGTGTATCTCTTAGTGTTGTTATGGTTCAGTTCTTGTTTAGGCAGCCAAGTTGATGAGACCTCATGAGCATAACTTCTCTGTCGCCCCAAACGTCTGTCTTTTACAATCTTTCCGCCCCTATTCCGTGATGTGCCTTGGATGCCGGAGTTGTGTTGTAGATCCAGCTGGAGCTGGATTCCACATGATCACTTGCAGTTCAGTCGGCTGTGGTTTTCTAGAAGGGTCTCCATCTGTTGTGAAGAGAAGTTTCTTTTATGAGGGGTGAGCGCCATGTCTATCTCTGGGTGTAAAGATAAATGTCTAGAATGTAGTTAGGAATGATGCTGGTTTAGTGAAGTAGTGCGAGAACCAACCCAGTGATTTTTAAAAAATAAAAGTCCAGAGTCGTACAACCCAAACCACTGTCCAATTTTAGTCCATTCCCCTCCTTGAAGCAGTGTCCCTCCCCCTCATCAGGGAAAATCTGCTTTCCCCTGAGGCCCCAGCCCCCACTGCCTGTCTGAGGCTTTCCTGTCACAAAAGCCATGCTGGGTTTGTGTACTTACTCTCCACTCAACCTAGAGTGTTTTAGACCCACCCTGCTGGAGCGAGCTGCTTGCTAGATCTCATTACCCATCAGTACTCCATGGTGGACAAACCACGGTGTGTATCTGTTTTTACACTGAACTCCTCAGCTCTTTCCTCTTTTCATTATTATAAATATTGCTGCAGTGAACATTAGTGCCCATGTTTCCTTGTGGACATATTTGTATTTTCTATATTGCATTGCAAAATATGATAATAGAAGTACATAGCAAACTTATGTGTATGGCTCAAGGAATCTTGATGTACCAAGACCCACGATGTCAACACCCCAGCTTGAGAAATGTATCACTTCTATTTTGAAAATCAGCTATGTGTCTATTTGCCCCCCCCCTCGACTGGGACAACACATCCTTACTTTTTTGTAGCTTGCTGTGTGCATAGTATCTGAACTTTTCTGGGGAGACAAATTGTCTAGTCATCCTAGACAGCACACAAATTACACATGATAGGAACATCCTCACTCTGGTCTAGCTTGATGAACCAGGAAGCTTAATTGAGGTTACTTACCAGTGCATGGGTGGGGAGATTCCAAGGGTCACTGAGAAATGGTCACACAGCTGCAGAACTGTCCCCCAGCAACCACGAACCACATGTCTATCTATCCTTGGGGAGGGGCAAGGCATCATGATCTCCTCCCATCATGGAACTCAGGCTTATGGATCTCCTTCAGGTAACTGCAGCTGCCAAGAGTTCAAGGGAGCAAGACCCACATGTTGCCTGAAGGATAGTATCCTATGACAGCACATATTCCTCAAAAGATGTAGAGTCAGTTTTACTTGTATCACAAAATGGAATCATACTGCATTATTTGTGGCTTCCTTGTGTCTCTGCACAGTGAGATTTATGTGAACAAATTCATGCCACTGATTTGTTTTCCCTTTCCACCACACAGAGGAGCCAGGTTTTAAAGCAACCCTTCTTTGTTGCTGAACACAGTCTGGAACTTGCTGTGATGAATTGTTGTATCTGCCTCATAACGTGCGTGTGTAGGAATTGGAATGTGCTCTGAGGAGGCCTTCCGGGCCTTAGAATAACAGTCATGCTCTATGGATAGATATATCTGAGACATACGTGGTTCACAGCCCCTCAGCAACATGTAGGATCCCAGTGATTCCACAACTGAGCTTCATGCTTCATAGTTAAATCACTTTTCTTTTTCCTAACCTCATGGGAGACACATGTTACTGCCTCTGGCGATTCACATTTGTTTGATAACAGATTGCGTATGTTCCATTTGCTTCCGGACACATTGATTTCTGTTTAGTAAAGGCCCAACTAGGACCTGCCATGGCTTTGGAATTCCACTTCTGTTTTGGTCCCCACCTTGTTCTTTCTAAATAGATTCAAGATTTTGTTAGTCTCACCATTGGCACTGTGTGGATAAGAGGCAAGGCTACGCTTTATGTCTACCTCAAATGGGTGTTTTATCTTTTCTTTTAAGTCAACCTAAATAAGTTTTCAAAATAGGAAACAAAATTTCCTCACCTTCGTTTATTTTTTTTAAAGATTATATGGACTATTTTGAGTCTCTGTGTCTTCATGGAAATTTTCAGATTGGTTTGTCACTCACTGCGAAAAGCTTGCTGGCACTTGTACAGACACCAAATTGAATCTATGAACCAATTTCTTACAAATTTCCATCTTAAAAACACTGACCTTTGCAAGCAAGAGTGGAGAGCACAACTCTTCTTAATGAGATGTGCTTGGGTCTCCTTCAGCCTGTTTTACAGTTCTTACTGGAGAATCTTACTTGGGAGGGCAGGTTTGTTTCCACGGTCTCTCTGGCAGGGCGTATTTATAAATAGAGGCTGGGGCATCATCCCTGTGTTGTTGACTCCAGCCTTCCATGCTGAGTAGGAGGGTGACCATGGGCTACATTAAACCGGTAGCTTTTGTCACATGCTGCCATGACACAGGATCTCCCTGAGGACCTAGCCTCCCACTGCTTGTGAAGCATTTACAACATCCATTGTGGTGGGTTGTTTTGTTCTTGATGCTATACTTGTTCTGAGCGTTGGTGTGTATTAGTTACTTATTTGCTGCTGTGAGAAAACACCCAACAAAAACAACTTAAAGAAGGAAGGGCTTATTTTGGCTCACAGTTCGAGGTTACAGTCCTACATGATAGGGAAAACATGGTGGCAGAAATCTGAGGCAGTGAGGAAGCAGAGTGATGAACTCCGGCCAGTGATCAGCTTGTTTTCTCCTTTTTATTCAGTTCAAGACTCCAGCTGTGCCCCCATAGTGGATGTTCTAGTGTCAGTTATCCCAGTCTAGAATCTTCTCTTCTCAGTGTAATTCAGTCTAGCATCTCCCTCACAGACATGCTCAGAGGTTTATCTGAGTGATTCTCTGGTCTGTCAAAGCTGATAATCAACACTAGCCATCACATAACGTATTTTTGTCTTCTGTTGTCACACTAATTGATACATATGTAGTATACTAGCCATGCATGACTTCTCTAAGTCCAGTCATACGTTGCCTCAGACTTCAGTCTCCTAGTGCTAAGTAAAGATTTTTGCTTCGGAATTCACAAGGGTTGTCAGTTTATGGTGTTCATTTAGAACAAAGTTTTGTTGTTGTTATTTGTTGTTTTTTAATCTGTTTTGGTATCAGGGAAATGTTGGCTTCATGGAGTTACTTGGGAACTCTTCCTTCCTCCTCTATTTTCTGGCAGTTTTGTGAGAAGATGGGATTGCTCCTTCGCTACATCTTTGGAGGTGTTCATACATGGACACTATCAGAGTTCAGCTTCTGCAGGAGGTAGACTTTTCATTGTTTCACTTTCTTTGGCCTAGAAATGGTTAAATGTCCTACTTTCTGTGGTATTTTTGGTTATGTGTGACCCCAAGAATTTGTCCATCTGTATATCTAATGTAGTATAAAAGGAGACCCCTGCTTTTGTTGTTGTTCTCTTGCTCAGTATTTGCTGATTTCGGTTAAGCCTTCATAATGTGGATTCTAGCTCATGGTGGAGAGCATCATGGTATAACCAAGTTTAAAAGACTGGTGTGGAGGGACAAGTAGCCGATACGGGGGGGGGGGGGGGGCGCTCCGGCTCTGTCATTGGAGAATGCCAACTCTTCTTAAGGGCCTCATCCCCACTGGCGTAATTACTGCCCCCTAGAACTCCCCTTCTGGAGGCTTTGCCACCTTCCAGGTTCAGCACACTGATGTCCATGCTTCTAGCACTTGGCATGGAGGATAAACACAGATCATATGCACCCACAGTATATATAACATGTTTAGTAGGCTGTGTGCTACTAAATACATGCTAAGTGTCATGTCACATGGATGATATGGATATTTATGTCATATACTAGCATACATATATATTATTCACATTTCATATTTCATATAGCAGATTGAGATTTTTGGTCTTCATATGTCTTGCTAACAATACAATGCTTGAGAGATTGGTAACTATACTATAGTGTGTTTGAAAAGTGACCTGATGAAGCAAAGGTACTTGAAACATCAGGAAGTCAGTATATTTAAAAATAATTCAAATAATAGTGAAGATATACAAGATTGAAGCAACAGCATGGACTAACTTATTTCCTATTGCAAGAACATTAGATCCATACAGGTAACACATTTTTTTCAGGTGGATATGAAATTTCATGAGGCTATGGCTTGTCATTAAACAGGTCCCAGTAATTTGGAAGCTAAAATGCTTAAAAATATAACTCTGATTATTAAAGAATTATATTAAAGTTATTAAGACAGTCTAAAAGTCCTCAAACATTTGATCATTCAATAATGAAATTCAGAATACAAAGAAATGAAGGAAGAAAAACATGTATATTCAGATATCTTTGAGACTGAACTACTTAATGACACAGGGTGTCAAAGTGTGTGGGTGCAGCTAAAGCAGCCTAGAGAGGGAAATGTATAGCTTCATTAATTATATTAGGGAAAAGAAAGGTACAGAGCAATTGACTTGCACTTCATCTCAAGAAACCGAAAGAAAAACAAAATAAGCTAGCATAAAAACAGCAATTTATAAAGAGCATAATTCAGTAAAACAAAATTCACAAATAATAGGATTGTCAATAATCTTAAAATCAATAAAATTAATAAACTAATAACACTGACCAGGGGAGAATGAGAACCACAGCTAGTAATATCAAACATAAGGGACAAGCAGGCATCAGCACAGGACCTACAGACAATGTAACAGTCTCTATACACATTATGTATACGTTTGTAGGTGCAAAATTACCAACAGAACTAGGAAATAAATCAAGCAATACTTTAACACCATAAGTGAATTGGTTTAAATTTGAAAACCAGTCAGTTAAAATTGTCAGAATAACAAAATAAAGCAGTTGTAAGATAATCTAGCAGTCAAAGCTAAAGCATTTAACACAATTTAATGTCCATTTGTGATTTAAAACATTCAACACACTAGAAATAGATGTCAATTTGTTTGCTTTCATAAAGTACATTTAAAAAACTTGTACAGAAATACATAGTTTATGGTGAGATTTATACATAAAACCTGCAGCATCCTATAAGACATTGAAGTGGTAAGTAGATTTAACAAAAATTGTAAGGTATAAGGTCAATATACAAAAATCAAATGCATTTTGATACAATATAGTGAAAACTTAAATGAAGAGGTAGACCATAAATAACCACTCATCATACCTAAGAACACTGATTAAAATTGAATACACTGTCTCATATTTACTGTAAGTACTAGCTCAAGTTGTTTCTTGTCAAGCATTGGGTTACAGCAGTTCATATTTGCACACAAGTAAAAAGGGATGGATAGAAATCATGAGCATGCCAAATGGAATCAAACCAAGATCAGCTCATGGGCCTTTATCTAATAATGAATGTAAGCCGATGCAGAGATCCACAGCCAAGCACCAGACCGAGCTCCAGGAGTCCAGTCAAAGAGAGGGAAGGAGTCTATGAGCAAAGGGTCATCAGGATCATGAGGGGAAACCTACAGAGACAACCAAACCAAACTAGTGGGAACTCATGAACTCTAGACCAATAGCTGTGGAGCCTCCAGGGGACTGGACTAGGCCCTTTGCATAATCGAGACAGTTGTGTAGCTTGATTTGCTTAAGGGGTCCCCTGGCAGTAGATCAGGATCCATCCCTGGTGCATGAGCTGGCTTTTTGGAGCCAGCTACCCATGGTGGGACATTTTGCACAGCCTTGATGCAGGGGGGAGGGGCTTGGACCTGCCTCAGCTGAATGTACCAGGCCCTGCTGATTCCCCATGGCAGGCCTTACCTTGTCTGAGGAGGGAATGGGGGGTGGGTTGAGAGGGAAAGGCTGGGGGCTAGGAGGAAGGAAGGGAGAGGGATCTGTGGTTGGTATATAAAATGAATAAAAAAAATCTCTTAATAAAAATAGAGAGAGAGAAAAAGATCAGCTCATGAACATCACAGTGGGATTCCCAAAGAGGCATTGTACTTGTGAACAAGATGGATAGAGCTTCAGGCTTCCCTAAGCATTTGTTCCTCTGACTTACACTAAAGGCCCCTATAAGGGCTGCACTACTCCCAAGACAGCCCAGGCTCTCCTGTGCAGCCATGGATGGGTTGTGTTCAAATGAGGACCCCATCCACATGTGACATCAATTTGTCTGTCCATCTCTGCATTTACCCATGCTCTTGAACAAAGTTAAATCCCTGGCTTTATTCTCAAACCAAGTGGAAAATTTTCTCCCCTTTCTGTGTGTCCTCCGTTGTCTGTGAGCATGGTACGGATATAAAGGCAGTGGTTCAGAAGCTCCAGTGTCGGGAACAGCCCTGTGAACGTCTGAGCCACAGGCTCCAAGGGGAACCCTTCCAGAGCCTCCCGGAAAAGCTGTTTCTTTTCCATCGTAAAACAAGAGTCGGATGGAAATTCTGCTACTAATGGTCTCAGCACAGACTGAGTGCTTTGCATGCTTCTTATCTGACTTTTATTCCCTCCATAGGAAATGTTACATTCTGTTAATTAACACATCTTGGAAAGAACATTGTCTGCTGCCCTTTTGGAGGGTGGGCAATGGACATCCATAACTTACTATTTTTATTGCTATCTTTATCTAAATAGTCTGTATTTTTAATCTTTTGTGTTATCATCAATTATACAGCAATCAGTGAACAAAATACCCCATCTCACTTCTTCCATCCATTCTCCCAGACATCCCCCTTCACGCTAATGCCCCATTCCCCTCAACCATTTCACTTCAACTTTCACTTAATACATACATACATACATGATGTTATGTGACTTATAAAATCTAGGAGCCACAAATGAGAGAAATCATAGGAAGTCTGTCTTCGTGGGACTGGCTTAATTTGTTTAACGTGATGATATCAATTGCACGTGCTTTCCTGTGAGTGACATAGCTACATTTCTCTTGGTGGCTGAAAACCCTGCATGTGTCACACATCACATTGGCCTCGTCCGTCCCCCTGCGGTTGCACACCTAACTTGGTTCTTCTAAACAGGGCTGCAGATGACACTGACGTCAAGTACCTTTGTGACAGATCTTCCAGGAACCCAACTGCTGTGTCTTCCTCTTCCATATTTCATGACATTGATTTGGGCTCTTTTGTGTAAATACCCAGGAGTGGTAGACCAACTCTTTAGTTTTATGAGTTTCCTTAAATTGCACTGGGTCGTAGTCCCACCAGCATCCACTGTTGCCTTCAAAAGCCCCCATTGGAGGGTTATTTGAAAGTGTCCCTGGGTTGGAAAACACACTTTTGAAAGATAACCGCTATTTACAACTATCCTTCTTACAGTTGGTAAATCAGAAGTTTCTTGCTAAGTGGAAGAAATCCAGACTCTGCACCATATAATGCAGTCATCACAGCCTCTGCCCGAGATCCAACTGTTAAATGTCTGTCAGGCTTGCCTCAGTGTTCTCGGAATCACAACAGTTGTGTACTAAGAAAGTGACAGAATCATTTGTTGTAAATGAGAAGCAGTCTCTGTTTTCATCTCAGAACCTCCAGGACAAGTCCATTCGGAAGGCAGAGTCTACTTTTGAAAGTGTTTTCAGACAAGTGTTACAGACAAAGAGGCTGCAAACTGGCAAGTCAAGAGTCATCTGGTGACGAGTTCAAACAGCCACTTACATAAAACAAGCTAACCAGGCTCCTCTTCAAGATCAAAGGGTTCAGCACTGCGATCCGACGTTGAACTTGGCAGTGACCTGCTTGAAGTGAGTAGAGGGACCTCAGTCTCCTCCTGTGACTTCAGGCCTCTGAGACCCACTCCCTCTTCTCAGCTGCACACCCAGTGCACACATTCAGCCTCACATTCACCTCCACACATCACATGGAGGTGATGCTCACAGGTGAGAACTGTCTCTGTTCTCTGCCCAGCTGCACACCCAGTGCACACATCCAGCCTCACCTTCACCTCCACACATCACATGCAGGCGATGCTCACAGGTGAAAACTGTCTCTGCTCTCTGCCCAGATGCATACCCAGCATCTCCAGCACCACGTCATGCTCAGGCATCTTGTGCATTGTGATGTCTGGTGCTCTGTTTACACCATCCTGTCACACACTGCATGGGAAAGGAGCTAAAGGTTTTCAGCGAACTCTTTGAGCTCACCGACTGCATTGTGAAGTACCGCATAGTCAAGGTTAGGAGTGAGCGCTGTGTTTGACACACCAGCGAAGACTGTTCTGTGTTTCAGCTGTAACACAGTTCTGTGTTCCTCAAAGTATGTGTATATTTAAAAAAAAATCAAAGGAATGAAAATTGTTTAGCCAAACATGAAAGGGGGTGCCCACGTTCATGTGCACAGCTAGGGTGACAGGCTTATTAAACACCTATCCTTCAGCTATGGTTCGCCCTTTGGGTGATGTTCTGCCTCCCAAGATGTTTGCAAAACTCTGTCCAGACAGATCCCGTCATGACACACTGCCTAGATGTTCAGCTGCCTTCAAGCAAATCAGCGTTTCCTGGGTTTATAGAAGTCAGAGGCTCCACCCCTTTCCCAGGAGGCCTTTCATGTTCTTCCTTCAGCCTCCTGACTCAGAATTCCCAAGCAGTGCGCTCCCAACCTCCAGAGGCAGGGTGGTAGTGATAGGGCATGGTGAGATGGACATGCCTGGTAATAGGCTGTGGCCTCCGTGCTGGTGCGAGGCCACCATGGCCACAGACCAGTGGCCACAGCCACACCCAAGACAGTTTGACACACCTAGCAGAGTCACAGAGAAGAGAGGCAGACACTGGGCAGTTACTAAGACGTGAAGAGACAGCTCCAAGGACCATGGGCACAGTCACTCTGGCACGTTTTTCAAGTCTAAGTGTCTTAGTGCCTCCTTCATTATAGATACATGACGGAGCTGTGTCTACACACACACACACACACACACCTCAGACACACACACACCTCACACACACATACACATCACACACACACACACACACACACACACACACACACACACACACACAGAGCTGTCATACACAGTTGGTGAAGAACAGAGACCATAGTCTTCTAATATATGGCCTGTCTGTTTCATAGGTGAGGAGACAAGGTGTGGGCCCTCAGAGAGAGCAAAGGACTCTAGAGCTAAGAAGCAAACACTAGGAAAGGGAGTCTAAGAAGGTTGTGTGGGCGTCTCCAAGGAGACTGGGTACCAATTCTAGAGAAGCCAAAGGAAGCAAGGTTGTGAGAGCTCAATGCATGTGGAGTTATGAGTTCCACAAGGTAGACTTGTTTCCATTGACCACAAGGGACAAGATCCAAGGGCAGGATTCAAAGAAGGGGTTCCGGTGAAGGCATTGTTTGGTGATCAGGATGGAGATGGGGTGCTAACACAGAGGTCTGGTGAGGGCTTCAGTGGGCTGCCTCTCTGCTGCTGGTATGAGGGAAGGCTCCGTTTCTCTTACGGCACAGCCCCGTCCTCATGACCTGACCACCTCCAAATGCCTTATCATCAGTACAATGTGCTTGTAAATCTGTAGGACACAGACATCCAGCAACATATGGATCTGTGAGGTCCCGATCCTGTGGGGTCCTGTCACAGTGTGATCTCTCCAGTGTCTTCCACTGCTGCCTGGCTGTTAAGACAAACAGCACACCTCCAAAGTGGTCCCCATTACAGTCACAGAGCCCTCAGTGCCTGATACCTGACTATGTCTGTCCTATGGTTTTCAGTAGAATGTTGAAGCTACAGAGTGCCTCTTACATGCTATCACAGATGCCTCAGGTTTGGGCTTGCTCAGCTGGGCTCCAAGATAAACTCCTGTTGTTTTTGTGAAACATCTGGTGACAACCCAGCCATCTCTGGATGTGCAAGTTTATATTACTTTATCTGAGAAATGCATTCCAATACAGGTGGTAAGTTATGAAAAACTGTGTGCCCTAGGACTGAGAGCATGCAGATATTAGGTAGGGTTTCTGAAACAAGGCATCTTGTAAGGAGTAGAGACAGGAGGAAGACATTTCCATTTGTGACTTGTGCAATGCAAATTACAGGGAACTGGGACCTGGCCACTTACCCCTGACCCTGCAGTTCAGAATTTTGGTGTAGATGTAAAATCCAGGTTGTCCTCAAAGTGAAGTTTAAATGTCTCAGTCTGCTGTCTCGACCAGAGGGCAACAGAAAAGACAAAATTTGGAGGTCTGGAAAGTTTTTAAGGTTTGATGAGAAGGTTGGAACAGATAAGGTGAAGGTGATAAACCTTTAAGAGGTGAGTCCTGAGACCAATCCCCCAGCAGCATGACCACCCAGACTCCTGTTCTACCCCTACTCTAAGAAACACTTCCAGCCAAGTCCCTCGGTTCCACTAACTGACTGTTAGGAGCAGCGCTCATTGCCGTGTTCTTTTTAATAAAGATGAAGAAGAAACCCACAGGGCTGGACCAGTCTCCACACAGCCAGAGCAAGATGCTGGGACACTGTCAATCTGGGGAAGCAGATGGCCCAGGGGAAGGTCACTCCAGATGATTAGGAATGACTCTCAACTCCCTTTTCTTCTTTTCAGGTCAGCTCAGTGGTAAGTGGTTTGTATCCGAGCCAAGATGTTGTCTATCTTTTCTTTGCAAAGGAGCTAGGGGCTGACTGAACCACTGAAGCCATGGAGGAGTCTCCTGTCTGGAAAGAAGCCTCTCACTGGAGTGCATGTTCATTCATCCCCAGCCTGGGATGGGACCTGAGTCCCTTGAGTAGGTTCCCAATGACCATTCCTGGTGGACCAGTCCAAACTGCCTTTGCAGCACCGTTCTCCTAGTGGTCCCTGCTCAGACTGCTCTTCCAGATTCATACATTTCAGGTGTCAAAGAGCTTTGGGATGTCTTTATGCTGTGAATGTGGCTCCCATTGGATAATAAATAAAATTGTTTTGGCCTATGGCAAAAAAGCTTACAGCCAGGCGGGAAATCCAAGCAGAGATGCAGAGAGAAGAAGGGCAGAGTCGGGAGAGATGCCAGCTGCTGCCCAAGGAGCAACTAGATGCCAACAGACTAGTAATGCCATGGCCACGTGGCAGCATATAGAGTAATAGGAATGGGTTAAATTAAGATGAAAGAGCTAGCTAGCAGGAAGCTAAAGCCATAGCCCATACAGTTTGTAATTAATATAAGCCTCTGAGTGATTATTTTATAAGCAGCTGTGGGATAGCGGGCCAGAGAGAATTGTCCAGAATGCTGGGCGAGGCAGGACCAGAGAAAACATCCAGCTATAGCCACCTGTCAGGGCATAAGACACATACATCCTACTGTCCACTGAGAAGCCCATGGGGATTAAGCAGATGCATACACTTACAAACAGCATCTATGACAAAATTCCATTGCAATGGGCAGAGGATGCCCTGGTTGTCTTCAGGTGCCTGAGGATATGAAGCTTATATGTATTGTCAACAAGGAAAAGGATGGGCACCATTTGTACTTGAGAAGGTGGTAGTGTGATGGTGGATTCCTCACAAGAAACTAGATCTTTAAATCCAGCCTTGATGGAGCTTCAGTCTATTGTTCCAAGTGTGTGGGGCTGCAGCAGTTGAAAACGTGAGGCTGGTCTGCCATGCTTCGCCATGCTTCTCCTCCATACCTGGCCTGCAGTGAGGAGCCTGGAAATTCCTGGTATCCAATAGAAAGCATTGGTAACTTGATTCCCAGTCTTTTATTTAAGAACTTTTTTTAAAAAAAATATAACTAGCTCTAGTTTCTCCGAGTCTAAAATTCTGTGTAATAACTTTCTCATAAGACAAGGGTGAAGCACCAGGAAGCAAAATTGCTCAGATGACCCCAGGGATGGGGAGGGGGGAGGGTAAAGACTCCATTGTTATTTCTCACAAACAATTTAAACTGATGGGGAAAAAAGTGCACATTAGGTAAGGAATGGTTTTCCTCAACTTCTGACTTGAGGCATGGCACCTGTACCAATGGGTACCTCCCACATCTTTCTCTACTAACACATCTGCCTGGGAAAGGACTGAGCATCACATCCTATGGTCTCTTCGTGGTGCCTGGATAGGCAGCTGTCCTTAGGACAAGGAGCTGGACCCCTCCTCCATGGTGTCCCACAGACCAACACCTGGCACTGTTCCTGGCAGCTCTGTCCCATTCAGAAATAGTTGTCTCTGACATTGTGAAATGCACCTTTTATTTTAACCTTGTGATTGGTGGCTTTCAAGTTCCAAAATATGATTTTAGGCTTAACATTCTCAAAGAGTTTGGGAACGGGATTCATTTTATTCTCAGCCAGAAATATCCTTTTAAGGGCAAAAGTGAACTGCATCTGTGGCTGCTACTCATTAACTCTGCTTGATGAAGTAACTGTATGCTCGGTAGCAAAGTCTGCCTGAGCTCACTGTCTCTCAATTAATAGTGACGTGATGACAAAATATATTTGTTTGAAGGGCAGACACAGTGAGAGGCTTGTAGAGGAAACCTGATTCAGGAGCTCAGAGTTTCCAGAGCTACAAGCTGGCCAGGCTGGGCGAGGCCACGTAGCTGGTCATCAGAGTTAAGCCCCAGTGCAACCACGACACTCTGCCCGGTTAGCACAGACCTGAAGGCTGTGAGCAATATTCCTTAAGAAAGTACTGGCTTTGGGCTTGTGTTCCAAGTCAATGACCAGAAGAATGAAATTTATGGGGCTGGAAAGATGGCTCAGTAGTTAAGAGAGTGGCTTTGGGTTTGATTCCCAGCACCCACATGAGGGCTCACAAGTGTCTGTAACTCCAGTTCCAGGGGATCCGATGCCCTCTTCTGGCCTCTTCATACATGAGGCATGTACACAGTGCACAGACATGCACAAAGGTAAAACACCTATACACATAAGATAAAATAATTTTAAAAAACAGAATAAAATTTCCCTAATCCTCAGAATGTGCAGATTTAGACCTAGAACTCAAGGTACTCTCCACATGAGGTAAGAGCTTGGCCTTTCCCAGTGTGAATTTATAAAGCTGTGAGCCAGTTGGGATTAACCCTATGTGCTGAGATACTGGAGAGAAGTGCCTGTGGCCACAGCCCTTCCCAGACATGGGTCCACAGCCCTCACGGGCAGCAGGGGTCTGACCACCCTGTAGCCCTTGGGGTCCACAGCCTTCACCAGCGACAGCTCACCACCGTTCTTCTGCACACTCCTTTCATATCACTGCTTTCTGCTTGAAAGATTTTCGTAACAGAATCTATGGGGGACGTTCTTTTTCCTTTTATTGAAAATACATTTTTTCCTCACATAATACATCCTTATTATGTTTTCCCCTCCTCCAGTTTCCCCCCAACCCCCTTCCCCGATGAATCCATCTTCTTTTTGTCTCTCATTAGAAAACAAACAGGTGGGCTGGAAAGATGGTTTAGCAGTCAAGAGTATGAGCTGCTCTTCCAGAAGACCAGCATTGGGCTCCCAGGAACCACATGGTGGCTCAAAATCATCTGTAACTCCAGTCTCAAGGAATCTGATGCCTTCTTTTGGCCTCCAAAGGCACTTGGAACACTCAACCCTAAACAAGAAAGGGTCTCCGTATTTGTTTCCATCTGCTGCAGGAGGAGGCTTCTCTGATGATGACTGAGCAAGGTGCGGATCTGTGAATATAGCAGAATGTCATTCATTAGGAGTCATTTTACTGCTACATCCTTTTAGTAGAATAGTAGTAATTAGTTTTACTCTAGGTCACTGGGCTATCTAGTCTCAGGGAATGGGGGCAGAGAGTGAAGAGAAGCCATGACAGATAGTCTGATGGGCATGAGACTGGGGGATTAGCTATGGAGGAGAGAAGGAGGAGTGAAGATCTGAAGCTCGCCTACCTGCTTCCTTGTCCCACTTGCTTCCCTGACAGGCTTGGCTGGTGGGTTCCCAGGTTGTGCCTGCTGGAGCTGGGGCCTGGGGTGACAGGATGAGCAGAGAGGAAAGTTGGAGATCTTCACACTGGAGATGGGGGCAGAGAGGAGGGGGAGGACACAGCAGGTCGTCTGTTTTAGAAATGGGGGTGATGGGGGGTGTGATGGGGGCGATGCGGGAGAGCTGACAATCTGCAGTCAGCCTGCTGCTTCCCTGGACAGAACGGGGGCAGGAGTGAGGGAGCTGAGGTGAGAAAAAAATAATAAATGCAGCCTTGCTGCAAAAGTTATACGATACAACCAAGACCACCCACACTTCATGTGTGTCCAGAGAGAAGGATTTGAGCCTTCCCAGGTGTTAGCACCCCATCTTTACCCACAAAAGTTAAATTGTGAACCACATTCCATCCCCAGATCTCTCACACTGTTTGCCTGAGGACCACAGGTGACTCGTTCCTTGAGAGCAGACCTCAGGACAGTCAGACAGGATCTAGATGTTTCTGGAGACCTCCTTACAGGTGCTCTGTTCTGAGGCTTCTGCCCAGAGCCGGATGCGGGAGTGAGGCATGTCCGGTAGAACTGCAAACAGGCCTCTTCTGTTGCAAATGTGCAGTGTGTTTCTCGACCGTCCATTAGACTGAGCACAGGATCTTTGGCTAGGCTGAAGAGGAAGTGCACACAAGCAGAAGCTGAGCCTGCTCTTGGTAGCCTGAGGAGGCTTCCCTAGCCCCTGCAACCAGCCAGGTATAGACGGGAAGGCATGTTGGGGATCTTGGCCATGCCCATTTCAAGGATGACCAGGACCCCCTTTCAGCCTCGCCAACCCTTTTCCTAAGTACTTGACCTCCACTCTGGCCTGGCAGCAGACCGGCCGCTAATGTGGGCACGGGCTCCCGAGTATGCTGTGGGCAGGCCACCCACCCCGAGCCTAAGCCTCTCTGTTCTCTCAGCCTTGGCAGGCCCCTGACACCCCAGCAGCAAGCTGTGGATGCAGCACGTCTCCTACCACGTGCTAACACGTCCTCAGGGCCAGCTCTTATTTCCATTTTCCAGTCAAGTTTTTCCTTATGTGAAACTAAAACTGATTTTATTTTTGTTTGTTTTGCTTTGCTTTGCTTTAAGCCAATTTCCTCTTTTGCAAACATCTGTGGAAAGAGAAAATTACTTCCTAACATTGCCCCGTCACACACATTGTCGGGAAGGCGTTGGTCCTGCTCTAACCACTTCGCTTTCTTACCCGGGTCTTCAGCATTTACTCACAGAGATGCGTTAATTCTGAGTGGCGTTCTGACTTAAGAATGAGCTATGAGCCTCATGCTTGAAGCACAGACTTCATGTGGGAGCCCTGGATATGTGTAATGCCCATACAGCGTCCATTAGCCATGGGAGAAGATGGAAGTTAATGGGTATTTGGAGGACCATATCAATATGGGGGTGCTCAGTCATTTTGATCCTGTCTTGTGAAAAGCCTGAGAGAGAAGAAGCAGCTAGAACTCTCAGGGAGACCAGCCCTGATGTTTTGCTTTGGTTTTATAGATGTTTTGGTCTTACCCCAGGGGAAACACTCAGCTGTCCCTTTTGGAGTTACTTCATGGTGTGTGTGGGGGGTACATTAAATTGGCATCTCTATAATGTTGTTTGTGCCAGCAAAGGCAGAGAGCATGGAGAGCCTGTGGGACAATCTCATGCCATGGCTATGATGGTGGGGGCAGAGAAAGAGAGAGAGACACACACACAAACAGAGATAAAGAGAGGGGATAAGGAGAGAAGGGGGAGGGATAACGATAACGGAGAGAGAGACACAGACAGACACACACACAGGGGCTGGGGGTGGGGGGGTAACAGTCATTGATCCGTGCCAGGCAAAGCACACACAGGCTTAATTCCTGCAGCTATCTTGGAGGAGCAAGGCATAGAAATACCCAGGCTGTTTTAGGGGATCACTCAGTACCACATCCTCGGCCTCTGTTCATCTCCCTGACTATGTATGTATATGTGCCCAGTGACAGTGTAGCCCAGACAAGGCTAAGAGTCACTGTGGAATGGGTTGGGCTAGGAGCTAGGTTCTTCCTCCCAGATCCCCACAGAGTAGGACAGCTCACAGGTTCTATCTATGACTGCTCAGATCAGCTGGTCAGCAGAACAGCCCACAATGGCAAAGGGGAACTAGAGTCCACTCTCAAATCCTGCAAAGATCTCGCCAATGGCTCAAACTGGAGGACACAGCCTACCTGCTTCCCTACCCAGCTCCACTGCCGGCCATGTGCTGCTGAGCAGTCTGCTCTGAAGCCAGACTTGGCTAGCAATCACGCTATAATAAAAACGATTCTTTGATGTCCAGTCCCAGCACATAAAATCCCAAAATATGCTTTTACTAAGGTGAATGAGTGGATGGTTTGGGTTAGCACGTGAACAGTTACAAATGTCAGAGGCTTGGAGGGATGTAAACTCCACTGGAAGCTGCACTCGGGCCAGGTCTGGTTTACATTTGTAGACTTGAATATATTAAATATGCTTTATTGAGCTGCCATGCATGAAATTGCATCCTTACGTATCTGAAAAACAGTGGGTTCTTTCCTCAGACACATGGAATGGTCTCGGAGATGGAGGGAGAGACCTTGTCTCCCTCACACATGGCCTCACACCCTGGCCGAGCATGAGGCGGGGGAGGGGTGAGGCTCTGTGGCTTGGTCTGGCCATCAGCTCCCTGGGAGCTCTGCATCTTTCACAGCAGGAAAACCGGTCTTCTGTGTACTCCAGCAAGATCCCAGTCCAAATGACAAGCTGAAGACAAGTTAAGGAGGAGCTCTTCCTACACAAGGGGGTGCAGCTCTGGGGTCTCTGCAGGGCACCTGGAGCAGGGGCTGCTGTCTCTGCCTACACAGGGGCCGGTGAAGTGTGACAGAAACCAGTGAGGGAGGTAGCAGCTTGACACCCACGAGCAAACGGCACACGCAGAGATGGGGCATGTGCCTTCAGATTTAAGCTACAGAATGTACAGCAGAGCACTCGAGAAACCAAATACAAACAAAGAAAGCTGTCTCTTTGGTATGATTCATCAGATAACACGGGCGTTACCTTCTCTGTAGCCTCCGCTCTTGTGTCCACATCTGCACACAGGAAGCAGGTGATGCTCTCCTTACCCACAGAGCATCCGATGGTGGCTCAGTCTCATCTCTTCCTGGATGCTGTGCCCATGGCTAGGGGGAATGAGGAAGGGGACACCTGGTAGAACAGGGGAGGTTAACAAGTGGTGAAATGCAGTCCACCGAGAACAGAGACGAGGAGAGCTCACAGGCACCACTGCCATTGTTAATAAAGCTTAGATTCCTTCTGGGTCCTCATAAGCCAGAGAAATGGCACAAAGTAGATGAGACTCCCGAAGACAGTGTTGAAGATGATGGATGATGAGCATCCATTGGGAGGGGACGAGGGAGACCTGTGCATATCTGAGTGTGTATGTACACTCACGTGTGTGCATGAATGCATATATGTGTGTGTGTGTGTGCGTGTGTGAATTTGTGCCCACATGTGTGCACTTGTGTGAATATGTGTGTGTATGAGAAGAAGAGAGAGACAGAAAAGGAATGTTTCTCCTGGCGGTTGCTGAGTTGATGAATGCTGCAGGTCCTTTTCTCCACTCCTTATCCAAAGCCTCAAAACTAAAGTTTTTGCAGAAAACAGACATGGTTTCATGTGACATTTTTCCAGGAAACATTCAAAGTCCATTGGACATCTGCACAGAATCGCTTACAGTGGTTCTCAACCCTCCTAACGCTGCAACCTTTTGATACAGTTCCTCGTGTTGTGATGACCCCCAACTACAAATTATTTTAGTTGCTACTCCATAACTAATTTTGCTACTTTTATGAACTGTAATATAAATATCTGATATAGGACTCTGAAGGGGTCGTGACCCACAGGTTAAGAACCGCTGTGATAAGGCCTCTCAAGGGGGCTCACTGCTGCTGGAGGTGGACATGACTCAGGGAGGGGCCAGCCTGGACTTCATCCATGTTCCCCTCTTGTGTTACCTGGGCTCAGGACAGCAGAAGGCGTCACTTAGGATTAGGCCTGCTGCAGCTCCAGTCAGTTCCTGCAGCTGGTGTAAACAGGCATGGATGACACCTTGAACAGCCCCAGAACAGCAGGTGCTGCATTGTTAATGCAGCTGTGAGCTCTTAGATCCACCAGAGGCCCAGGCTCCACCAGGCCGTGGAGCGTGGTGGATGGACTCAAAGCAGGCAGCTGCCTGTTAACAGCTGAGATTTTATGAAGGAAACACATTACATGCACATTTATGCATCCATTAAATATGGAAACAGAATGAAAGGTTTTGAAACACAAATTCTACATTTACGTGGGGGGAAATGCTTTGAGAAAGGTGGCCAAGTTCTTAACTACCTGTTCCTGCCTCACCCAGGATGTCCTCTCAAGGTCTCTAACACCAGGCTTCCAAAACCATCTTTTACAAAGGGACAGACAGTGACTCTTCAGGTGCCTCGGGCCACATGGTCACTATTACACTCAGCTTCGTCAGTGTCAGTCACAGTGGCCCCAGACCACATGGAAGTGGATGAATACAACTAGGTGCCAGTATAATTTCAGTTTCATATTCCTCAGACACAGGGTTGGAAATGGTTCAGAACACTTACTGTTCTTGCAAATGACCAGGGGTCGTGATGACTTATAATTGTCTTTAACTCCAATTTCAGGGAATCTGAAGCTGTTTTCTGGCCTTGAAGGCACCAAGCACTCAACTAGTACACATACATATATGCAGGCAAAACATCCATACACATGGAATAAAAATTTAAAAAAAAAAATACACCCTTGGGTGGGCACCTTTGCCCATTTCTCTAGTGAAATACCTTCCCTCCCCCCCCCCCATTATTGTGAGAGTCATACTTGAAATTGAACAATCTGGATTTTTTTTTTTGCCTGTCTTCTTATGTCTGTTAGTAAATTTAAAGAACGTTAAATCTAAATGTTCAGAGCCTGCATTGCATGAGTTAGCTGTTTGAAACCTGGGACTTATACAGGGACTCTTGACTCAATCTGGGAGGAGGGGACTGGACCTGCCTGGACTGAGTCTATCAGGTTGATCTCAGTCCTGGGGGGAGGCCTTGATCTGGAGGTGGTGGGAATGGGGGGTGGGCTGGGGGGAAGGGGAGGGGGGCAGGAGGGGGAGAGCAGGGAAATCCGTGGCTGTTATGTAGAACTGAATAGTATTATAAAATAAAATAAAATAAAATAAAGAAATGTAAAAAGAAAAAGAAAATAGATAAGAATAACTCAGCAAAGCCTGAAAAATAATAAAAGCAACCAAGAATAAATGTTCAGAGCCTGAAAGAACCAGGGAAGAACAGGGTTTCACTGGTCCTGGGAGTAATAGGAAGAAACTCAACCGCTATTGCCAGGGCGCCCGATGGGAGGGGAAGAAGACTTCAGACAGGGGTGGCTCAAGCCACTTCTAAACTGGACGAGAACGGTACTTCTGCAGATCTGGGGCATTTAAAACACTCCAAGAGAAAAGTGTACACAAACTGAAAGAGAGAGAGAGAGCTCTTACCAAGGTCTAACATAATCCAACTTCCAAAACCCTGCAGAAAGAGCGTCTTAAAGAGGACCAGGGAGGACTAGGGAGGATCAGGGAAGACCAGGGAAGACCAGGGAGGACCCGGTCTGAGGTGAGAGGCTCAGAGGGGGTGGGGGATCAGGAAAGCATCCTAGACTGTGAAAAGGTATTCTGCAGTTTGAAACTGTCAGCCATAGTAGACTACGCCGTCCCCATGGGAAGGGCTGGATGTCCAAGTTCTCCGGCTGCGGTGACTTGTGCCTCCCTGCTGTGGTGGTGAGAAGTCACACACAACCCTCGTTTTTCCACTGGGAAGTGTCTGACCAAAGCTGCTCACTCACCATGTTGTCACGTGATGTAGCCAGTGTATCCTGGGTACAGACCCCGGGTGTGGGGGGGTGCTCCACAGAATTACAGCAGGTGGTCCTAGCAGGATGTTCACCCAAATGTACCTCAAGAGATAAGGAAGGAGAGAGAAATACTTCTTCAAATAAGCAAAATGGAGACCCAATATCACAGCAAGAGCTATGGTCCAAGAAGAGCCACAGGAGAAGCCTGTGGAACTTTGACAGCCTGGAAAGGAGTCCGAACCCCTTGAGATGGAGAGAGACAGGGTCTGTTCCCTCTCCTTGCAGAACACATCTTTAAAACACAACAGACTATTTCATAACACCACATTACAAGGCTCTTATCACACAGAGCAGCAAAATCTAGCACAATCCCAGCCCCAAGAATGGGGGCTGGGGGGATGCTGCTCTTTCCCACCCTCTTGGATGGAGAGGTATCTGGAGTGGGCAGGATCATTACTCCTGCGGTGGTACCAGATGAGACAAGGGTGTGGCTGGTGGGCAGCAAATGGGGAAAACCCAAACCCTAAAGACTGCCTAAACCAGAAAGGAAGGATTAGAGGACAGGTGGAGAGGAGAAAAAGCAACAAATTGGTATCTTCACCCTCAACCTTACTGACGAGTGCATTAAAGTACATCCAAGTGTCCAACACTCAGTTCCCTAAAGACCAGCTCTAGAACACATGGGGGTGACCTGCAGGGCAGAAAGCGCAGCAGAGTCATCTGGGGACAGAGGGCGGGTGAGGGAGATGAGTGACTATGAAGAGGCACAGGTGTGAACTTACCAAACTTGTACACTTCACCCATGGGCTCCCGGCTGGATTTCACTTTCCCATGGTACGGTACTCAGAAGCAAGCTTACAAAACTGTACAATTTTAAACATGTGCTCTATGTTGTATGTCACTTACAGCTCAGTAGAATGTTTAGAATAGTGCTCAGAGGGAAAAAAAACCACAATGGGCCCAGGCCCCCAAGGACCTGTTTCAGGATTGTGGATTCTCTTCCATTCATGCTTACATTGCTGTTAGAGTCCTACATGCTTAGTGCGTGGTTGGGTTTGTTTGTTTGTTTGCTTGCTTGCTTTGTTTTGTTTTGTTTTGTTTTGTTTTTTTACTCATGGGTTGGAGCCATTGCCAGTTGATAGTTTCTGGGGAAAGGAGACTCACTCTTTTTCTGAGGATGTGGCCTCTGCAGGTTTTCTATGTGCCTGACACCCACACAGTTACGGGCTTTGTGAGTTATTCTTCTTCTTCTTTTTTTTTGTTTGTTTTTTTTTTGTTTTGTTTTTTGTTTTTTTTTTTTTTGTTTTTTCGAGACAGGGTTTCTCTGTGTAGCTTTGCGCCTTTCCTGCAACTCACTTGGTAGTCCATGCTGGCCTCGAACTCACAGAGATCCGGCTGGCTCTGACTCCCAAGTGCTGGGATTAAAGGCGTGCGCCACCACCGCCCGGCAGTGAGTTATTCTTTTAAAAGACATTGGAAGGGAGGTATTAGGGAGGAAAAAAGGGCCAGTTGGAAGGGGAAATGGTGGTAGATATGATCATATTTCATTTTATACATGCTTGAAATTTTCAAAAATAAGGACTTTTTTTTGTAATGCTTAAAGAATAACACAGCAAGACACACTCCAGCAAAGACTACTTGAGACAAAATGGTTCTGGGGGCAGAAGGTTTTACCTGTCATGAAGAGAGATGCCTAGAGCCGAGTGTTTGAAATGACATGGGATCTCCTCTGAGCAGAGACGCAGGACAGAAAGCCAGGAAACTGAAGCATGTACTTGCAAGGCTGGCTGGGACCAAGCCTTTCCCACCCCAGTCCTACACACTGTACCCCAGTGCTTGACTCAGAAGCTGCTCCGTCCTCATTGCTGTGTTTGGAATTCTCCACGTGCCCTCCTCGTTTCTGACTTCCATTGCTCTACTCTCCTCCATGTAAAGGAAAGTAGAATGTTTGGTGGACAAAGAGTTAAACCGTCAGGAATGCTGGCTGAGTCTGTGTGTTCCACGTTTGCCTGGTCCTCCTGACAGCTTTCCCCATTATTTATGGGAACTGGGGGATTGCCGCATTCCACCAGGTCACCTGTGCAACATCTGGCATTCATTGAGGCAGACGGGCCCATTAATGGAGCTGTAATTTATTCGACTTCTCTGGCACTGCTTGCAGAGTGCAGGGTTGTCAATATTCCAGGCAGATGTGTGTGCAGGCCAGGCCACCTTCAGGTGCCTGAAAAGCAGCAGTGTTCTAGATGTCGGGCTGTACGACGCGGGCTGGATCAATACTCACCACTCAATGAATTGATAGCAATTTATAATACTTGCATCTTCCTGTTGTTTTGTGGGGCTAAGGCTGGGAGACGATTCTGGGGCTTTGCCTACGGTAGGTAAATGCACCCTACCTCCTGTTTGCAGAAATCTGCAGTCCACATGGCCGCCTTTTGACTGTGGCAGCATCGCCACAGAGGAGCTCTAGTCAAAGGGCTGCAGAGTCCTTGGCACACCTGCAGCCAGGGAAGGTGTGGCTCCTCCCTAGAGGCCTTCCTGATATCCGTAAAATGGGGTGGACGTGAAAAAACCTGAGCAGATTGTAAACGGAAAAATAAGGCAAGATGACCCCGCCATGCCCTTGTCAATCAGACCCTGACCCAGGAGAAACATCCATTGTGCCAGGGGGAAGAGGTGCACTCTGTTCATCTCAGGGCAGGAAATTGCTGAGCATGGAATGTAGACACCTCAGTTTCTTCTGTGACTGAACGACTCATGAGTCAAGGCCTGGGGGAGATACTCCACCTTCAGCACTTCCCTGGGAAAGCACGCACCTGCCTTTCACTTCTTCTCTGACTACGAAAATAAAAATAGAATTAGACTGAAACTTTGATGATAATTTACAAAATGTGGGAAAACGTTTCCTGTAATTGCCATGAATGCAAGGCCAAAATCTTGAACATGGCCCGGAGGAGCTAAGAATGCAACGTGACAGCGGTGTCTCCGTAACTCCAGTGGGAAGGAGCTAACTGCTCAGGATTCTAAGAGCCAAGAGAGTTCTCTGGAGAAACTGTTCTACAAGAGCCCTGCCCTACAAAACTGAGGGCTGGGAGAAAAATGGAGAGAGAGAGAGAGAGAGAGAGAGAGAGAGAGAGAGAGAGAGAGAGAGAGAGAGAGAGAGAATAATAAGGCCGACCTAGATGCCCATCGACGTGAGGGTGGTGAAAATACATAGTGGACTATTATTTACCTATGAAGAACAAAGTCATGTCCACTTTGGGAAAAGAGATGGAACTTGAGCTCATCATCTTCAACCAAACAAAGCAGACTTGGAAAGACACACATCCCATGTTTTCTTTCCTATGCAAAACTAGGATTTAACAATAACAAAAAGGACACCAAAGTAGGTGGGAGACTGTTTGGAAATGTAGTAGGCTGAGACAGGATGAGGCAAGACAAGGTAAGGGTGCTTGAATGAAACACAATGGGGGTTATCCCTGCTAACATATGCCAATTTACTGACTTTAGTAAAATTGTATTGTAAGGAACTTGCAGGTTCCCACCTTAGCAGCTGGTCTGCCGCCAGATGGTGTGAAGAGGGGTCTTCCTGCCTGCCAGGCCACAGCCTCAGCAGCACAGCCCTGCTGAGTTCCAGGAGCAAACGTCTCTGTCAACCAAGGCAGACAAACAAGGCTCCAGACCCCTCCACCCCTGGACTTGGCCTGAGGGTGCATAACACTTCGAAGGTGGAAAGTACAGGCGACCAGAAAACGAAGTTACCACCACAGTGGTACTGCTTCTACTGTTGGGGGTGGTTCTGCTTCTATGTTGGGGATGGTTCTGCTTCTACTGTAGGGGGTGGTTCTCATTTTAATTTGGGTTCTAAAATGAGATCCTTAAAGGACTGGTTGAACTGCTCATTTTTGGTGATTCTTTCAGTTTCCCCAGGTGTCTTCACTGATGTCTTTTTAGAAAAATTGATATTTATCAATTTATTAATTTTTGTCATAACATCTATTTGATCATATTCTCCCCCAACTCCCTCCCCCAGATCCTCCCTGCCTCTCTATCTACCCAACCTCATATCCTTTTTCTCTTTCTCTCAAAAATTCAAAACAGACAAACTAAAAAACTAAAAAAAATAAGTAAATAAAAATCAAAGAAAATATCAAAACAGAACAGAAAGTACACAAAAATCCATGGCATCCATTTTGTGTTGGCCAACTACTCCTGGGCATGGGGTCTTCCCTTGAGTGTGGTTGATCGACCTAGTGACACTATATTGGAGACAAGTGATTTTCACTTTCCCAGCAGATGTCCACTGCAAACAGTT
Source organism: Peromyscus maniculatus bairdii (assembly GCF_049852395.1). Lineage (NCBI taxonomy): Eukaryota > Metazoa > Chordata > Mammalia > Rodentia > Cricetidae > Peromyscus > Peromyscus maniculatus. The sequence goes on from NC_134867.1 coordinate 65,603,607, forward strand.
CTTGGTCACGGGTAGGACTCTAGGTCCACTTCCCCCTCTCAGCCCTGGGATTTTGTCTGGTGTGAACCTGTGTGAGTCTTGTGAGTGTTATCACAGTCTGAATTTATATGTGTACCAGGTCTGTTGTGTCGGAAGATGCTGTTTCCTTGGAATCAGTGTCTTTCTGCCTCCTCTGGCACATAGATCCCTGGACCTTAAGGGGAGGGATTAGATGAAAACACCCCATGTAGGGCTGAGTGCTCTGGTCTCTCACTCTCTTCACATTGTCCAGTTGTGGGTCTCTGTGTTAATTCTCATCTACTACAAGAAGAAGCATCTCTGATGAGGGCTGCGGGATGCTTTGCTTTGGGGGTCATTGGGAGTCATTTTACTGCTATATTCCTTTAGCAGAACAGCAGTATTTGGTTTTCCTCTGGGCCTACCACCTATCCAGTCTCAGGTTCGTGGCCACATTGGCAGGGTTGGGTATTGGTTCTATCTCATGGAGTAGACCTTAAAGCCAATTTTAAAAAAAGTAGTTGGTGACTTCCATAACACTTGTCCCGATGTTGCTTCAGCATATCTTGCAGGCAGGTTGCTGTTATGGGTTACAGGGTTGGTAGCTGGCTGATATTGATGGTTGACTTTATCTTCCAGTGGCTCACAAGGTACTTTCCAACACCATGAAGGCTAGTTGGTAGGGATGAAGTTTCTTGTTTGGCACCAACTCAATGTTGCCATGTTCAATGAAATAAGTAAATTTTGTCCTTTTCCCTGAAGTTCTTACTTGACCTTAGTCATATCACAGTTAGGAAGATTTTTAGGGAAGCTTTATGTAAATAAATAATTTCCTTTTGTGTATTAACAGATTCAGGAAAATGATCCATCCATTCCTCAGCAGAGGAAATGTTCCAGCACCCCTCCCCCAAAGAAATAGGCTTCATCTTGCAATTGATCAGGGACTGAGAAACAGGCACTCTATTAAGCCTGATGGACCTTCTCATAGGACTCCTGAGAGTGGTGCACACTGCCATTATGTGAATTTAGCAATGCTGGCATCATTTCAGCTCATCTCTTAACACTTGTGCTCAGGAAGCTCCAGGAGAGGAAGCCCCTCTGCAACTGTGCACCTGACATTCGTGTTCATAATCCATGTCGCCCCCCAAGCCTTCTCTCCCCAAAAATATCGCGGAGGAGAGAGGCAAGAGCCCACACAGTGAAAGCATCTGCAAACACGATCTTGATGCTCTTCAGTCCCAGAGATTGTATGATCACAAAGGTTCCTTGGGAGGTGTCCTTACACAGGAGTCATATATACATACACACCATGGAAGATATGGTGCTCTTGTGGTGCTCTGAAATCATGCAGAGTGTAAAACTCATATTCATGCACATAACATTTAAAATTAATATTCTGAGTCAGACTTTATTTAATTTGAACCAGCTGTCAGCCTGCACAGCTTTCTTCTATTTTTACATTCATTTTACATTTAATACACCCTGAAATCATTGTAAATAACCACACTCAAACTTTTCTTCACATATATAACATAATTAATTACCCCTGTCTTGTTTTGTTCCTTGGTGATCACAAATTACATTACATTCAAATTTAACTTAGTGGAAAAGGATGTTAATTTTTCCAAATCCCCTTAGTCCAAGATGGAACACTTGTGTGGGATTAAGTCAAGATTTCATGACCAGTGTCCCAGGATTTACAGACAAGACCTGGCTTGACAGAAATGCTCTTTATAGCTTTCTTCCTCTGCTGTTTGGAGCGAGGGATGGGAGCATAAGACAGTGGAAGTCTTCTCTTTTGGACCATGTGTCAGGGGACAGTGTCCACAGCCACACTTCCCACGATGCTGGCTAATGTCATTTTGATTGATTTTTTCATGGATGTGGACACATGTTATCATCCAATTGTAAAGGCTAAATGATTTATCTCTTGCTTGTGCCTAGTTATGGATTGTGTGTGTGTGTGTGTGTGTGTGTATGACACACACACACACACACACAGAAAGAGAGAGAGAGAGAGAGAGAGAGAGAGAGAGAGAGAGAGAGAGAGAGAGAGAGAGAGAGAGATCACAGGGGGGCAAAGCCTCTACAGATTTATAGAGGTGTCCATCCTTCTCCTCTTGAAGTCATCACTCTTCCTCCTGTCAGCCACGGGACACCTGTGCAGTCCTACTGAACAATGAGTTGCATTCACTTAAGTGGCCTTAGGTCCCTCCCTGTATAGTGACCCAGGCCATAAGTCATTATCAAAGGTCCTGTCCACAACAGGGCTCATGGGAAACCAATATTGCCCAGGTGAGTGACCACCCCAAAGGGGCCATCCTTAAGCCAACTGAGAACAAGTGACTAAAGGCAAGGGAAGTTCAGTGGTCCCTCAGTTTATAGCTATTTATTAGGGAAGTATAAGAAACTGAAGGATGAGATGGCTTTTTGAAAGCTCTAAGAAGATCCAAGTCATAATTGTGAGCTCTCTTTAAAGGATGAAGGTGACATTTAAGCTAAGTGGAAGAAAATGTCAGCAACCTATCCATGTCTCAAGAAAGAAGCATCTTCAGGGCAGTTAATGTGCAGTAGCAAATAGTGATATCAGCAGCTTAAGGCTAGCACAGAAACTTGCTGGGAGACCTGACTAAGGCCACAAGTTACAGGGCAAGTGGGATGCCCTTTGCTCTCTCCCATTTCCATTGTCTGAAAAGATTCCAAGAAACCATCTGCTCCAACAGTGAGTGTTAAGACCTTAGGACCTAGAGGACCACTTCATGTGGGAACACGACCTCTAGAAGCCGCCTCAGGACACTTGATGCACACCAGCTGCAGTCTCCTATCTCCGGCCAGAGGAAAATGAACAGCTGGCTTTGGGGCTAATTTCCAAGACCCTTCTTGTCAGATAGGCTGGGGACCAGCCCTGTGTGTCAGAGATCATGGTGGGAGGCCTAGATTTTTCCCAACATGAGGGCTTGAACAAGAGAGGGAGAAAATGAATTGATAATGCCCAGCTTCCTAACGAGCGTTTGGAGACTAGTAACCAGAAGTCTATGATGTGTGACAGGGAACCTTATACCACAACAGGGGCTGTGACAATTGCAAAGCTTGGGGACTGTGACTCATACCCATTATCCACACAGCTACGGGACCCACTATTGCATCACCCATGGGAAATCACAAGTCACCTAAGCAACTTTTTCCTTTGTAAGATCCAGTCTCTTGTAGTCCAGGCTAGACTCTTGAACTTACCACGTAGCCAAGGATGACCTTAAACTTTTGATCCTTCTGCCTCTACCTCAAAAACAATGGGTCAACAAAAATAGTAATAGAGTACATCTATGAAATAATTTGAATTAATAGTAGAGATTGTTTAAACGTCGTCACCATTTGCACCAGTGTTATTTCCTAGGAGGCTCAGACACCAGCAGCTTTCACAGTTGTGTCTTGTTGTTGTTTGTTTTTACTTGAAGGGAAGTAGGAGGAATACATGATGGTTTCTCAGGCCTTATGATTTAAGTTTTGACCCCTTCTCACCACCAGAACAAAAATGTTGCACTGCACAATGGGCAAATACAATGTTACAAAGCAAACCAGCAAGCAAGCAAGAAGCAAGCAGCAAGCAAGCAAGCAAGCAGCAAGCAAGTGAGCAAGCAAAGCCACTTTCCACACAGCAGTATTCTTCTTAAGTCTTGTCACACTCAACTCACAATGCATTTGCCTAGGGGTGCCTTACTGGCTTGGCAGAACCATATGAATAAAACATATTTAAAATGGGGAGGCTCAGCCGGGCAGTGGTGGCGCACGCCTTTAATCCCAGCACTCGGGAGGCAGAGCCAGGCGGATCTCTGTGAGTTCGAGGCCAACCTGGGCTAACAAGTGAGTTTCAGGAAAGGCACAAAGCTACACAGAGAAACCCTGTCTTGAAAAACCAAAAACCAAAACAAAACAAAACAAAAATGGGGAGGCTCATCACATAGTTTTAAAGTGCTTGTGTTACTATTATTTATTTAGATAGCTTTCACAGTTTATTTGCTTATTTCTTTTTATTTTATCATATTGGGTACCAAATTCAGGGCCCAGACAAGTTGCTAAAGTAACAAGCTGTACTCTCAGCCCCTGTACTTTTTAATAAACAGTCCTTAGTGAAATAAAGTTGCTTATAACTTTAGCTACAAATAAGTATGAATATAATTAAATGCCTCTGTGTAAACACAGATGTGCAAACATTTGTAAATACACATTGATGGGCGTAACTACAGTGCTGGGAGAGGTGTTTGAATCCTCAGTAATGAGTTCATGATGGTGAAGCCACACAGGCACCAGCGTTGGTGACGCATGAACCCCTCCGCTTTAGGACTCAGACTTTTGGCTGTAGATTTCTAATGGTCCTCTACTTGAACAGGGTCATGAATCAGAAGAAATTATCAAAGTCTCCCAAGATGATGGTGCAAATCACCCGGGCCTTGAACTGTCTCTCTTGATTCCTCACATGCAGGGTCACTGTGCAGAGGTGGGCCAGCCCTGCTTTCTGCCCGGGCCTTCCAGGAGAGGGGCATGCATCAAGAACTGAGTCCCAGCTCTCTGATCCCCTTGCTGTTTGCTCTTATTATCAGCACTTCATTCCTCAGACATCCCTTTCTGAACTCAGTAAGGGCTGTTGATGATTGGGAGTGTGACATGGTGAACTTGACCCTGGCGATTTCAGAGTATGGGCCAGGTTCTCACCCTGGGAAACCCAACTTGAAACAGCTGTGACACTTAGTGGAGCTTTTTCAGTTCCCCATTCGTGTTCTTATGTCAAGCCTCACTCACCCTACAGGGCTCACCTTTCTTCTTACAGCTCCCAGCACCTGCATCATCACAGGACCCTTGAATCCAGCCAGGCTGGTCATGGCTGGTGCTTGTTCTCTGCTGCATACTTCCCTTCCCAGGGAAGGGTGGTGGTGGAGAAGCATGTGCCACCACTGTACTCCAAAGGCACTGGTTGCAACCTAGACAAAACCTTTGTTGTTATCGATAAAATCTTGCATGTGGATATATTTTTAGACTATTGGGGAGTATTGAAAATTAGACTGACCTATGCTCCTTTAAATCCTATACACCCTGAGAGGTCTGTGTCCTCTATACTGGGCCTCATCCAGGAGCTGGGAATAATTAATGGAGTGTCTCATTTTTTTTAAAGGAATGTTCCTCTACAACCTTTTAAACATCTTTTAAGACAATTCAAAAGAATGGGTGGTTCTTCTCCCCAAGTTACATCAACAAATGTGAATCCCAAGGAATATGAGCACTACGATGGGGAAGGCAGCCCTAACTATTCTTGTCCTGAGAGACTCAGCATCTCCATGGTGCATTACCAGGTGCTCCAGGTCTCCTAGAGGACAACAGCTACCTCCTCCATAGTCAATCAATGGCATAGTGGAGGAGGAAGTGGAGTCTGACTCTCCTGGGGTGGCCCAGAGCTCTCTGGGAGAACACACCAGCTGCTCCATTCTCACAGCTATGTCTGGATGAACATTCTAGTTTTCACAAAGTGGCTAAATGTTAGCTGTAGCCTTCTGATTTCCACAGTACAAGCATATAAAGTGTAAATATGTTTCAGTTTTTATTTTTATTTTTTATTTTTTTTTTTGGTTTTGCGAGACAGGGTTTCTCTGTGTAGCTTTGTGCCTTTCCTGGAACTCGCTTTGGAGACCAGGCTGGCCTCGAGCTCACAGAGATTCGCTTGCCTCTGCCTCCCGAGTGCTGGGATTAAAGGCACGCGAAACCGAAGGTTCAGTGTCTCCCTGACTAGTGTCGGGGCCCCAGTCAAGAGGCCGAGCTCCATGAGGCAGCGTCTCACACTAAAGTGAGTGACGACTTTTGAGATAAGCATTTGGGAGTTTACCTTAGGTCATTTCTGGACTGGCTCTATTTTGTAATTCCTTGATTTTTATTAGCTCTTATTTTCTTGTGCTTCTTGTATTTCTTGTGTTTGTCATCATTTACTAAGTCTAGACCTGTGGTAGAACACACTTCCTCAACACAGATCTGTCAGGTCCCGAGAAACACCACACTGAAGTCACATTTGCTGCCTTGCTTGTAAGTTTCATTGCAAGTTCGTGGCTTTTCCAGACCCATCACCTCCGTGAGGCGGCCCACCCACACCCTCCTTCCAGCTTCCTCTGTCTCCTTGGAAAGCCATTGGTTTTGAAGCCCCTGTAAGTCTGCTGAGAAGGGACATCAGTTATGAAGCCCACACAGGCCTGTTCTGGTGGATATCAGGGCAAGCCTCCTAGGGGGAAAACGGGTCATCTGTCCCTTAGAGTTCATGCTGTTGTTGTCTAAGTGGGTGCATTTCCCCCAACCCATCTGACAGCTTATCAAAGTGACCGTCCCTCTGGCAAGTCTTTTACGATGATAAGCCTCCATTTTCCTATTTGAGAAATGAAGAAATTTGACTAAAAATTCTCACTTCAGTTCTAAAATCTTTATAATTCGAGTAAAGATGAAGTTCTGGGTGAGATGTCACTTATAAAGTTAAATGTTTTACGGACATTGCATTAAAAGGAAAGAGAGATGTATGCACCCGTGGTCTGCTACTTTACACTCTATTGTTTTGGCGTTTTGTAGTAAATAAAGGGGTTCGAGTTGCAATCTGTTAAAATCCTCCTGAGTCCTGATAAATTTCTTTTTTAAAATTTTCAATAGAGCCGGGCGGTGGTGGCGCACGCCTTTAATCCCAGCACTCGGGAGGCAGAGCCAGGCGGATCTCTGTGAGTTCAAGGCCAGCATGGGCTACCAAGTGAGTTCCAGGAAAGGTGCAAAGTTACACAGAGAAACCCTGTCTCGAAAAACCAAAAAAAAAAAAAAAAAAAAAATTTTTTTCGATAGAGACAAAGAAGAGAAGGCAAGTTCTCCCTAGGCTCAGGGCTTCCTGCCTGCAGTCCTTACAGTCGTCTGCAGCATGGTGGTATGCTGAGTTGAGTCCCAGACTGCAGGCACATGTGGTTTGATAAGAGAATTTCCAGTTCCCACTTATGCCCATCAGGAGGGTCCCTCAGCCTGTGCCAAGAAGCTGTGGCCACCTCTTCCCAGAGGCGAGCCAGAGGAATGGTGAGCAAACCCATGCATGTGGGTGGCGCAGTGTGTATGGGAGGGCTCAAGACGTGGGACAGAGGGGCACAGGGGTGGGAGATGGGCATGATGTGCGTCTGAAGAAACGTTCTGTTTAAATTCACTCTTGAATGATGCTGGAGAAATCAAGATTCCATTGCCTAGAGCTACAAGCCAGTCTGAGGGTCCCTCAGAGCCCACCATCTACCATGGGAGATGAGTTTGAAGATCCTAATAACTTGCAGATGATCATTCAGATGCAAGAGGGTGGGGTCAGCCCCTGAGGTTCAGAATAGAAGCCAGGAGGAGGAGAGGGGAACAGCTGTGATGGTCATTGCCCTCAGTCAGAGGGAGTGAGGCGGCAGTGGAATGTAACTGATACCCGGGGAAGGATTCTATCAACCCTTCCACGGAGAACAACAAAGATGGAAAAAGAAGCCAAGGTAACCCAAAACAGAAATGGTCATGAACATGTCAGATGTTCACCATGGTCTGTTGTCATAGGCAAGAACCATCTAAATGTAAATGACAAAGATTGTCAGGATGAATAACCACCATAAAGAGCCAATTATTTGTTGTCTACAAGAAATCCACTTTCAGACGGGGTTATAAAGACAAACACGGATAACGCATAAAGTGACGGGGAAGGAGATACCATGTTTACATTAATACAAATTAATACAAAGTAATTGGACCGAACACGCAAACTTCAAACAAAGGACGGAAGTGTGAGGCGAGCTGAGGATGAGAGAGAGTCGGTTTCCTGCACGCATTCTGTTTCCTAGCCACCTAGGAAAATAATATCAGCTCGAAAATGCTGAATAAAAAGAAGGGGATTTTCTTCCAGGGGTGGTGGTTTGTCTGTTAGCATTTGGGATTCTAAGGACTTCAGGTTTGGCCTGGGCTCTATGGTGAGACCCTGTTTCAAAAGAAAAAGCAAAGAGGTAACACTTAATCCTGACCTTTGCCCTGCATATCCACTTGTCTAATTCTGAGAATTCAGGAAATAAATCATCTCCATGGGGATGGAAGAGAGCAAGCTGTACATTTGAATCACTACCTTTCAGGCTCTGCTGGTCCCCAACCCCCAGCTCTGCCCAGTGTTTGGAGTGTGGAGGGCTTCACTTTGCTCTCTCGAGTTCTGCGGAATCCCTGAGCACCAGATGGTGTTTACGCACAGGCTTGCGGAACCGATACAATCAATGAAGTCATAGGTACTGACCCCTCCAGGTGCATACCATCTGAAAGTGGAGCCTTTAAAAGGCAGGTGGTAGATGGAGCCGTTGGCAGTGAGCCAAAGAATGTGCCCCACCAGCCACGGAGTGGCCTTGCACTGAACACCCTCTCCTATTACAAGATGCTTGCCACGTCGTGCAGACTGTGCTGGCCCTATAAACCGTAATCACCCAAGGCTCCTCCGTGGGTCAGACTAAGACATGAGCTGGATGCCCAGCCCAGGAGTGGCTCCAGGAGGGAAAAGAACTCTACGCAAGGCTTACCCAAATGCAGGAAACACCAAGCCAGAAGTCGCTGTGTGTCCGAAGGGAAGTCAGGGCTCGGGATGCGGGTGGAGCGCAAGCCCATGAGCTGTGCTGCCCGGGCAGCACACCCGTGAACCACACCGTCGCAATGGATTCGACCTCCTGTGTTGGTGAGAAAGGACACTGCATGTCATCAACCATCGTTCTGCAGTGTTCCTGTGCAGCCATGTGCTATTAAAAACAAAGTAAAGAACAGAGGTGTCTGTTCTGTTAGAGTTAACGTCGGCACCTTCTGGTGTTGTCTAGAACATTTCCGAGACAGACAAGGTGCTTGGGCACAGCCAAGGTCTGAGAGGCCTGAACTTGTCTGTAGAAAGTGGGATCCCATCTGATTGTTTTTCTTAAACATCAGGAGGAGTTAACAGCTAATATGACAGATGTACGTGAGAGAGCTAGACAGGCCCTGTGCACACCCCTTCCCCACCTTGCCTGACTGTCTCACAGAGGTGAGGACCCCTCTTCCCTCAGTTCCCACCTGACCAATTCCTAAATGAACCGTTGGTAACAGCCCAGCCAGCACTGGCTTCTCAACATACAACATGAAAACTAAGAAAAGATGAAAATGAAATGGACGCATTCTCCATTATGTATGCATCTTTATGAACTCTTATAAAACAAGTACACGCTGAGGGTTATTTAAGATGGGAGCCGTTAAGAAATCCAATAACAGTTTCAGAAGTTTCCAAGGTCCCTGAGCTTATCTGAGCAATTTTAAAAAGACTAGTTCAAGCCACATCTAAACATAGAGAAGTGTACTTGACAGCTTGTGAACGTCATTCCAATATTTTTGAGTATGAATCTCAATTTATAATAAATGGAGATTTACACAATCATTCTGAGTTCCTGGCTCACGATGATTTGGTCAGTTATTAATGGCTGGGGCAAATGGTGTTTGAGCATACTTAGTGTGTGTGTGTGTATGGAGGAGGTAACCTACATATTAGGGAGTTAGATATATTTAGAAATGACATAAACTTTTGGAGCATTAGCTACAGAAAAATCACGATAAATCCAACACTGAAATTACATTTACCCATGCTTCCCGAAGCATCTGTTTCCCATTCAGGGTGAGGGAGACTGAGCAGCAAAGGGCTAGAAGAATCCCGGGCTCTGGATCCCCACCTGCAGGATGGCGTGGCAGCCATGAAGTGGCCTCTGTGAGCTTGCTGGTGGGTAGCACTTTATCCTTCTTAGTGTGGCCACAGTTTGGTGCAGGGCAGGGCAGTACTAGAGACAACTGGCACCAGATACTGTACTGAGTGTCTTCACAGCTGGGGCTGGGCCTTACTTCTTCCCGTGTTCCCATCCATCTCCTCTCTGTCCCATCCTGTTAGACAGCCTTTGAAACCACCAGTTCAATATCACATGAATTTCTATGCACCCTCACTTTGGTTCAAATCCCTCTGTGCCCATACAGAATTCCAGGGCTGTCCCTGCATGACCCCAAGAGTCTCCCACCTCCTAAAACTTTGACCTAAGGCCGGGTGAAGTAAAATCAGTTTTCTTCTTGTGTGGTGTTATCTACACCATAGACTTATTATTTTGGCAAAGATTTAAAAGATAAATTAAGTGCATACAAAGAACTCAGCACAATCCCTAGCATTCAGAATGGATGACTGTTACCAAAATGGTCATTTTCATTACTTTTGTGAAAATGAAGAGACTCCCAGTGGAGAGTGGATGGGAGCTGAGATGGAGCTCCACTGCTTCTCCTGGGGACACAGTGGTGTTCATCTGGGTCCCTGGGGAGAACCAGGGGACCTGCCCTTCCCCTGGTCCCCCACGATCCACTACAAACCCAGCTCTTCTCTAGGTTCTTACAGCCTTGAGTTGCTTAGCACTTGATGGGACAATCCCTGTGGACACCAGCATTGTAGACTCCTGGCTGCCTCCCCAAAGGGTGTGTAGCCCCCCCTTCATCCTGGAGACCAGAGACAGACCTCACTTCTGCCCTGTCTGTGAATCATCCACTAAATTGAGTGGTGGCTCTCGACTCCTACCTGGGATACCCTGATGCCTTTAACAGAGAGCTTAGGAAGACCCAAGGTACAAAATTGAGGGAGAATGGTCTCCAGGGATCCAGTAGTAACTTCTGAGAACTTTAAATGTTCTTATGACTTTAGCACTGACCCAGCTTATTATTGGGTGGATGACCTGGACCTTCTGGAAGTGACCTGTCACCTATTTCATGTAAGTCCATCTGTTCATTCCCGCCCTTAGCAGTTTTCTTTCTTGTGATCTTACCTGACTGAATCAAGTCACGGTGTTCTGAGTCAGCAGGATGGAGGCAGACTTCCAGAAACCCATGTTGTAATGGGAGAATTAGATGAAAATACATAATTAAGATAAGGTTGCTATGCTAAGTGAGAAAATATATGCAAATTACCTTGAAACCAGAGAAGCAAAGCCATTTAACTCCAGTTTCAGGGACTCATTTGCTGTGTGTGAGCTTGTGGGAAGCCAGGCTGGGCCGAGCTGCAGCCCTGAGGAGCTAGGCTTTGCCTGGTGGGCAGGAAGGAGCCCAGGCGGACAGAGCAGAGCAGCAGAATGGGGTAGGAAGGCTCACAGACAGGGTCCTTCAGCCACACTAACTGATCTGCAGGTCTGGGCAGGGTGTGATGTGCAGAAAGAAAAACCCTAGAAACGAAGTGGCTTTGGGAATGTGGGGACTGAAGACTGGCAGTCTGTGTGTGGGTGTGACTGGGGCTCTGGGTCCAGCCTGGGAGACGCTGGAGAAGTGGAGGAAGTCACTTCACATGTCACCCTGGGAGGAGAAGAGAAGGTGTGCAGTTCTCTTCTGTTGCTGGACTCTGACACGGAATGACAGATAGCAAGCAAAGTCATTCAATACAGAAATAGAAGAATAAAGAACACAGAGCAACTGTGGAAAAGCAGGCTAACGGTTTGTGACAGCGGAAATAGTACATGGTGGTGGGTCATCTAGAAGAATGATGTCAGCTTCTCAATAAGGAGACCATGGGCCTGTGAATGGTAATCAGCTGTCCCAGTTTTAACTGGAATGACTACAGCAAGGTGTTATAGTAATAGTTTATTTTATGAAAACATGGAAGAGAAAACCTCCCTGGGTGGGAGCCAAGATCTTTATTCCACAATGTGCTTTATAGGTCTCACAGAAACAGGCCTGGACTCTGTTCAGAAGGAAAGCATATAAAGTCAGAGCCTCCAAAACAGAAACCACAAACCCTGGGCTTTGATTCACTTGTGTTGCTTAGGAAAGGGGGAGGCACACCCTGATATAATCTATCCGGTCTCTCCTCACTTGTCCAAGCCTACTCTCTTGGTCTTAAGCCTACTATGACTCAAACAGTCCCACCAGCTGTAAGAACACAGCCATAAAAGATAGGACAGAGGATTTTCCACGTGACTAAACTGTATTGGTGCAGACAGAGACCGAGCACGGCTCCCATGCATGCCATTTCCTTTAGTGTCCATCCAAACTCCTTGGCCCTGAATACTTACTTAGAAGTAGATGGCCCCACATATTACTCATGTAGAAGGCCTTTGCGGAATGCTGGACTCCTTTGCATGTTTGTTTGTTTGTCTGTTTGTTTTTATCATTTTAAGTTTACCATAGTGTTTAAGTTGGAAACGTTCAACTTTTGGTAGTGTTGACTGCTCACCGCACAGGTGCTGATGAGACTCACTACGTTTCCAGTGATGCCCTCCTGTGAGGAACACATCCCAGGAGTGGACACTGCTGACTGCCCTGCTTGGATGAGAAGGAGATCGTGTGTAAACTGAGGTTTAGGGTGGACAGGGGATGTGGGCTTCTTCACAAAGATGTGATTCTAACCATTTCCCTCACCACTTCATACATGTCAAACACAGATTCGCCGCAAAGCTGAGGAGCTAGGTATCAGGCCCTGATTTGAGACTCGTTCAGGTCCTGGAGATGCTGAGGATAGATGTACAGATGTTTGAGGAATAAGCTATTGTGACTACGATGGTTGTGGCCGCCTCACTCACCTCCGACATTCTTCCCATCACCACGCCCCGTTTGGTGGTGCTAAAACCATCTTAAGAGTCTTAAATCCAGTTCAGAAAGCAAGGCAGCCCATGCAGTAAATGGAGGTGACAAGGTCTGTTTCTGAGGTTTCTCCCTCTCTACGGACAATGGAGTTACTATTGATCTCCTCAGGGAAGGAATGACTCCCAAACACCCCCTTGCCCACTTCCTCTCGCAGGAGCCTGTGGTGCAGGGCCAGGGGTATTGTAAATGCTTCCTCCAAGCAAAGCGGGATAAGCAAATAGGGAGGAACACATAGCCAATGGGTAGACTTTATTACATGGAAAATACCCATGGCTTACCTGCCCATAAGTTGTATGAGGATTCTCTGTGCCCCAGTGAAACCAAGTCCTCTCCTGTCAAGGGTATTCTATTAATAATACACGAGGAAACCACATATGACACATTTGTGTGTGTAACCACACATGCCCCAGATAGAGTGCATCAGTTTGGAGTGACTACTGATTAATCACAATTGATTTATTGATTCTCTGTGAATCAGATTTTCTTTCTGCTCCCTCTATAGAAAAATCACATAAAAAATAATAGTTACTTTGTACGAGAAAATATAGTTAAATAACATGCAAAAGACATCACTTTAGTATTTTTATGCTTGAAGTATCTCAGAATGCATACTTTGCTGATGTCTGTCTTCATGCTGTGATGAATGCTTGCTTCTTAAATGAGCTTTCTATTTGCACCCTAGTGTAGACTTAGGCATCAGACCCACCCTGCCTTGAGTGTAGAGGAGAACCAGCTGAGATGTGTTAAGGGATCAGATCACATGCTAAGTTGTGGCTGTTGAATACACGATGCGTTGATGATTTTGAAGCCCTTTGGGTGATGAAGAAGAAACAAAGAGTTTTACACCTTGTAGCATGTCCTTTTTTTAGATGAACCAGCGCCCCCTGGTGTTATCACTCCTCTGGGCTGCCACAGATGAGCCTGGTCAGTAACTCCTTCAGCTCTTCAGGGAGTATTGAGGCTAAAGGCAAGCAGACACCAGAGCGGGAGGCGATGTTTTCTTGATTTGTGGGAGGGGCTGGAATCCTGCTGCCTGTCTTCCATGCTTCCTCAGTTCCATCCCTCTCCCTTGCCGGCTGGGGCTACCATCCATGTCCCTGCTGGGTGAGGTCACAACAGGAATGCAAGTGAGAACCGTGAAACAGGTGTCTGAAGCTCTCATCAGGTTGGAAAGAGACAGAGAGAGCCAGGAGAGTGTCTTAAGGACCCGGCAGGAAGTCTGCCTGACCTGTGGTTGGTGACTGACAATATCAGGGGGCAAGTGCTCTGTCCACTTTCCTGTGTGCAGGTGGCGTGGTGACTCAGTGTGTCATGTACTCATTCCCCTAACCCTAACAGGTCATCCTCCTGAGACTTAGGGCATCATGGCCCTGGGGACCCAAGGAAGCGGGGTTTAATTAGGGAGATCTGGGTCTCTCCCTTGTTTCTTGAAATTGCAAGGGTTTAGGAGAATAACTTACTCGGTGTGTGTGTGTGTGTGTGTGTGTGTGTGTGTGTGTGTGTGTGTGTGTGTGTGTGTTGAGACAGCATCTCACTTTGTACTGAAAGCTAGCCTGGAGCTCCCAGGCTGGCCTCGAAATGGTGGCATGCCTACCTCAGCTTTCGAAGTACTGGGGTTACAGGCCTGAACCATCGCGGTTGGTGTTTTTGTGAGTCTTAATGTGTTTTCTTCTGTACTGTTAAAATGAGGGAAAACAGGGCACCTTCCTGGGCGACTGTGGAGCTGGCCCCGGAGAGGCTTGTGGAGCGCCAGACTGTTGGCTGCAGGGCCAGACGGCTTCCCCCCTCCTCCTCTGCACCCTCAGGACAGGCTCCCACCAAGCCAGGGAGGGTCTCTCTCTGCACAGGGCCAAGCTGTTCCACAGATGGGGCTTCAGGGGAATTCATTCCAGAGGGTCCACTCTCACCAAGCTGAGACAATGCGTGGGAATTGCTTCTGGATCCCCAGCTACAGAGGTGGTCGTCCATCATTCGTGCCATTCATGGTGATGTGTGGCCATCTCAGGACATCTGTCATGGCCCTTGTCTCCTCTCAGGTGATAACGCAAACTCCCTACTCTTGCTCAGGAACAAAGAGCCCACTGCTGGTGGCTCTGGCCCTCCACCGGCAGCTAAGCAGCCAGACTTTTGCTTTACTAGGCAGAGACTAATAACCATCTATTTATGCCTCATCTGTGGCCGAGGGACACTGTGGCAGTCATTCATCTGTGACCACAGCGTCTTAGGGACAGCAGTGCTGTTCAGGCTGCCCACCTGATTTATCACTTGGAGAGGCAAGAGTCTCGAGAAGAGGTTTCCACAAATAGAAAAAGGTGCTCCTGGAGCCGTTATTTATGGGTCTCACAGGGACTGACCCCATGACGTGGCAGCAGTTTCCAGTAAGTGGACCTTGTGACCAAGGAGATCTCCTCCCTAGGAGGTGGCCGTGGCTGGAGCCTGTGGTCAGAGGTGGCCTTGGTGCTGGCCAGGGACAGGCTACCAGAGGCTGGCAGAGCTGAGTTCTTCCACTTCAACCACAGGCTGGCCACTCAGGCCTTGCCTGACAAGATTTACACTCCGTGGGTGCCCACTGACAAGATACAGTCAGCACCCCTCCTCTACACACACACACACACACACACACACACACACACACACACACATACACACACACCACACACACTGCACGGCACGCCACACCACAGGGCTGCTGAACAGTGTGAGATTAAAGACTTGTCGTGTTTGGTTGTATCTAGTGGAAGGTGAATAGGAAAACAGGAAATCTGTTGTGATAAACACCGAGACAGAGTCAGGGATCCACCTGGCTCGGCATCAGTCGTGGACCTTGCTTCTGTGACAGGCTTCCAACTGAGGGGGTTCCGTCCCTGCCCGAGGCCATTGCTCTTTTCACTTTGTTCTGCCTTTCTTTCATCGGTTTCAAAAGCAAGTCAGAACACGGGATGCATCACCTACCCTTTCCCAGAAAGTGGAAGATGGAGAAATACCCTAGCAGCAGTGTGGCTTTCTTGCTAGTGATTTTCCCCCTTTAGCGCTGGTCCCTGTTCGCTGCATACCACAGACTTCCCCAAAGTGAAAAGAAGGCTGATTTAGGAGCAGAGTGGGGCTTGGTAATATTTAGAAACTGCTTGGTGTCCATTTGGCTTGGCCCTCATGTGCAGGTTGGTACCTGTCAGCAAGAGTTATCACAGGAGGCTTCCGCAGGCAGCTGGGCAGAGCAAACAGAGCACAAGGCATGGCTGTGTCCACAGGCTCGAGGGAACCACGTTAGAACACCGTCCTTTTGTGTGATTACCTGGCTATGGGTCTTATTTAATTTCTTCTAAAAAGAAATCTATGAAAGCAGGGTTCTGCATGCACAGGAACACATTTAAAACACAGAGGGGCCCCCAAGGCACCAGTCACAGCCTGCTGAAGGCAGCTTTTCTGCCTGCTGGGGTCAGCAAGACCTCAACTTCCCCATAGTACTCTCCCTGCATCTTGGTGCCAGCACATGGCAGCCCTAGACTCTAGGACCTCAGAGGGTGCAGGAGTGCTCGGCCCAGGCTCTTCCCACCTGGGGGTAAGGCCAGGCTCTCAGCCAGCAGGGAGGAGGCTTGCTCTCCAGGGAATGGGAAACCTCCCTGCAAAGGCAGGTGGGGCAGGATTTGGTGTTTAGTTCTGTTTGGCTTTTTGAGGAGAACAGCGCGAGAGAAATACATTTGGTCATCAGATTCATACCCTCAATGTGAGAGCAATGTGTATCCATCGCTGCTGTAGCTGAGAGGTGGGCTCTGAAGGGGCTGCTTAGAGCCTTGTCTACACGGCTTGGCCAGCTGTAAAGGGACCTGTGAACTTCTTCCTCCCAACGGAGTTTTGAGGTGAGTGGTACCAGATGTGGAAAGGAGTGGGCCTGAATTCAGCCAAAGAAAAATTTGGCTCCCCTGCCTCGAGTGTGGCATGCTGGTCATTCACCATCTCACCTGATCTCTCTAGGAGGGGCCTCTGCATCACATACTTAAAAACCCGCCACACACCACCTCGTCAGTTTTGGTGAAAGTTGTAGCTTTAAAAAGGAGTCTCCCAACAGAATGTGGTTCCATAAGTCTGGGATATTTTTAATGAGTGGCCCTCAGAATTGTGGGGTCTAGTTGGGATCTCTAGGGATCTGTTACCCCAGAGATTGGAAACTAATATACACCCTAAAACTTTCCCTACCACCTGGAGTCAACCACCTCTCTTAAGTGTTCCTTCAGCCTCTGAGGTCCCTCCATGGACTAGAGGGTTTCCCATGATGGAAATGATGCAGCTCCCTTCCCACACAATGGGCCGAGCAGAGGTCCTGGATCCATGTTCCAATCCAGAGTTAATGAGGGGAAAGCTGGGAGGCATCCTGGGGTGGTAGGACACTGGAACCAGCTGCTAAGGGTTCTCCAGGGTGAGACACTGAGGCTGGAACTGTGTCTGAGGACTCAAAAGGATCTAAGATGCAGAAAATAGTTTACTGATCTTAAGTACTTACTTAAAAAGAATCCAAAGCCTGGCTCTGAGGCTGTGAACAGTCCCCGTGATCTCAACGGTCCTCAGACTGGGTTCATGCATTAAGTCTGACCCGACCACACAGGTATTTTCAGCTTAGAATATTCTGTTTCAAATCTTATTTGTCAACAAGTATGGGTTGTTTAAATACAGGTCTCCTGCCTCTAAACTTAGTGGGTTTCTTCTTTCATAGCAGAAATAAGAGGGGAGAAAATGCTTTGAAAACGGTTCAAAGCAATATCTGTGGTTTGATTTTCTATTTTTATAGAGATTTATTTCAGTGCCACAGAAGTTGACTGTATGTGTTGTGAATGTGTCAGATTCACTGAGAACAGCGATTGTTGTGCTGTGATCTAGACTTGATGTATGTCAAGAGCCCAAGGATTATAGCCAGTCTCTTGCTCTGTCCCCCACAAGCCTGGTCCTGGGGTAGATGGTCCTTTTAACCAGCAGTTTCTCAGCATAGCTAAGCTCGTCCCAGCCACACAGGAACTTTCCCTTAGGCACAGCTCCCCAGATACTGATAAATACTGACTATATACTAAGCTGTACAATGCAGAGCTGGCTTCTGAAAAATAAGTCATTCTCCATCACTCAGCAGATCTGCGTGCTAGCGGAAGACACAGGCTGACTCTGGGGACCAGGAAAATAAAGCCCGGCTTTATTTTCTGTTCAGCACGGCTCCCTACCTAGCAACTCCCAAGGAAAGGCTGAGGGGCTGACAGAAAATGAATCACTGTTTTCTTTGTAAATGGTTTGCTCCCTTTGCTCTTTGATTATTGGATTCCAGAGCTGTCTAATTAATAAAATCTTTAGAACGCTTCTGAAGCACAATTCTAAGAACCCAGACACTAAAAAGATGTGTCTTCACTGGAGACTGTGTGGAGTCTGGTCCTGGACTTCAAGCAGTCTTTGCTCAAGGAGAATGCCTGCCACCTACTGGCCAAGTCCCAAACTTCCCCAGCAAGACTGGGTACCCCAATCCATCTTTTTTGCTGGTCTGGTCTTGGTCACTCACAGCCACTCTCCAATTCAGGGTGTGTGGAGATGGATAATGAGGAATTCTCCTGGCAGCCCAGAGGGGAGATCTGAGGGGCCAAAAACGGCTTGAGAGTGACCAGATGCCTTGGGGGGCTTTTGGCAGGGGCTAGAGGAAGTAAGAAAGGAAGACTCTACAAAGTTAAGTTTCAGAAAAAAAGTATTTTCCCTCAGGAGAGTTTTAGGGTGCTTGAAGAGATTCCCCAAGCCATGCCTGAACCCCACCAAGCCTTCACTTCAGTCTTGCCCCAGAGTCCAGTCAGTAGCCTTTGGCCTTGGAAGAGGTGTCCTCTGGCTCTTGGGAAGTGCTGTATTCCAGTATGTTCCAGTAAGAGTCCCACTGCCCCCGCTGGGATCACAACTGAGTCCCCGGGGATGATGCAGAGAGCCAGTAAAAGCTGAGCCCTGCTGACATCTGCCCTCAGCTCCCACACAGCGCAGGCGCCTGAGCACCAGGCACATCTCAGGCTCTGCTGTGCTGGAGCAGAGATTAAGCTGAAGGATAGAGCATTTGTGTGAAGAAAGAACATGAGGTAGGTTTTGCTAACTTTGTGAGAAAAGGGATGCCCGCCTTGTGGAGCTAATGTTTCTCATTCTGGTCTTGTCTGTGGTGTTTTAACTGCTGCCTACTGCTGTTTTCACTCCTCACTTCTTATCGGAAAAGAAGAGGGAATAAACCACATCACAAAAGCACTACCATTGCTTGCCGAGAAGGGCATCCTTAAGGGAGGCACACATGAGAAATGCCACCATCTTGGTTCTCCCAGTTTGATTTCTGGAAATGAGTGTACGCTTGTAATGATAGTGTACAGTGTCTGCTGGGTGGCCACAGGTGGGCAGTCGCAGTGTATTGGATACCCAAAGCCCAGATGCCCTTACAGAGCTATGAGAACCCTAGACAGGGGTGCAGAACCTCCTCTAGCATAAAACATTGCTGGGGAATAAATCAGAGTTCCCCTGTGGGTGTTCACCCAACCTGGGAACCAACAGTACATAAATGCCAAGTTTCAAGAGGCAGAGAAGCCAGCAGCTGGGTGCAGGAGATCAAAGCTGCCCTGACCGATCTTTAACAGCTATTGTGTGTCCTTCCTAAGTCTCCAGATGGCTTCATGCCTCAGTTTCCCTTTGGGCAAACAGGAGTTCTGAGGATGGCGGATGGAGCTAGAAATGCATCGGATGATTGACATTTGATCAGTTATCATTTCATCGCTTTAGTGTAGCTCCAAGACTTTCCCCAAGGGAGGTGTGGCTGCCTTGGTGGAACTGGGCTCCTGTTGGAGAATCCCCTCCCAGTGCATTACTTAGGGCTGAGATGTGAGTCAGAGCATGTGACTTTGCCCTGCTGTCCACAACATAGCTCTCCACGATCCTGTGAAGCCTCCCAGCTGCACGCTCAAGAGAAACCTCATTTTTAGCGGTTTATGTTTGGTGGACCCTTGTAATGTTCAGTCTCCAGCTTTTCCTACCCATGCCTGTAATGGTGCTCTGATGTTTCCATTTAGTTCTATCTTTTCCTGTCATAGAACTATTTGGGCTCACAATGGCTTCTGCAGTCAGCTGTCCACACTGCAGCTCTGAAGCCCTGCTCTGTCTGCACGCCTTAGGTCTGAACGTTAGGTCCATTGCCTCTCTGCCCATGCTTGTCATAGAGAGTGTCCCCTCTAGTCTAACGAGCTTTGCTTATTCCACACACAGGAGTCAGGATAGCATTCCCCAGAACCTGGCTGCTTTCTTGCCCCTGATCTCAACTTTCAGTGTAACTACTGAGGACACACTGATCAGGGTTGATTGGCACCTTCTATAGGGTGGCACCACGTGGCAGTCACACCGAGGCTGCCGCACTGCAGAGCCAGAACCCCTTAGATGGGTTTATTTCAGAGGCTTCACCACACCCATCTGTGTCTGCATTATCTCCGTGGGTCAATGTCTGGACGACCTGCTCCCTAGCACCGCCCTGTTCTTTCCCTTCTTGGAGCCATAGTCTGTTCGTGGCTGCACCAAGTTTCAAATGGGATTTCTTACAATAATGTTTCCAGAGTGATATCATCTATAAGAGTTCCTATTTCCTTTGCCTCCCAAACCCAAGTGTGTGCATTTCTGCTTTCTGTGTTTAAACGTACGTCATTCATTCCCATGTTCCCTGAAACTCTGCGTTTCTCCCTCTTTGCAGTCTTTATAGGTGCCATTGCCATTGAGCACAGAGCTTTGGAATACAAAGGGAGCATTTGGATACTTAAAGTCCTGAGCATTTCAAGGAGGAGGCTTCTCTGGCATTCTATGCTGTTTTATGACTGTTTGTTGCATTACCTGCTGTCTTAGTCAGAATTTCTTTGCTGAGACAAATAAAAAAAAAAATGCCATGACCAAAAAGCAATCTGGGGAGGAAAGGGTTTATTTGGCTTACACTGCCACATCACTGTTCATTGTCAAAGGCAGTCAGGACAGGAACTCAAGCAGGGCAGGAAGCTGGAGGCAGGAGCTGATGCAGAGGCCATGGAGGGGTGCTGCTTACTGGCTTGTTCCCCAGGGCTTGCTCAGCCTGCTTTCTTATAGAACCCAGGACCACCAGCCCAGGGATGCCACCACCCACAGTGGGCTGGGCCCTCCCTCATCAATCACCAATTAAGAAAATGCCAAACAGACTTGCCTACAGCCTGGTCTTATGGAGGCATTTTCTCAGTTGGGGTTCCCTCCCATCGAATGACTACAGTCTGTGTCAAGTTGACATAAAACTACCCAGCACACCCGCCTTGACAAACAGGTGGTGTTTTGCCTTGGTCTCTGAGACTGATAATAACACGACTGATTATTTTTTTCTTAATAGACTGTTGAATTAAATTTCATGGAAAACAAAATAACATCTTAATACAAAATTTGGGGGTCAGAACTGTAAGTCTGAGTCAAAATTCTTCCATGGGGCAGATTATCCTTGGGGTAAATTGGTGTGTTATTTTTCATCTGTTCTCATCAGGTCACATCAGAATCACTGGAGAAATTTGTAAATAAAATACCATTCATCATTTAAAGACCAGATAGTACAATCTAATGAATTTTAATAAGAAACAACAAATCGAAGCCCCTTACCCTTTTGTGGTGCAATACCCAATTATGACCACCAGAGGGCGCCTGAGGTTTGCCTTTAGTATTTGGCGTTTCTCAAATCAGGAGCGGCCTTTCTAGTCATTTTAGTTTGCATTTGTTTTTATCCTTAAGTATGAGCCTTTATACTTAAGAAGCACATAAACTTTGCAAAGGTTAATAAGGAGCCATGTCCTTTATGTAAGTTTATGAAAATATTCGGGCTCCCACAGGACTGGACAGAGCTCATCTGACTTCTGACTGTGCACCTGTGTGCCTGTGGCACACACAGCCTCCCTGAAGTACTCCAGACACGGACTGAGAAGGAGCATTTGTGCACATGTGCAAGTGTACAGCTTGCACATGCCTGTGTGTGCTCTAGATACTGACCATGTGCACACGACTGTATTTGAGCACACAGCCTGCATGTGTTCTGGACAAATGAGGCAATAACCGACCCCCTGAGGAGAGGGGCTGGCTGTGTGCAGTCCTGTGCCTGCCCTGCCTGCCAGGCTCTGAGCCGTGACTCCCTCTTCTGTGGTGTTAATCTAATCCCTCTGGTCCCCACCTGCCTGCTAAGTGCCTTCTGGCTTGTGACCAACAGGCCATGCGATACAGACCCGTGGAGTTTCTCCTGCGGGCCTGCATTTCCTGCTTTCATGGCCGTGGATGAGAATTCTCAACTCCCTGAAAATTCTGGAATTCCTGGCCTGCCCAGCACAAATCAGCTGGTAGCTAGATGAAAAACCAGGGTCATCAGCATGGCTGTCAGTGTTAGTGATGCCCGCCAGTCGGCCCTGGGTGGAGGGCTGCAGCCATTTCTTCAGGATCACAGCTCAGTGTAGCAAGCTTTCTTATCAGACTATCTTTGGATCGCCAGCTCCCAAATATTGATATGAAGACTTATTAATTATGAAAGCTCAGCCGTTGGCTTCGGCTTATCCCACTAGCTCTGGTAACTTAAATTAACCTGTCTCCATTAATCTGCATTCTGCCTAGTGGCTTGGTTATCTCTGCTCTATACCGTATGTCTGACCTTGTCAGTGTCTCTCTGGCGTCTTGATGGTATAATCCGCATGTACACCTAGATTCCTCTTCCTCTTCCTCTCTCTCCCTGGAAATCCCGCCTATCCTCTCCTGCCTAGCTGTTGACCATTCAGCTCTTCATTAAACCAATCAGAAGGCACCTTTGCAAAGACACATCTTCACAGTGCACATAAATATTCTGCAACAGCCCAGATCTTTAGTTTTAGAAGTTTTTCTGACCCCATGAGAACCTTTATCTCCTACTGTGGAGTTTGTGTTGGAGCTGATCAATTCTAACGCTCACAGAGGGAAACCGCCTTGAGTGGTTTCAAAATAAATGGATCTAAACATGGATTAAAATTGAACTAGGCAATATGCTCATCCATAATAAGAGGGTGAGTTCATCACAGGCTCTATAGAGAAACCAGATCATTAAAAAGCAAAACAAACAAACAAACAAAAAACCCTTCCATGTCCACAATCCATCAGACTCAGGTTTTGGTCACAAAGGCAAAGCTCAATTCCTCCAAGTAATGACTGCACCATTCACTCATCCATTTAAAAATATTCAGCAGCTGGGGCTGGAGAGGTGGCTCAGCAGCTAGTACCTACCTGGTGGCTCACAACCATCTACAACTCCAGTTCCATGGCATTCAACACCATCTTCTCACCTCCCTGGGAACCGGGCATGCATGCGGTGCCCATACACATAGGCAGGCAATGCACTCATGCACCTAAAAATGAATTTAAAAATCAAAAGAAGAAAGAAAGAAAAAAGTTGCCAATTATGCAGATAGTTGACAATCAGGTAAAGAAGTGTGTTTATAATTACCTGCCAGGAGTGAGCTGTAGATAAATCTGTGTCATGCCTTACCTGGTCCCCTGCCTCTTCAGTGTGTGTGTGAGTGTTCCTTTCCCTTGACCTCAGATTTAATTCGTCAGGTACTGTGCTGAATGATGGTCTCAAAGATACGTGATTGTCTTCAGGTATGATTCAGGTAAGAATTTTGAGATAAAATAATGGTGTGCTGCCTGTGTGGGCCCCAAATTCCCTTTGTTCATGAGGGAAGAGGAGACCAGACTCGGACACAACAGGAATGTGAAGATGAAGTCCACAGACTCCATGAGAAGGTGGGGAGGGAAAGGAGATGTTGTCCCCCAGACCTCAGAGCACCTCTGTACCCATGCTGTGGCTTTGGCCTTCCACTTCAAAATGCAGAGACAATGACCCAGGAACCTATATGACAGATACCTACCAGATAGGACTGGGGAACCTCCATCCTACAACAGATCCTGGATGATTCTGGTCCATGGGTCACACTGAAAGAAGCTGGTCTGGGATACTTCATCACTGTCCTGATAGCTGTGTCCAGTGGAGGAGAAAAATCAGTCATGGGAAGGAGAGGTGGATTCTGAGTAACATGAAGGAGAGTCTATTCTGTTTCCTTAGCTATTTTGTCTGATAACAGCTATCATTGTCCTTGAAAAGGGCTAGAGGTGAACTGGTTGGCATTGTGTTCCTCACATGTCTGGGTTTTTTAACTGAACATCACCCTGAGTGACAGCCACTGGCCTTCTACAGGAAGGAAGGAGAACCTGTAGACTCTCAAGTCCAAACTCTCAGTGCCGCATCTTTCTCTCTTCTCCACTTGGGACTCCAGTGTGGGTAAGCCTGGGACCAACACTCCACTCAGAAGGTTGTATGCTTTTCTTTGCATCAAAGGGTCTTCTGAAGTTTTAGCCACTATTCTGATGTTCTGATCTTAATTAATCACAATGTCACCACTCACTCTTCCGTATAAATACACATTTCTATTCAAGTAAAGGCTGACCCCAGCGAAAACTCTGAAGAAAATCAGGGGGTGGCTGGTGTAAGGGAGGGCATCAGCACTGATGGAGCAGATGTGTCTACATGGTCAACACTGGAGGCCACACTGGAGAGTGATTTTGTAGAATCTCTCTGGACACAAACTGTATTATGTTAGAGCTTTAGTTCTACTGCTTCCCGAGACACCATAACTGCTTTTCTTTTTATTCTCAACATTGTAATGATGACATCCCTGGGGAACGGGGCCTCAGAAGAGAACGTGGGAAGAGACGGAGCTAACAGGGATGGGGATTAAACTTCCAAGGCTGGGTGGAACAATCTCTCTTAACTAAGGTTACACAAATCATTCCACATGAGAACACCTAACCAAGGCCACCTAGTGACACACTAGCACACTCTCCATTTTGTTGAGAACACGTTATGCACACACTGGTTCCAAGGTAATCAAAACCAGAGTCCAGAATGGCTGGAAGTGCCTGCCCACAGCCCATAGAATGCTGGCTGTTCTGTCCTGCCTTTGTGGCTGAAAATGAGTGAGGGCTGAGGGTAGTGTTTACACATGGATGGGCCCTGAAGAAGCTCGTGTAGTGATACACATTTGAGGCCAGCCTAGGCTATATAACATGTCAGAGACCAACTCCAACCCGACAAAGGGTTCTTGGGGGGAGGAGAGAGGAATGGGGAAGAATTAGATAGAAATATAGATGGAGACAGAGAGGAAGACAGAGACACAGGATAGCTTTGGGAGGGCCCTGGGTCAATACCCAGTTGCCAAGAGTTTTATTCTAATGGGCTTTTTATATACTACAAAGGGGAGAGGCAAAAGACCTCCCCCTTTCAAGATCATAGCACAGCGTACAGCCAAGTGTAGACCCTTCAAAATACCTGGTAACCATGCTTTTGGTCAAATCATCCTATTATGCAGCCCTGCTGGGTAAAGCAAGCTCAGATTCTCTGACCTTGAGTAAGACCTTACTAGGGAGACTCTGTGGGTTCCTACAATAACATAATGCTGTTCCCAAATAAAGTCGTGAGGCAAGGAGAGAGGGAAAAAAACCCTCTAGAACTTTCTATGGTGATCATAGCTATGTATATCCCAGGCTCACTTTATGGGACTCTCAGTTTGCAAATGTTTACCAGCACATGGTATTTCTCATTTCCAACTTCTCCTGTCCTGTTTCGGAAAGTTTTCTCCATTACCAATCAACTTGTGTTTTCCATACACCTGTGGCTAATGCTCATTCTCTCCTGAATCCTAGGCCATTCCAGGTCTGTCCAATATGGTAGAGACCATTCCAGTGCCTAATAACTAATGTCCGTCTTCCATCAAAGAGAAACCTTCCATTTGATGTATCAGTTACTTAACAGTTGTTTGCTTTTTGGTACACCATGGACAAAACCTTCCCACCCATCCTACAGGACATTCTCATGGTCTCCTAACGCCTTGTCTCCCCATCTGCAGGGCTCTCTAAGAAGCCAGCATCCCTAGAGCATGCACCAGCTGTGCATTGTCAGGTACTGACATGGTACCTTCTTTAGAGAAACAACCTTTTGCTTCACAGGAGAAATTTGGGAGAGAAAAAAGAAAATGACAATACTCTGTAGACCCCTCACATGAACACCAGCCACATCTCTGAGCATTCTTTCCTTCCTTCCACGATCGGCCGCTCCTGCAGTTCTGAGCACCGAAGTTTGCTTCTGTGACCTGCCTGTGACTGTGTTTGGGATGGGAAATTACACAGCCCACTTTAGTTTGCTGTCTTGAGGGAGCCAGAAGTTCATACCACCTGGACTCACATTTTTTTTGAAGATGTAATCTTTGCTTTTCTCTCTAAGGCTATGTTAAGTCCTCCGCAGAACTTAAGACTCCCAGTGGATCCTCACCTTTGATGTCTGAGCAGTCAGAACATTTGGGCTCCTTTTCTCTGCAATAATCCACCACATTCCTTCCAAGTGAGGGGCTGTCTGTGAGGCTTCAGGAGCGCCTACAGAAGGATGCAGATGCACATAGACTTTCTATTAACATTCTAGCTGCAGGATTCATTGTCAGACAAAAGATAAATAAGCAAAAGTGACTGGTCTAGACAAGTTCTACAATAGAATACCGTACTATTTATTGAGAAATGGCTACTAGACAGGACAGGCTTCTTCCTGGCAGTGACTTCATTGGAAGAGCTGGCTGTGGTGGGGAGAGCACAGGGTGGGGAGTTGGGGCTGTTCCCTGGAGGAAGCTGCAGAGAATCAGAGAGGAGGGAACAGGGGCACAAAGCAAGGCTAGGTGATGACTTGGTACCCTCTGCATCATGAGAGAATCCATATCCAGCATCCCCATGTGCAGGACATTCTTACGGTTGTATGGACGGGAAAGGAAGTGTCCACTCTCATATCTAAGCTTCCATATCATCTGGCAAACCACCAACAAGAGGTGAGAGAGGGATGTCTTGAATCCCAGAGTACACTGGAAATCCCAGAGTACTCTAGGGGGCAACTTAGAGGGGATTTTCCAACTGCTGCAAGTACAAAATTGGTCATTTGTAGCTGATTCTCTGGCCCCAGCCTGTGCACACATGGATCAAAGTGTGATCAGAAAAACAAGGCTTTCTTTGAACTTGAATTAATAGAAACATGCATGAAATATTAACACGAGAGATAGGAAGAGAATGTGGTACACCCCCACATAGGACTTAGGGGAGATTTTAACTACTAGGGACAAAACCCAAAGACAGATCATGCTGTGGACCTCAGCCTGAGCTGGTCACTGCTGTCTGTGATGGAGAGTTCCCCTCAGCCGTGAAAACACAGTAGAAGCAACAGAAAGTGTAGAATCCTGCAGACCAGAGAGTCCTGCCGACCTGGGGACCCTGCTGAACTAGGGGTTGAAGCAGATTGTCATAGAGGAAGCTATTCATCAAGGAATGACTATGATAACGAGATCATTTGCAAACTGACTCAAACAAAATTAGAATCCTGCTTACGTAGTTTAAAAAAAAAAACTTTAAAGGCATTTTCCCCCTCTGATGTTCAGAAAGAAAAATTCCTTTCATTATTTATTATTACAAAACCATTTGTGGTTTCTTGTCATGAGGAGGCTCTAAGCAAGAAGAGGTTCCATAGGGTGCTTCTCACTAGACACACAAGCTATAAGGCCGTGTGCTGTGTACTCAGGAATGAACAATGAAACACAACACCAGTAACTGATCTTGTAAGGACGTCATGGAACATGCTCACACATACCTCAGTGGCCTTGCCATCTGTCCACATTCTCATTAAGCACAAATCATGGCCTTCAGTCATCATGGCCAGAAGTGAAGTTACTGTCATAGTTGGTCAGCCTTTGAACACAGCAAACTGTTCACTTATTATGCCCTGTTCCAAAGCTGAGAGTCGTGGTTTAGGTCAGTCCTGGTCCTTGTAACTTTCCATAGAACTGATAGAGGCCCTTCTAAAATTTCTTTGGTTGTGTTGGAGTTGGTAGGGATGGAACCCAGGGCTTGGCATGATCTAACCCATATGACATCACACGCAGCCCATCATGCACTCGAGTGCTGTGTGGAACTTAATCATGTTATCTTTCTTGAGTTTAGCAACCCTATAAGACCAGTACTCATGTCACTCCTGGCTTAAAAGGCCTGGGGTTCTTGGCCCATATAACACTAGCACCATGCTTCACAGCAGCCAGCTCTATTCTCTTATTCCAACCCCAAGGGCTCCGTAGGTTCCTACCCTGGTGGACATCACTAGGAACAGTCACCTTGCCCTTCCGTGGGGCACTGTGCTCAGCACTTCTGTCTGAGAGGAACTGCTGAGTCCATCCAAGTCTCTGTAGGCCATGGCTTTGTCAAGACAGCATTGTGGTTCAAAGGTCACAGACACCTTAAGCATGGCATTGTCCTCATAAATGGATGATGGTGTAGGTAACTGGAAAGTGAGGTACCAGCCTTGACCATCCACAGATAAGAAAGCACGAAGGATGCTTGCACTGGAGATGTGCTTGGGTGACCAACCCAACAACAAGGGACAGAGGCAGAGACTCAAGGAGGCAGAGGAGCCACAGAGCACCTTGCTTAGTTTCTGGTAACTACTTCCTTCTAGAAAGCTGCCTCACCCACCATAATAACTCACCCCGAATACCTGAGAACCCAGTGTCCAGTCTGTCTCCTTCCATTCGACCCAAGTGAAGGGCTGTATCATTCATTGGCCAAGTTTTCCTGATTTCGCACGGCCAGGAAACCCTGGCGTGATTCAGCTAGTTCAGTGCTTCTTAACCTCTGGGTCACGACCCTTTGGCAAGCCTCTATCTTCAAAAATATTCACATTATGATTCATAACAGTAGCACAATTACGGTCATGAAGTAGCAACAAAAAAAATTATATGATTGGGGGGTCACCACAACACGAGGAACTGTATTAAAGGGCCGCATTAGGAAGGTTGAGAACCACTGGGCTGGTTCATAGGTGGTGATGGTTTTACATAAACAAGTTACTCATTCGACTCTGCTTCCTGGTTTGTGCTGCACAGACAGTGTTTCCCTGAACAAACAAGTGGAGGAGTCCCCCTGACTCTGAGTTTGCTTTCAAAAGGGACCCAACCACGGCTGCAAAACTGAGTCCATGCAGAAATGAAGATATTCTAAAGGGACATCTGTGCCTTACCTTTGGGCCATTGAAACACGGGACTCCAAGTAACTGGAATTTCCCCTGGAGTTCCATGAGAGGAAAAAGGTTGATGCCCCAGGGCCAGTCGGAGACAGAGCTTGTATCCCAGGAAGAGATTTCACATCATCCTGACAAGTTGTCAGAACATCTTGCAGGAAAGACTGAGCCAGTGATGGGCCAGTGACAGGCTGGACCACAACTTGACTGGGTCTTGCTCTTTATTGAAACCTAAATCAGGACCCCAAAGATGGGCCTGCTTGGGGGTCACTGGACTGCTTTGCTCCTCTTTCTGTGGTCACATCGAATGAATAACCCATTTTTCTTTTCACGGTTACTTTTTCTCCTTAATTGGCCTTCTGAGGACAAAGGTGGATGATGGATTCTGGTCTGTTAGATGCACAAGTTGGGAAGACTCAAGTCATTCCCAGGTCCAAGGCTGGACTGCAGTGGCCTCTATAATGCTTCTGTGCTCAGTTATCAAGTTTCACTGTAGACAAAGAACACTCTTCAGCATGTTTCCAGCAGACATAGATTCCTAAAAGAACTCAGAGCCCATGGGCAGCAGGCAGGCACGTCAAAGGCTGGGAAAAGAGGGAGTCGAAACCTGGGAAGTAGAAGGGGTCAAGGCCTGGGGGAGTAGAGGAGGAGGTCAGAGCCTGGGGGTGGGCAGAGGAGGTCTGAGCCTAGGGGAGCAGAGGAGGAGATCAGAGCCTGGGGGTGAGCAGAGGAGGAGGCCAGAACCTGAAGGGCAGAGGAAGCCATTAGGATCTCTGTGTATTTTGTGCCATCTGAGGCAAGGAGGAGACAGCAAATGCTGCCAGTGATAACTGTCAGAACTCAGCCTTACCTGGTGCCACCAGCCTGAAGAAGTCAAATGCAGCTCTTGAAGACCTGAACACGCTCCCCTCCCAAGAATCCAGTACAATAGGAGAAACCCCTCTGTTGGAGTCAGCATCTTCATCCTAATGAGATAACCATGTCTGCTTGGGAAAGCAAGCCTTCCAGGTGGCTCCTCACTGCTAAGGATCTGTGCCTGCCGGGGGTGGCTGAGTAAGTGCACAGAACACACAGAGTTCTACTGCCAAGAAAATGCTTAGCACCGCCCACCATGCAAACTACAGAGCAGTCACCCGTGAGAAAGCCTGCAGTGGACATAAGCACAGTGTGAGCAGAGCACCAGGAGGGGTCCAGCCAAGCGCATTCGCTCTGAATGTGGATATCCATGGTACTTTTCATGAATAAATATTTGACTTGCTGGATTTAACCAAAATGTATATATAAACCTCAGGGAAAGTTGCAACCACATTTTACCATTTTCCTTATAGTTTGAAAGAAAAAAAAAAAACAGTAAGTGAACGAGGCATTACCTTTCCATTGTCTGAGAAATGCTTAGTGGCAGAAAGTGCTGTGAAGTACCCACAGAGTCACCAGGCAGGAGGAACCACTAAGAAATGCACATTTGCCCAGAGGAGACAGGGTCAATACTGATGGCCTTCGTGAGCCAATTCTGTCCAAGACTGTTAATGCCCAAATAGCATGCAATGTCTCCTGAAATTGAACGATTTTTATTATCCATTTATTTATTCACATAGAAGTCTACCTAAAGCATGCACACTGCCCCCATGAGTTCAAAGAGAGGTACAGTGAGGTTAATGTTTATATTGTCAACCAAGATAACAGAAAAGGATTCTCTGAAAAACATGCTACTTGTCTGGTAATGAGCAGGGGCAAGGGGGCGGAAGAGAACCTTCCACAGGCGATTCTGTGTGAACCATCCCTCAGCAGTCCTGTGTGGCCACAGAGCAGAGACAAGGTGGCCTCTGTCCAGGAGGCGGATTCTGGGAAGGCAACCTCACAGCAGCTGTGGCTCTGGAAATCTCACATGATAGTTCTTGTCAGCCAGCAGGAGCCAAGCAAGACACCTCCTATCAGTATTTATTTAGCTTGTCTGTGTGTTAGGACTCCATTTGGTTTTGACAAGTTCCACACTATGTAATCATTAACAGAAATGAGACATCGGGCTTTAGGAAATACTCTCTGGAGGAGAAGAGAAAGGAGAATCAACAACAAGACCATCAGAGAGGGGGACGCTGGGATTCTACCCTCTTGGGCAGGCAGAACGAATGTCCAGAAGGATGAATCAGAAAGACAGAGGTGCTTGAGAAAGCCTGGTCTCAATCTGGAGAAAAGCGACACAGTAAAAAGTTACTTCTCAGCTTGGTGAAGAGTCATTTCTTGATGAAACCACACTGGTGGCTTTATCCACCTGAGGGCCTGCTCTGCCTGTGTGTCAGAGGTGTCGTGAATCTGGGGCTCTAGGTAGTCTGGAGAACAGAAGGCTTGTAACGTGCTTCTGGGAACTTATGTCCTGCCTGTCTCTTGTGCCCCATGTTGGAGCCAGGATTAACTGTCCGGTGTACTTGTTAGTTCTAATCATGAGCTGAAGTGTAGATGGCTGGAGACATATTGTCACAGGGTGAGAGAGGACCGTTTGGACCCACGGGGCTGGCTCACCGACTCACTTGATGCCACCTGGTCTCCAGGGTGTTGTTGAGGAGGAGTGAGATCTTCAGGTCTAGTGGGAAGAGATCTGGTCAAGGATCTCCATCCTCCAGAAGGGGCTGACCGGCCTCCAGGAAGTAGGACAGGTCTATGAGGAGGGGAGCAGTCCCCTGTAGTATAAGGTGGGTTCTAGGACCGTGGTGGCCCTGGTTACCTGGTGTCCTGTACACGCGTGTGCCCCCTCTGTGCTCAGCCGTCTTCCTCTTTGTTTCTTTTCCACGTGGCTCCCTCACCAGGATGCTTGCCAGCACCATGCTGCTTACACTGATCTGCTGGAATCATGAAGAAGGAGCCTCTTCGCTTTATAAATACCCAGACTCTGGCACATGGCCACAGTAGCACAATGTGATCCAGGTTGTCCTCATCTTTTAGGTCTGTCTTCTTGTAGTCAGACATTAGGTTAGAGGTCACCTCTGACTACTGTGGAGAAGTGGTCACTGGTCACTCACTGCCTTGTTCTCTCTCTGTATAATTCATCTCTCGTCTGTCTTTCTCCCTGTGGTGGTCTGAAAGAAAATGGTCACCAACGGGAGTGGCCCTATTAGGTGTGGCCCTGTTGGAGGAAGCGTGTCACTGTGGAGGCGGGCTTTGAGGGGTCATATATGCTCAAGCCACATCCAGTGAGACGTTCATTTCCGGTTACCTTTGGATCAAGATGCAGCATTCTCCGGCACCATGCCTGCCTGCACGCTGCCATACTCCCTGGTGCCACGCTCACCACCATGACGGTAATGAGCTAAACCTCTGAAGCTGTACGCCACCGCCTCAAATAAATGTCTTTCCTTTATAAGAGTGCCGTGGTCATGGTGTCTCTTCACAGCAATGGAAACCCTAAAGCACCCCCCCCTCTCTCTTTTCCTTCTTTGTGCATGCTACACCCTATCCCTACAAGGCATATATAATAATACATTTGCTTGTTTTTTGCTAAGTGCTCAAAATATACAGTGCAAAGGTCAATTCTGTGAATGGGCATTTGCAGTTCCCCACAGCCTAGCTTACCCTGGAGGCGTTTAGGTCAGGGTTTGAATACACACAGATGTCTTTAGGCTTCCTATGTTTTCCCCTGAGTAACCACTTAAATGCTCTTCTGCCCAGATAAACTTGCTTTGGCATTATTCAGAATTTAAGAATTTGTCCACATCCCACGGCTTCAGCTTTGCCAGAGCAGCGGAAGGTGGTGGCCGCAGGCCCTTCCCGGAGCTGCTGCTTCCTGGCAGGGCCTTGCCCACTGCGGCCTTAGCCCACAGCCTCTGCAGCCCCAGAGGGCCGCTGGGCAGCAGCTGCTTCTCCAGGCCCTCCATCATCCACGGCCGCACTGCCAAGGGCTCACTTTCCGCTTTCCGTTGCCGAAGAGCCAAGAACAGCTAATTGGAGGTGTTTGAAAGTGGACAGGACGGCTCCCCAGGCCCGGCGGTGTTCCCTTTGTAGCACGCGTGTGAATCTTTCTAAAATCAAAGGGAACTTGCTGTGCTCTGTGGTTGCGGCCCTGGAGTCTGTTTCATTGATGGAGGAGGCCTCAGCCACTGGGCCCTCTGAACACAGTGCAAAATGGATGTTTGAGTGATGACACGTGGAATCCATATTTAATCACGAAAATTAAAACGACGGAGTAAATTTCATAATTTCTGCCATATGGTACAGCAGTGGCATGCGTGCCAAGAAAGGATCATGATGTTGGGATGGATGCCGGGTCCACAGCAGCCACTGGAGTTTCCAAGTTCCTGACCCACTGACCTTTGGTGCCTCCTTGGGGAGCATAGGGCAGAGTCACTCTTTGGGCTTTCCATGCTGGCTGCACACAGCCTCACATCCCTGTACAGGCCCTTCACTGGGGTACTGCCTGTCATGTAGCTGTCCCATTTTGTGAGGGTAGGGCTAGGAAAGGTCACAGCTGCCCCACAGAAACCTCTTATCTGTTCTTACTTCTTTCAAAGGAATTCTAGGCCACCTACTTTTGAATAATGGCCCTAAGGCACATAAACTATAGACGGCTCTGGAAATGACCAGACCTGGCCCTTGTTGGTCCTCAGGTAGCTGTGAGAAGATTGCGCTACGACACAAGTTTTGGGTATGAGATGAAGCACTAGTCTTCAATGATTTTCCATGAAGCCGACACCTAAGACAGGTAGTTGGCACATACCCTGCTTGCATGCCTTTGGCAGAACCGGTCTATGCTGCTGGTTGGCCAGGAGGACAAAGCAGGATACTAGCTGGGCTTGAAGACTAGCTAAGCAATGTGGTCGTCAAGAGTTACTGCCTTTCACGCTGTGCTTGGAACAAGCTCACGATAAAGCCTTGTGGTTTTTCTTCAGTTAAAATGTAGCCCCCGTCCTGCACCTCTTCTCACAACTGTGCCAGTCTCCAGGTAGCCTGGGCATCTGTAGTGGTGGCTCTGACTGACCACAGCTGCTCAGAGGCTGTGCCTTCTTCGATGTCGCCATGCAGCTGCAGAGGGTACCTAGGCTCCTGGGATTGCCCAGGATTCACCCTTCATGGCTCTTCCATCAAGTCCCCTGCCTGCATGGTTAGATATCCATGAGTGCATCTGTCTGAAGAGTCAGGCACAGATAACTTCTGGGACAAGAAAGTGGAGTTAAAATGAGTCAAGGCCGAGTTCCATGAAGAAGTGTAAAGTGAGTCTCTGGGATATACTCAGGAGGCAGCGTCCAGCACAGTACAGCTTAGGCTGGGCGATGTAGAGACAGGCCTTTCAACACTGCGTCTGGGCCATCTGAGCTGCCATGGGAGAGCATTCTGAGGTGTCCAGAGGGGAAACAGGCTGTCTCCATGCACACTGGGTCTGTCCTCCCATAACACCAACTAGTTCCAGTCTGACCTCTTCTTCATGTTCCCATCTGTCCTTTGGATGATTTCAGCGAGGAACAGCAAGTCTTGGCTGACCTGGGGGCTTTCCTTTCCTTTCCTTTCGTTGACCAGACACCCAGGTGACACCTGGAAGCCAGGCAGATTAAGGAGGCAGAAGAGAAATGTCAAATACACATTTGAGTTACTTCTATTCCGTTTTCCCCCATCCGTCTTCTAGTTTCCGATGAAAATCGGAGCCTTTGGGATGCGTTGCTGAGTGAAGGGACTCCTTTGCTTCTGCCCCAGTCACACAGGGCATTGTACGTTAGTGTCTGTATCCTTTCGACAGATGGACATATCCCGAGGGCAAGGGCTATGTCTGATTTATTTTAGTTTCCAAATATTCAAAGTAAGACTTTCATAGTACTTAGTGAATACCTGTTCATGCAGAAGTTGATAGATTGGGGAAGGGACAGAACAGAAACGACTCTGATAACATCAGGAACGTGAGCTCCTGAAGGTGAGGGTGTGTGTGTGTGTGGGAGAGTTAGGGGGGAGGGTTGTGGGGGGAGGGGCCCTGCCAGAAGTGGGTAACCACGGAACATAGTTCAAGACCAAGGGAAAACGTACAGTCAATAACTAAGGTGAGAAATGGGCCCACTGCTGAGTGGCCTTCCTAAGGCTTATTCTCTGCAATTTAAATAGTTCAGTGGTCTTGGCCAGTTCCCCATGAGATAGTTTTTTTCCCTCAGTGCTCTATGTAATATGCTAAAGCTCTGCCCTAGGGTCTCCCTAGATCTGTGACTTAAACTGAGCTTATTAGGTGACTATGGTGTATCTGGCAGTGTGAGCGTATTAGTCCAGCCGCTATCCCAGCTCCCTTTTGATGGATGCTATGCTTACTTCCTAGCAGTGTGTCTGGTCTCAGTAGCTTGTTCTGGTCTGACTCAGGACCCAAAGATGTCTGAGGTGAAATTATAAAGGTAACCACGGGAATGTCAGTAACACCCTCAGGCCTCCAGCCAGCTTTCCAGGGTATTTGAAGGGTGTGTGTGGATGTCCACCAGACCTCAACAATGTTGGTCAGTCCAAAAGAGTAGCTTACTTAATATAAAATGACACTTCGAAGTCTTTGAGTTTTTATTTGACAATAATGAGACTAGTTATTTTATTACAATTTTACTTATACTTAAGTGAGATTTTTATTTTGTTTTGCTTTCTATTTTTTTCTTTTCGTGTCACCAAAGAGTAAATTTTCACACGGAATAGTCCATTCCCATGATATCCTGAAATTATCTGGATTAGAATTTTCTAATAAAACAGAACATCTTCTTAGATGCAGAAGAGCTTTGCTCATCTCATGCACAGAGAACTTGAGTCTGAATACGGTATACGTTGCTCAATCCCAGTAGACTGCTAATCATGGTTGTTCTGTGTGATTCATGATCTGGTATTCTTTTTAATGCACAATGAATTTTTCCATAAGAAAGCCTCTAACTTCCTTCATGCCTACTAAGTGGAGTGGAACTTCAAACTTCTGATTTAACAATGAAATACGAAATAGATTGTTCCATAATCCTGCCGGAATCTATCTGGAAGAATTTCCCAAGTAACTGTATGAAAATTCTAAACATGTCTTGGAATTTTATGACTCAATAATATCTAGTCTATTACAGAAAAAGAGAGAACCCCTAGTCAAATGCTCTGCTGTTAAGAACTCCCTGGAGGGACGCACACTTGCCACAGTGGACCAGCAGGAGCTAGCTTGGTCAGACACTTCCTTGTCGAACTACTCAGATGACAGAGCAAGCTGCTTCTCTGGTAATAAATAACTACGCTAAGATGGGTTTCTCTTGTGCACCTAAGATGGGTCAATGGGCAGCTTGGAGAGGTATGTATGCCCAATGTCACAGAGCCCAAGGTCTGATGCACAATATATACCCTGGTGTGTGCTGTGTCTGTCTAAGGAACAGACTGTTTTCAACCCGAGTAAATACCAGCACGGCATGATCATCACTGGTCTGGAAAGATCCCCACTTTCCCAAACCCCAGTCCACTGGAAGTTTGAGCAATTTGGCATCTTCATAACTTTGGATAGACTCAAGGCCAAGCCTGTGTTCTAACACTGACTTCTCATCCTCCTAAAGTTGCCTTGCACTATGATTCCTGTGCCACTGACCAGGAATGGTGAAGAGGTGGAGCCTGGTACTGGCTGGGGGATAATCTCTGTTCAGCCCTCTGGTTGTCTGTCTACTATCTAGAACTTGCAGGTCTACATGAAGACTCCACAGAGGGAAAGTCAGGCCCTGCCGCTTGTGACCCTCATCATCCCATGGTCCTCACCCAAAGTCCACAGGCACAGCAGATCTTGCCAGTGTAGTTGTCTTCATATAGTTATTTCTAGACTCACATATCCAGACCTCCATCCATTATACTTCAGGTTGTATGATTAGCCTGATAAAATCTGAGCTGGAGAGTGGGTGTTTCAACCTTAATGCCTACAGACCAGTCAGATGTCCCTAGACAGGGAAGGTAGCTCCCCCCTGTTCTGGATGGAGCCCCATTTCAATCTCCATACCCTCTCTAAATGAAAGCATTAACATGGCTTTATTGAAGTTTAGAGTTTTTCCTCTTTCAAATCATTTTCCCCATGGATTTTTCTTTCAAAACTAGAGGCTAGGGTGACTTCTTTTCTGGATGTCATGCATTATACATTTTTCTGTTATTCCAGTGTCAATGAGACTAAGCAAGTAAAGTGAGAAAAATGGGTATGGACCACGTCTTCACCTTGGTGCACAGGGATAATGCTAACTACGTTCAATAAATAGGATGATGGTTGTTTCCTATACATTCTGTAGAAGTTTTTTTTTTTTTTTTTTTTTTTTTTTTTTTTTTTTTACTATCAGAGAACATCCAATTTTCAAAATCTTCTCATATTTATGGTTTCACATCTGCCTTTCCACACACCTCATCTGTCTGTGAAGTCGGCATGGCAGGAGCTTTTACTTTCCAGAAGAAAATGCCAAATAAACTCAG
Organism: Peromyscus maniculatus bairdii; assembly: GCF_049852395.1. Taxonomy (NCBI): domain Eukaryota; kingdom Metazoa; phylum Chordata; class Mammalia; order Rodentia; family Cricetidae; genus Peromyscus; species Peromyscus maniculatus. The sequence continues at coordinate 65,640,820 of NC_134867.1, forward strand.
GTTCAGTAACCTGACCGAGTCCTCAGTGAGGCCAGGACTAGATTCCTTCAGATGTTTCAACTTTGGGTTTAGTTCTTTTTCCCCCAGCTACTCGGAAATGGTGAGCTCTGACATTTCCTCGTGGATACTTTCTTATGCAAATATTTTTTGAGAACACACAGTGTACACTTTGAGTGCTAAGGACTTGGCTTAGTTGATCCAAGTTTTCCAAGTTAAGTTTGATGCTTCCTTGTTGAGAACTTTGAGAGTCATACGATAGTCATTAGAACACTATTATTGATAAAGCCCTATTATTTCACAAAATAGGACCAAAATATTCTTCCAAAATCAGAATTTTCTTCTAATGTTTTAGGATAGGTATAATCTACTGTATTAAAAGAGTAGAGGCTAAGATTCCAGTTGGGTGCTAGGCTCCTACATACTTCCCAGAATTAATCTGTTAATAATCACTTGGTGAGTGTGCTTCCAGACCTGTCTCTTGTCACCCAGATTCAACCCAGCAGCAAGCTCCGTGGGTGCAACCTGGAGAAGCATTGAGATCCCTCTCCACTCTGCCTCTGCCTGAAAACCCACTTGATGGCAGAATCCAACAGTCCTCTGCTTCCTAAGGCTTCTCAGATGTTTCCTTCTCTCCATCCAGTCAAAACCCGCTTGATGGCAGAATCCAACAGTCCTCTGCTTCCTAAGGCTTCTCAGATGTTTCCTTCTCTCCATCCAGTCAGGACGTACATAGTCCTCCCTGGATCCCTGCTGGTGCCCTTCACTCCTCAAGGCCAGGGTTCCTGTCTCCCTGTGTGACCTCATCCACCACCTCTCATTAGAGAAAAATCTAGTGCTGCCTCTGTCCCCGGTGAGCTGGCCCCTCTTCATGGGGCCATCAGCAGAATCTGCGCCCCCTGGTGTCCCTAAATATGGAATCTGAATTGCTGGTGGAAACTTAGCGTTGTTTTTCTCTCACTGCCCTGGTCCAGGTCAGTGGGGCATCAGTCCCATCCCTATGTGCTCTCTAGGAATCATGACTCTTATTGAGTTATCACTAACACCTTTTCCCTCCAGACCTGTCCGATCAGTCCTCACACCCATGCTCTGAGAGCCCCATTTGGTGCCTGCTAAGATGCATCTCTCACGCAGCATTGAGGGTTGTGGCCAGCCCTGAAGTCCCACTTCTGGTTCCTGCTGACTCTCTTGCCAGGGAAAATCCTGCAGGTGTCTGTGTGGGCCCCTGCTGAGGTGTCCGGAACATAGACAAAGGACAACTTCTCTGCTGCATTCTATTTATGTTATCCCTTTATATAAAGTTGCAACATCCACCTCAAATCTGTCTAAGCCTTCATTTTTCTTTACACAGTAAAAGTTCAGTTTAACCAAATGAGTGATCAAAGAGGAAGCCAATCATGCACAATATCATGGCAGAGTCCAATAAATGAGCCTTGCCTGAAAGGCCCAAGTCCCACAGTTTAAACGTTTCAACGGAGTTTTTAACAGTACAACCCAGACCCTGGCAGCCCTAAAGGCTTAGCAGTCATCCTCAACAGGACAATTGAAGGAAAGAGAAAAAAAAGCAGAGAATGGAGATGTAGTCAATGTAGCCGTGTTGGGAAGAAGAAGAATTAAAGGGGTCCAATTACCACCCCTACCACACCCCCACAAGTCCATTTTGGGGGCCATGATATGAGGTTTAGATTTCAATAAAGAGCAATGGGTATGCGTAGCTAAGCAAGCCTGTCTTGGTGTGGTCGGGTAAGTTCCAGAACTGGTGAAAACTCTTCCTAGGAGTCAAGCTCCCACTCTAGATGGTGCCCCAGACTCTCACTTCCTCCAGCACGGGATTTCTGGTGGAAGTCCGATGCCTTAGGAACCATTGTTTTCATAGTTTCAAAGCTTCAGGGGGCGGGGCACAGTGTCTCTCCAGAGCCTTTCTTCCTCCATGGAAAACCACTATGGCTTCAGAAGGTGGGTGCTACAGAAGTGCAGCTGAGACATAGGTATGCACGGTCTTCGGCAGGGGGACACGAATTGCCAAACTACTCATGGTGCCATAGCCAGGATCAGAAACATTGCACACCCACAAAATTACATACAGCATAAAACTGGGGTCTGCCCCTGCTTCTCTGTAAAGGTCAAGTTCACACACCAGAGTCGGGGACGGAATGGCAGGGGCGTCTCCTGTACCTGGCCTCTGCGTACTGCTGGTGGGGGAAGGCGTGTGTTTCCTGGGGCCCCTGTCACTAATTCTCCAGGGCTTCTGTGATTTCCCTGCTTCCTGACAATTCAGAGGCGAAAGAAAGAAAGAAAGAAAGAAAGAAAGAAAGAAAGAAAGAAAGAAAGAAAGAAAGAAGGAAGGAAGGAAGGAAGGAAGGAAGGAAGGAAGGAAGGAAAGAAAGAAAGAAAGAAAGAAAGAAAGAAGGGAGGGAGGGAGGGAGGGAGGGAGGGAGGGAGGGAGGGAGGGAGGGAGGGAGGGAGGGAGGGAGGGAGGAAGGAAGGAAGGAAGGAAGGAAGGAAGGAAGGAAGGAAGGAAAGAAGGAAAGAAAGAAAGGAAAGAAAGAAAGAAGGAAAGAAAGAAAGAAAAGAAAAGAAAGAAGTCTATCTTTTTATTTTTTTGTCTGCTGAGCACTTGTGGAGGAGAACAGGCTGCCACTGTTGTCCCTCCTTTTTCTGTAATCTGTCAAAATGCCTGAGGGGTGATTTACAAGACCCTGGAGTGGTTAACACTGATAGATTCTAAACAAACTGTGGCATGTCTGGCGCTCATGGGGCTGCAGCCCTAAGTGTCTGTGAGTGTGTGTTCAACCTCGGCGTCTCGAGGTGACATCTTCAATTTATTACTCCTGTTATGTAACTTTGCTTTGGTGCCTGGCCGTCCATTCCCATGACTTTGTGTCGAAACACATTTTTAAGTCTTGGCCTTGCATTCCACGGGGGCCGCGGGCTCCTTATTTATCACTGTTTGTAAGGAGGTCTGAGATCATGAGCAAACTACCCAGTCACATGTCAGGGATAAGAAAAGACTTCCTTCCACATTAAAGCAAGATCGATGGCCCTCTGCTGACACAGGTTATCTCCAGTTCACCCTCTGGCACAGCCCTGAGGCCGTTGGCTCCAGTTGCTGGCTCGGCAGCTACCCAGTCACCCCAGGCCCTTCCAGAGAGAAAAAACCATAACAGGGCCCTACTGCTTAGCTTGCGTTCCTTGGTCAAACCTCCTCCTTTCAGATGATAGCACATGCATTTGGCCTGTGTGGAAGTGAATGGTGAAGTTGGTGATGGACAATGTGTTGTGGTTCAGCTTGAACACTTTACACACTCAGCAACTGAAAGCAAAAAAGAAAAAATCAATTAAGAAAAAGCCTATTTCTTTGTGTGAAGGAGAGTGTTAGGAAACAGCACACATGTGGCAGCCAGAGGACAACATAGAAGTCAGTTCTCTCCTTCCGCCCTGTGCGTCCTGGACATTGAACTCAGGTTACCCTTATGCTCTGAGCTGTCCCACTAGCCCAACAATTGGTAATTGAAAAAAAGAAAACAAATAATTCATCTGTACCTCTTAGGTGTGCGACATGTGAAAACTGAACTGAGGAACCTTGTCCTGGGGGCCCTTGTGAGGGGCCTGTAGGCTCTAGCTGGCGCTCAGCCTCTCCCGGTAATGACTGTGCTCAGTCCAGTGTTTTCCAGTATCGCCTAAACAACTTGATCTGTATCTCCATGCTGTCCTCCCAGCTGGAGATGCTGGTGGCTATGCCCAAGAAGCAAGACTAGTTTGCCCTGAGTCCAGAAGCAGGTGGCACCTCCCAGTGCCGCATCTCTCAGACAGGCCTGAAGCTTTGGGATCCCCAGTCTCACAGCAGTGGTTCCATCGCTGCTGTCTGAGGGCACTGCTGTGTGCCAGGGATGCTTCAGCTTGGATACAGAGAGAGAGGCTCCTGCCTTCTAGAGCCTGAAGGGACGGGCTCCTGGATAACAGGACTTGGAGCTATACACATGGGGTTGGCAAGTCTTGGACACAGGGGAGCCTGGGATTGCTAGCCCTGGAAGAACTTCTCACCCACCCATGATTCTTGTCTGGGTGGGTTAGAAGATCCCAGTCCGCTGAATGTTGACAGAAGCAGATGAATAAATACTCTCCTTTGCTCTTGAATTAGGAAGATGTGGGCAAGGGGAACAACCAGTGTCCTCACCTGGGAAACTCCCAACCGTAGTTGACAATTTCCCTACTTTCTTTGGCTTTAATGTGATGTGTGTTACCTTCTAGGGTGGGGAGGTAGAGCTTTCATTTTAAATCTTTCCATTATTAAATAAATGTACTGGTGTGTAAAATGCTTTTTCTAGACTCTGCTGCTAGCCAAGCCAGCACCTTTTGAAACCTGTTTTCATTTTTCTATTCCAAAGTTGGTCTGCCTCTTTTTATTTAAAATGTGGTATTTTTTGAAAACTGAATCCTGTTGAGTCCTTTTAAAATATGGGGATTTTTTTTGTCTATTAGCTTAGCTTATTCAAGGTTTTGTATTTCATATTATCTCCACTATACTCAAGTTACTATTAGATTACATCTGTCACATCTGTTTTTGTTTCTTTATCTTTCTTGATTTGCTTCAATAAATCAATTATGTTCAACAATCAGTTTTTCTCTTCTGTTACATTTTTGAAATATTATATATTTTTATTTAGGAATTACCCTACAGAGTATGACATGTATCTTTGAGTAACTAGTGTTTAAATTAGTGGTTTTATTAGTTCCCTAAAAGGTAAGAGGCTTCCAACAGTCAACCATATTTTAATCTAATATTGCAATATAAAATTGCACTCTCATCCACCATATAAAACTCACATTACAGTATCAGTATGCATATATTTCTATATTATGTTTTTCTGGCAGTTTTATTCCATTTTTGATGACCTCTACTTCTTCCATGGTCAAATTTATTGTTGTGTTTTGCTTTTTAATCTGGAAGAACTTCACTTGTTCGTTTCTTGGGTAACTGTGAAGAAGAACTTCATTAATTTTTATTTAACTGGAAATGTCTTCACTTAATTGTATGTTCTGACAGTTTTAATGATGTGTAACAAGAAAATAAATAGGCATATATTTAAAGTGTTATGTTGACATAAACACCTATACACATAAAATAATTCATTTCCATCACTACAAAGCTTTCCATACCTCTCTTGAAGTCCATTCCTCCATAGGCAACTGCTAATCTGATGTCTGTCACAGTGGGACCATTCTACAGAGCCTTGTGTGCTCTTCTTTAGTTTTCTCTGGCTTCAATTATTTCATATGACAATTATATTGCAGTGTGTTGGTAGCTTGCTCTATCCACAACTGTGTAATACCCCATTGCTGCATGGTATAAAATGATGAGTGGACTCATTCACCTGTTGATAAATGTTTAGATTTTTATAGTTTAATGCTATTATTAATAAATGGTGATATTGACATGTATGTCCCCAAATTTATATTTCAAATGCATCAGTTCTAGGAATGGAATAATTGGGTGATATGGTAGGTGCATGTTTAGTATTATGCAATTTGGAAAACTGACATGCAGAATGTTTTCCAGAACTTATGAGAGGTAAGGTTGCCATCCTCTCTGGTCCATCTTCGTGTCAGTGTGACTGGATTTAGAATTGCCTAGAAGGTGCACCTCAGGACATATTTGTGAGGTGTTTCCATGAACTGGGGTCCCAGCTAAACAGCAGGAAAAAATAAGGCACACATATACCCTAGCTCTTCCCTGGTCTTCCCAGCTGCGAGGAGTCCCAACCAGACACTCTCATTGCCTTGAATTCTGCCATTTCTTTGCAGCCAAGATGGACTGGACCCTTTCAAACTGTGGCCCAAATAACCCTTCCTTCCTTCGTGGCTCTCTGTTGGGTGTTTGACCACAGAGACGAGAGGAACAATTAATCCACCACCCCTTCCTCCTCAACACCCAGCTCAGACACACCTTCACTGGTGGGCTTCCCAACAGGACCATCTGTGATCTTAATCTGATTTTCCCCAAAGCCTGGAGCTGAGTCTCTGCCAGTGGTGCAGATCTACAGCCAGTGTGGACATGTCTGTTAAAGTCCTTGCTCGTGTTGGTCCTAAGGTTTTATTACTTTCCTTGTTGAGTTCAGGAGCCCCTTGTCAGACATTTTCTGTACAAATGTTTCATTTCCACCTCCGAGAAAGTTTGATATCTTGTGAAGAACAATGGTTAACATTTTGAGAATCATTTTTGTATGTTCCTTAGAAAAATATTCTCATGTAAAATATCATTGATCTTTCCTTATTTTTTCCTATAACCACACCTAGCCAGTTATTACTGGCATTTGTAGACGACTCCACCTAACAGCTGCAGAATAGATTTTTTCCAAATTGAAATAGTCACTAATATAGGTGGTATTTATTATGTGTTTAAGTAATTCTTAAAAGAGGTGAAGGACTAAGGAGCATAAGAAGTATGTTTCTGGCATAATGGAGTTAATTGGAAATAAAAAATACATGTATTTGGAGAATATATGAATATATTAATATATGAATATTTAAAAACCACACAGTTTTTAAATAGTCTTGGGGGCATAAAAGTACTTTAAGATATTTTCATAAATTAAAAATATTTTAACTAAATAAAACTTAAGTGCTTAGGGGGAAATTTAGAATGTTAAACACTTACATTGGAAAGTTAGAAACATCCCAAATCTGTAAGATTGCAAATATGTGTGCCTATACGCTAAAAAAAAATACATGAATCAGAATAGTTCTATACCTAAAAGAGAACATTGAAAATTTAAATATTTAAAATATTTGTACCAGCACTGAAAGAAATGAAGAGCTTAGTAGGCACAATATAATGCAAACTACGCAAGATTTCTATGATAAAAAAAATCATAAAAAACTGCTGAAGAAGGAAAAGAACACCTAGAAAAAAGTGCCCAAATCTGAAAATGTAGCATTTTAGAGATGCCAGCATTCCCATTGCCCCAACTACATGAAGACGACATCAGCTAAACCCCAGGAACTCTCTTCAGCTACCAACAAACTGAATCTGAAATTCAGACATAAAATTAAAAGACACATATGATCCACGATAATTATAGGAGGAAAAGTAGAGTAACTGAAATAATGTCTTAAAATAAGCAATTCAAATGGTAACATCATAGACCTTACAAGGCTGGATTGTCATATAAAGCTATATTAAATATATAACACATATATATTAAAATAATAATAATAATAAAAGATACCATACAGTATGGTATGTCATTGTGACAGATACAGTGTGGTGTTGTCCTGGTGACTGATGCAGTGTGGTGTTGTCATGGTGACTGATGCAGTGTGGTGTTGTCATGGTGACAGGTACAGTGTGGTGTTGTCATGGTGACTGATGCAGTGTGGTGTTATAGCAATAAGCAAATCCAAAGGAAATGGTAGAATTCCAAAAACAGACTGACATCTAGATACAGAGGAGTGATTTTTACTAAAGGTGCATAGTCGTTATAGTGAAGAAAGTGTTTCCACCCAGTGGTGCTGAAACAAGTGGATATTCATATGCCAAAAATCGAAAACAAGTCTATACCTTGCACCATATGCAACTATTAATCCACAGATCATAGACCTGCATGTGAATTGAGAAACTTTAAACCTTCTACCAAAAGCATGAATCACAGCTGTGCAGACAGAATGAGATGTATTTCCAGATTCAGCAGCAAAAATTATGATTTGTGGAAGATGAAAATAATAAATTCGACTTCAATAAAACTCGAGACTTTGCATTGCAGAAGACCCAGCTGGGATAATGCAAAGTTAAGTACTGGACATGGATAAACTGCAAATCTTGCATCCAGTGAGGCAGATTTATGAAGATTTCTACCCTTGACCTCTTTGCCTCTCTCTCTCTCTACGAGTACTGTTACAACTGAAATTAAAATAAAACTGAGCCTAGGGCTGAAACTCAGTAACAGAACACTTGACTAGCATACTGGAGACCCCTGCATCCAACCCTCAGTGTTGTCAGGAAATAAAAACAGAACAGACACTGGAGGTTTTCTTCACAATGCTTTATGGAACGGAGATGGTCTGTAGGCATGGTGCTTTCCACTCGAGCATGAGGATGGATCTGCACAGAATTATCGTGACTCTTTCCTGCATTGCCGTGCATGAAGGACTCCGGACCCATAGGTGATATATGTGCTTTCCCACTTATGTGGTTATCTGGAGAATGTTCAGTGACAGGGCAGATTCGTTCTCGAGGGTTCAGCCAAATGCTAAGAGCTTTGTAGTCATCAGAGCAGTATGTGCTTTATGCAAAAGACTTTTAAAAAACACCCAGAAATTCATAGATCTGAAGACAGATTTGGAGGACGATGAGCATATCTAACTGACAAGCAATGACAAAATTCACATTTTAATCCAGAACTGGGCATCGAGCACTGGGACTCTGCCGCAAATTATGCAAGAGTGACCAGAGGGGTTGCTTGGCCAGCCACGTGGTGGTGCCAGAGGGCCTTATACGAAACCCCACAAGTCAGTTTAGGTGAAATCACCCAGCGCATCGGAGCCAGCCTCTCCACCCAGCGTGGGTGAGCAACTTCTGTATTCTGTATGGTTGTCACATGAGATGAAGCAGGTTCATAACTCAGCTGTGACTCACTAGGAGAAATGGAGCAACGGGGACACTCAGGAGGCTAGTTGATCCTAGTCCTAACCTCAGAGTCCCCTTCTGGGCTTCTGCATAATGAATTCTGACTGTCCTGGCCATTGTCCCATGTTTCCCAGAATTGATTAGAACCTTTACTGGTCCATGACTTGAATGGCTAAGAAGGAAAATATGCAAACAAACATAACCATGCTGGTTTCAGTGGGTGGGGACAAACAGATGGCTCCAGCTTGGCTGGATTGTTGGAGAACTCTCCAAAAGAGGCTCCTACCCAGATACCCATCAGTTCCTTGTAATGAAGACCTCTGAGCTCCCTGGTGCCCGACTCATCCTGCATCTGCTGTGCCTTGGCAATGATCAAGGTGCACTGTCATCCTCAGGGCTCTGCTCTCTGTGGCCATATACTTCACTATCGTGCAAGATATTTACTTTCCCAATGCCCAGCCTTACCTGACTTGAGATGGTTATGTGATTTCTGTCTTTGAGTCCATTTATGTGATGAATTACATATATTGATTTACATATGTTGAACCATCCCTGAATCTATGGGATGACTCCAACTTGATCAAAAGAATGATCTTTCTTTATATGATCTTGAATTCAGTTTGCAAGTGTTTTATGGAGAAGATTTGCATCTATGTTCATCGGAGAGATTAGTCTGTAGTTTTTGTGTATGTGTGTGCTTGGTTTTGAAATCAGGGTAATATTGGTTTCATCAAAAGAGTTTGGAAGCATTCTTTCCCTTTATATTTTATGGAATAAATGAGTAGTGTTAGTATTATTCTTCAAAGATCTGATAGAATTCTCTTGTAAATACATCTGGTATTTTTCTCAGTTGAGAGATTTATCATTATTATTATTATTATTATTATTATTATTATTATTATTATTATTACTTCAATCATGTTGCTGGTGATAGGTCTGTTTGGATCATTTATTTCTTCTTAGTTTAACTTTCATAGGTCATATGCTTCTAGAAAATCATCTATTTATTTTAGATTCTCCAGTTTAGTGGACTATAGGTTTTTAACAGTATGTCCTTATGATTATCTGAATTTCAATGGTATCTGCTGTAATGTTTCCCCTTTTATCTCTAATTTTATTAATTTGTATACTATCTTTTTCATTTGGTTAATTAGGCTAAGGGTTTGTCAATCTTCAAAAAACTAACTCTTCCTTTATTTTGTGTCTTATTTTTAAGTTTTTATTTCATCAATTTTTTTACTGCAACCTTAATTATTTCTTCCAGTATATTGCTTTGGAGTTTGGTTTGTCTTTATTTTGCTTTAAGGTATGTAATTAAGTTATTTATTTGTGTGCTGAGAGCAATACACTTTCCTCTTAGGACTACTTTTATTGATTCAGATAATTTTGGAATACTGTGTTTTCATTTTCATTCCATTCTAGGAATTTTAAAAAATTTCCTTCTTGATTTCTTCAATGACCTTGTCATCATTCAGTCATGTGTTATTAGTTTCCATGAGTTTATGTACTTCCTGTAGTTAGTTAGTATACTTCCTATAGTTTGCGTATTTCCTGTAGTTAGTTTGTGTATTTTCTATAGTTATTTTGTGTACTTCCCATTATTTATCTTGCTGTTGTTACTTAGCTTTATCTTGTTGTGATCAGATAGAACACAAAATATGATTTCAAACTTTATGTCCATGTATGTGGTCCACTTTTCAGAAAGTGTCCTGGGCTGCTACAAAGAATGGCAATTCTTTAGTGTTTGGGTGGAACGTTCTGTAGAAGTCTCTTGGGTCCATTATAATGTCATTTAACTCCAATATTTTATTTCATTTTTGTCATCCAGATGAACTATTGGTTAGAGTGAGGAATTGAAGCCACTTATTACCATATTGGGGTTAATCTGTGATTTTTACATCTATTAGTATTTGCTCTACTAAGCTGAATGCTTTTTGGCTTGGTGTGTCTATGTTTAAAACTACAAAACCTCCTTGATGGATTTTTTTCCCTTAGTGAGTATGAAATGACCCTCCTTATGTCTTCTTACTAGCGTTGCTTCAAAGTCTGTTTCACCAAACATTAACATAGCCACACCTGCTTGTTTCCTAGTCTCATCCACTAGGATACATCCATCCCTTTACCTGAGTCCTTGTCTTTGCTAGTGAGGTGTGTTTCCTGGAGGTGACATAAAGATGGATCCTGTTTTCTAATCCAAAGTTGTAGTCTGTTTCTTTTTACTGGTGAATTAAGATCATTAATATTCAAAGTTATTATTAAAAGATGTATTAATTTCTGTCATTTTGTTGCTTTGTGGTGTTTTTACAGACTCCTTTAATTACCTATCCTGGTATTAATTTTTCCCTGTGGCTTCTAGGGCATATACATCCTTCTCTCCAGTTCAAAGTGTTCCTTTTCAGTATCCTCTGTAAAGCTGGCTTAGTGGTTATAAGTTCACTTTGCCTGTTTTTATTATGAAAGTCTTTTATTTTTCTTTCAATTGTGGTAGATGGAATTGCTGGGTGTAAGTCTGGCTGTCTTCACTGGACAATTTTGTCTGTATATCAGCTTTCAACTTGCACTGTTAATTTATATTTTTTCATAATTTCAAAAATTGTCCAATGAAGACAATCAAAGCAACTTCTAGGTTCACTCTCATATCTCATATTCTTTCCGGTGCTGACTAGACTATCTTTACCATGAAGTAACTTGCATGTTTGTATGTAATACAAAGACACACACACATATGTGGGTGTACATGCATGTGTGTATGGAAACCATAGGTCAACACTGAGTATCTTCCGCTCATGAGCTCTACCTTGTTTCTCGAGGCAAGGTCTATCACTAGCCCTAGAAATCACGGATTTGGCTAGACTGGCTGCTCCAAAAGCCCAGGGATCCCCACACATCCATCTCCCCAGTGCTGAGGATCAGGCACACACACACACACACACACACACACACACACACACACACACACACACTACTGCAACTGACTCTTTAATGAGGTTCTGAGGTAGAAGCCAGGGCCTCACTTATGTATCAAGTACTTTACTCACTGAGCCCTGAAGTAACATTTTGGATACAACTTTAGTGTTTGTGTCAAGAAATTTGTGTAAATCAGTGTAAATCAGTTTGCCTAAGGAAGCAGTCTGCTCATTCAGGCTAACTTTCTCTGTTGGAGCATCATGCCACTGCTCTGAGCAAAAATGTCCATTTGCTGAACAGCAGTAAGGCCATGACTGCACAGCTCAAATTCTTGTTGGCCAGTGCTCACCAAATCACAAATTCTCCCTGATTCCAGATAGTTTTTACCCTGAAAGACTCAATCCAACCTACTCTTTCCTCCCACTTCTGACACTGTCTCTGAGACACTTGGGCTTGCTTGAGTAACCAATGCGTGTTTTTCCTGGCACAATAACTGCCCAATCTTGACAAAACTCAGCGAAAAAATAAGTAAAAAGGAAAGGAAATTTCTGGTGCTGGGTTTTGGTGCCAGATAAATGAAAAAAAAAAAATAAAAAGGAAAGGACAAGACTGCTCCTAGGTATGGTGGAGGAAAAAGCTTCTTGGAGACGAAAGGGAGAACAAAGTCAGAGGCAGGGACGTCTGGGAGAGTCCAGAGTGGACATGACCAGACTGAACCAGACCATGTGAGGAGATGGGGGAGAGGGGAGGAGCCAAACCAAGAGCCCAGGAGGGTAAAAGGTAGATGAAAGAGAGCAGGCAGCCAAATGGCTGCATTATACAGGGAAGGGCAGCTGGGAGAAGAGTAGCCCAACCCCTAGACTGGAGAAGTTTAGGGTAGGGGGCAGAGTATGCCAGCAGGGAAGACCCAGTAACAGGTAGGACTAAGGGATGCCAAGAGAACCTGCTGGCCAGGTCCACTTTGATATGTTAAATGGGCAGCTCAGCCTTAGTCCCGGTTTGAGATCTAACAAAACTGTGTGTTCAGGTGATCTTATTACAGATTTGTGTCTCCCTTTAGTTCTCTTCCTTACGATATGATGTTGATTCTTCCAGGCTCCTGTGTCTACAGAAGAAGAGCAGTGACATTGATCCCTGGGTACCTGAGAATCCCTGGAGAGACCTCAGACCTAAAACATCAGAAGACTCTTGAGAAGCCGTGACTGGCCATTCCCTCTTCTTCAGGGCTTCTTGCATAGTTTCCTCTTTGCTAAAGAAAAAGCATTTTCTAGAGAACATTATGCTGCTCAGGTGGGCCCTTGTGTGAGATGGGGAGAAAGTAGCACATTTATCTTTTTAAAGACACAAAGCCATTGTCACATTAACTTGGTGCATATTTCTGAGATACCATGTGATGTCTTGAGACCTGTCCAACTGTGTAATGCTCAGAATATGATAGGCACTACTGTCTCCTCAAATGCTGTGTGTGGGTGTGGTGGTGGTGGAAGTGGTGGTAGTGGTGGTGTATGTGGTGGTGGTGGAGGTGGAGGTGGTGGTGGTGGTGTGTGTGGTGTGCACGTGGAGGCCAGAGGTCTGCATCTCTATTGCTCTTCACCTTGTTGTTTGAGACAGGGTCTCTTCACTGAGCCTGGAGGTTTGTAATTTTGCTAGATCAGCAGGCCAATAAGCCAAAGGGATTCACCCATCTCTGACTCCATCCCAGAGTTGCCACATTCAGATTTTATCTGAGTTCTAGGGAATCTGAACTCAGAAACTGGTGATTATACACAAGCATTTTATCTATAGATGCATCCCCTGGGCTTTCAGTAAGTTGAGGTCAAAAGTTATAGCTTTTGAAGACTTGGTAAAAACTAAAAACTAATTCAGAAGATTCACTCAAACTTATATAGCATTCAAATTTCTATGGAAGTGTGATAAATAGACTTTTCTTACCAGAATTTACTCACGAATTTCCAGGATATGTGGAAATACCAAAATTACAGGTGCCATTATACTTTAGGAGAAATTAAAATTTTGGTAGTTTTATTTCAATATAATTCATATACCATACAAGCCAGTGGTTTTTAGTGGTCTGTGCTATGCAACCACAGGATAATTTTAGAACATTTTGTTCTAAAAGAAAACATACCTATGAACAGTCTCTCTGTTTTGCCAGCCACATGCCTTCCACCCCATCCAACCCTTGGCAACCATCATCTACTTGGAGTCTGCATGGGCTGGCAGAGTCTGGACATTTCATACTAAAGGAATAATGCAATGTGTGGTCTCTTTATCCTTTCAAAGTTCTGTATTTGATCTAGATAGGGTATCTAAATGAATCTATGGAATAGTTTTTCTACATTAAGTTTATTATAAAAAGCTTGGAAATAAAAAAAACACACACTGAAATTAACCAGACCCCAAGTCGATACATCATGAATTTCTATATAGTTAGAATAGCCATTTTGAAGCTGTGGAGCTTCATATTGAATTTTATGCTTTCATAATCAAATCTATTTTTGTGTATTTATTTATCTGCCACCAAACCCCAAAACTCCATAACAGAATTAGAACTAGAAAAACAATTAGCTTTCCATAACTCCTGTCCATGACCTGCATTCAGGTAATGGAAGAACTCTTCCTGTTACCCTAGTATTTAGCTCTTTCCTTCATGCTACAGCAATGTGCCACATGCATATTTGTTTACCTACATACATATACTATTGGCTAGGTTCTTCATATGAGAAAGACTATGCGATTTTCTTTCTGATATTCTGCAAATCTTTAAGATATATTTTAAGAAAATTTTGAGTTACTTCTTATGAGAATACAAATCATGAAAATACATATTAATACATAACACTTAGCAAAAATAGATCCATAAACAAATTTCTTTGAAAAATCCAGCTGTTGGAAATAAACACATCTTGCCTAAAAGGAGAAATAAAATTAGAGGAAAAAGAAGTGAATTGATACTCGGTTTCTTGTTGGGAAAATTCAAAGCCAGTTATTGGTCATGAATAAAAGGCTATCAATTCTGGTCAGAGGAAGTATTTTGAGAGGGACTTGTAATATTCATGAAGATTACACATGGAACAAAGTTATGTTTTTATGAGATGAATTAAACTCCTCTGATTCCTGCCAGGCCTACAGAAGCTTTGGGGTCGTGTGCCACGGACTTCTCTTCCTGTGCAGTCCCCCTCCCTCCTACCATTTCTGTTACTGCTAAAGCACACAGAGTGTGCTGTATTTGCCTCCAAACCAGCAAATACGTTCTCCAGATCTCTCTTCACCAAGCTCCAGTAATCCTGTGGTGAGCGCCCTGGCCCTCAGCAGACAGAGGATTTAATCTTCCACTTGTTCTTGAATCTCAGACAAGTCATTTCGGTTTTTCTGACCCTCAGATTCCTCATTTATGAAACATAGGCAAAGATTCAAAACTTTCTGCCTTATTCTAATGATTAATTAACACAGCCAAATGCTTAGTCTGAAGTCTGGCCTGCTCTGGGTCCTCTGCAAATACCACTTGGAGTACTTCCCAGAGAAGATTTTTAGACAAAGATGATTAAAGAAAAGATTTAAGTTAACTCACCTGCAACTTCTGCAGGCTGTCCCAAGCTATCTGGTTTGTGCCCCGACTGCTCTTTAAGTGTACCATGAATCTTCATTAGTGAGAAGCCATCAAGTGGGAGCTCAGTCCCTGTGACTCTTGAAGTAATGGCCTTTGACCCTTCCACTCTGGAAACCAACTGCTCAAGGCTCCTTAAACCCTCTTTGGGGTGTCCTCCACCCTCTTCTTGGAGTGCAGTGTTTTGGAGCACATAGCAAGATGTTGATTTGAAGGCAAAGAATGGAGTTTTTACAATGTAAACATCCCTGTTTTTCAAGATGCAGGGCTCTGCAGAGACCTAAGGCAAAGGGAAAAGGCTTTTGTAAGCATCTTTACAGCTTCATGCTCCTAGATGCCTGGATGCATAGCCAGGAGGAGAGTGTGCTCTTCCTATGGGGACAGGGTCCTGATAACTCACACCCTGTGAGCAGCCTACCGCAGCCATGATGTGAGCAGCCTACTGCAGCCATGGTGTGAGCAGTCTACCGCAGCCATGATGTGAGCAGCCTACCACAGCCATGGTGTGAGCAGCCTACCACAGCCATGGTGTGAGCAGCCTACCGCAGCCTACCGCAGCCATGGTGTGAGCAGCCTACTACAGCCATGATGTGAGCAGTCTACCACAGCCATGATGTGAGCAGCCTACCACAGCCATGATGTGAGCAGCCTACTGCAGCCATGATGTGAGCAGTCTACCGCAGCCATGATGTGAGCAGCCTACCACAGCCATGGTGTGAGCAGCCTACCACAGCCATGGTGTGAGCAGCCTACCGCAGCCTACCGCAGCCATGGTGTGAGCAGCCTACTACAGCCATGATGTGAGCAGTCTACCACAGCCATGATGTGAGCAGCCTACCACAGCCATGATGTGAGCAGCCTACCACAGCCATGGTGTGAGCAGTCACCACAGCCATGGTGTGAGCAGCCTACCACAGCCATGGTGTGAGCAGCCTACCGCAGCCTACCGCAGCCATGGTGTGAGCAGCCTACTACAGCCATGGTGTGAGCAGCCTACCGCAGCCTACCACAGCCATGGTGTGAGCAGCCTACCACAGCCATGGTGTGAGCAGCCTACCGCAGCCATGGTGTGAGCAGCCTACTACAGCCATGATGTGAGCAGTCTACCACAGCCATGATGTGAGCAGCCTACCACAGCCATGATGTGAGCAGCCTACTGCAGCCATGATGTGAGCAGTCTACCGCACCCATGATGTGAGCAGCCTACCACAGCCATGGTGTGAGCAGCCTACCACAGCCATGGTGTGAGCAGCCTACCGCAGCCTACCGCAGCCATGGTGTGAGCAGCCTACTACAGCCATGATGTGAGCAGTCTACCACAGCCATGATGTGAGCAGCCTACCACAGCCATGATGTGAGCAGCCTACCACAGCCATGGTGTGAGCAGTCACCACAGCCATGGTGTGAGCAGCCTACCACAGCCATGGTGTGAGCAGCCTACCGCAGCCTACCGCAGCCATGGTGTGAGCAGCCTACTACAGCCATGGTGTGAGCAGCCTACCGCAGCCTACCACAGCCATGGTGTGAGCAGCCTACCACAGCCATGGTGTGAGCAGCCTACCGCAGCCTACCACAGCCATGGTGTGAGCAGCCTACCACAGCCATGGTGTGAGCAGCCTACCACAGCCATGATGTGATGTGGCCTGCCTTTCTGGCACTAACTATCCTGTAGACGTGGAGTGGCACCTCAGAGCAGCTTGAATGTGTGTTTATTTTCTTACTATTGAGTCAGAGGGTCCTTTCGCAGTTGAAATACAAGCCTTTTTGTGTAGACCTATGATTTGCAAATACTTCTTCCCTGTTCCCAGCTGGCAGTTTTCATTCTGTATTTCAATAATAATGACTTCTTATGAGTGTGTGTCCCTCATTTAGGATAAGGATTGTGCTTTCTGTCAAACTTTATCTTTGACTAATTCAAGTTCCATTCTCGATGCTTTCTAATGGAACTTTATACTCTTTTCTATTTTGAATTTAGTTTCCCGTAATGTCACTTACGGATGACAGTTATTGTGAAGAAATCAAATTGTCCTGGTACTATCTGAAGACTCAGTTTTTTCCTTCACTGACTTATTGTTCCATCTTTGCTGAAGACTGATAGGCTGCCCAGGCTCCCTGCTGTGTGGTGCCTCCCATTCTGCAATCTATTTGCTTGTCTCCAGTCAGCACCCTGCCACTGCCCAACAGCAAGCTGTGAAACCATGTCCTGTGACGCCCCCTACTGAAAGTTATAAGTAACAACCTAGATTCTTTACATTTCCAACTGAATTTTAGGATCCAGTTTTCAGCTTCTTCAGAAACATCCAGAAAAAGCCTGCCAAGATTTTGGTTTTGACTCTGCAGAAGAACTGGGAATCTTTCCCATGCTGAGTCTTCTGAACCGTGGGCAGGGAGTGGTTTTCTGTATTCATCACATCTTCTATTTGCTATATTACTGTTAGTGCCAGTGTGTGCTCAATTTTGAATTTCCATTGCTAACATACAGATTTTAATTGAATCTTCATATATTTATCTTATATCTGTTAACCTTTTCACACTCATCCATATATGAAGATTTCTGTGAATGGTGTAGGGTTTTCTACATAACTAACCAACATGCTAGAAAATAAATATGGTTTCACTTTTTTATTTCTTCCATAGATGTTACTCATTTCTTACTTGATGCCCCCTCTAAAATTCTACCTACAATGTTTCAAAACAGCAATGAGACACTATACCTTCGTTACTTTCTTGATCCTAGAGCAAGAATTCCGTGTTTGTTGTTAAGATTGGTGATGGCAAGGTCATTTGACACAGATGTCCTTTGTCAGGGGAGGAATTTCTGGTCCTAGTTTGGTGAAAGGGAACTTTCAGAATTGATCCTGTTTTTTTCATAGATTTCCTCTACAACTATTGAGGCAACCAATTTATTTGCTTATCTAAATTTTATTACTAAGTTGAATTGAATTCACTCAGGATACAATAAATGTCCATTCCTAGGATAAACCCCATTTATCATTCTTCATTTCATATCCTGTTAGAATGTTGAGATCTTGTGTTTATATTTTGATGAGGAATGTGGGTCTGTACATTCTTTCATTTGAATAGATTTGTCTTTATAATGACATTGGCCACATAGGATTATTAACTACCCAGGGGTATTTGTGTAAATTTATTATTGCTTCTGCCACGTACTTGGTTGAATTCACCATTGAAATTGCCTGGGCCTGGAACTTTGTAAGAAGGTGTGATGACTAATCTTGGTTCTCAATTTGACACCTGGGAAGAGGGGACCTCAACTGATGAATTGCGTCCATTAGATTGGCCTACGGGAAATTTTCTGATTGCTAATTAATGTAGGAATGCCTGCCCACTGTGGGTGGCATCATCCCCAGGCAACTGGGTCTGGGTTGTATAAGAAAAGTAACCGAGATAGGCATGGTGGCACACGCCTTTAATCCTAGCACCGGGGAGGCAGAAGTAGGTAGAGCTCTGTGAGTCAAAGGCTAGCCTGGGCTACATAGCAAAAGTTCTAGAACAGCCAGGGCTACATAGAAAGACCCTGGCTTGGAAAGGAAAGAAAAGAGAAGAGAAGGGTAGCAGAGGAGCTCAGGAGTAAGCCCAGGAAGCGGCATTTCCATGGCTTTTTCCTGACGCTCCTCCTTGAGTTTCTGCTTAGGCTCCCCTCAATAATGAACCGTGATCTGTAAGCTAAAACAAATGCGTCCCTCCCCAGATTGCTTTTGGTCAGAGTGTTTGGTCTTTTGTTTGTTTGTTTTTAAATCATGGTAACAGGAAAGCAAAATAGTACAGAAAAAATTTAAGAACAAATGTAGTTTCCTCGGTATATTACTTTACCTCTTTCTTTCTGTGTGAATTCAACAATACTGGCTTTTGTAGAATTTTTTTTCATATGGATTTAAATTTATGGCCCTGAGATATTTATAATGTTCCTATTTTGTATTTCATGTGTGTAGAATCTATACTAGTGTTCCATTTGTCTTCCCCAATGCTGGTAAATTCTCTTCTGTATTCATCCCTGCTCATTGTAGCTGGAGGGTTAACATCGTATCAAATTCCTCACTGAACCAGATTTTTGCCTATTTTCTATTTCATTAATTCCCACACAATTTTTCTGTTTCTCATTTTTTCTTTTCTTCTCTTCTCTTTTCTTTTCTTCTCTTCTTTTCTCTTCTCTTTTCTTTTCTGCTCTTCTCTTTTCTTTTCAGAGTGTCTCAGTCTGTAACCTAGTTATCCCTGAAGCTGTGATGTAACCCAGGCTGGCCCTGAAGCCTCTGTGCAGCCCAGGCTGGCCTGGATCTCATGCTGTTCTTGCCTCTGCCTTTCGACACTGAATTGACAAGCATGTACAGATGTGCGGTGCTTGGCTCCTCCTAGATTCCTGATGAGGAGTTGCAGACTGTTAGTGGAGACTTTGTTTCTTTTTCTAATAGACACGAGTGTTCAGACTCAGCACATCTCGATCTATCCAGTGCCTATGGAAATTCAATGTTGCGTTTTCTTTCAGCTCAAAATCCTTTCTACATTCTCAATTGACTTCTCCTTAGACAGATGGGTGCTTTAGAAAGGGTCACTTGTTTTTAGTGTCTCTCTTGGTGTGTGTGTGTTGTGCTGTTGCTGGGTGACGTGCTCCAGAGTTCCACCAGGTCAAGCTTGTTTTATGTTGCTCAGTCTTCCTTTGTAACGACTGGGTTTTGCTCTATATGTCCTGTCTTTATATGCAGGAGGTGAGGTCTTTAGCCTGGAGTGTGACTCTGTTCCCCTGTAACTTCTATGACTTATTCTCCATGTGTCATGAGCTCTGTAGAAGCTTCATTGTTGTGCAATGACGTCATTAATAAGTGGTCGCACACTGGAGGGTTAGCACTGCATCACTGAAACCCTCCCTTCCTGCAATGTCAATATGGCGGATGCAGCTTTCTTGTGCCCCACGCTGACCCAGCCTGCCCCGTGTTGACACAGCCCACACTGCATTCCCTTTAATTCTTCCAGCAGGTTTGTGCTATTCTTAGAGTGAGTTTCTTTCAAGCCCAATATATCTGGATTGAGCTTTGTAAAATGTATCCAACATGATGATTTTGGACGTTGGGTATGTTTAGACCAGTTAAATTTCGTTTACAGGCTGTGCTCAAATGTGGCATCTTATTACTTATTTTTATGTATCCCATGTGTTCTCTGCTTACTTTTCCCTTTGTAATTCTTCATTGTTTTATGGTTGCTTTTGGTTTTATTTTCTGTTTGTTTAACTTATTACAATGTATTTTTATTTTTATCAAATTCCCCTTCATAGTTTAAGAATTTTAGAATATTATCCTTCAGTTCTTTCATCCTTTCTGTATTGGGTGCTACTGTCATATGTTTTTACTTTAATATTTTGGTAAATCCCACAATAAAGGACTATTTTAGGGTCGGATATTTCTGTAATCCCCAAAGCTTCATCTTGTCTGTCTGGCGAGCAGTCCCTGGGGGCAGACAGGTCTTTCCAGGTCTGGTTTTTACCTTTGTGGTGGACTTAGGGAGCCCTAGGCCTGGTGCTTCTGCTCTCCTGGGATTTACTCTGTGCCTCCACCCACAGAGAACACTTCTCTCATCCCCTCAGCTCAGTGCCCAAGGTGGAACGTCAGTGTCTCGGTGGGAGGCTGATATCACTCCCAGGCCTAGTGGTCCCCAGTCCCAGCCTGTCAAAGAGGACCACATCTGAGGAGGCAAATGGTGTTCCATCACCCCAGGACAGCCTCAGTGCCTGGTAGACACAGAGAGATGCTCAGCATAGGAAAGTCATCCTTGGGGCATCCAGTAGATAATCCACTCCCCAATCCCGAGTAGATAGACTCCAAATGGGGGATTCCTGGGCAGCCAGGGGCTTTGACAGTAGAGAGCCTGTGTTTCAGTCCAGAGGGCCGCATGTGGCCATGGCTGAATAAGAATTCCTATGAATCCCTTCCTACACTCAGATCACTCTGAGACAAATCATCTCTCCCCATTAACACCTCCCTGTGCTGGGAAGGGCACCATAGGCTTGAATTAGTGCCATGGCCCCTGATTCTGAGCCTTCTGCTTCAGCACTAAGGAGATTCGAGGCAAATTCTCAAGTTCACAGCCAACATCTGCTGGGAGCTTTTCTTTTGGGAAGAGGCTGTGTATTTTTGCTCTGACCCAAAGAGAACTGACCTCTGATCTTACATAGCCTAGAGACACATTTACTGCCAGGGTGGATGGAGCTGAAGGAACCTATAAAAATCATCTAGACACAGCCGTCACAGAGGGTAGGGCAGGATTGCAGGGAAGCTTTAGTCTGTTAGCTGGTTCACAAGCTTTTTGTTATCTTTACATCCCTGTCTCACCCATTACTCTGGTTCCATTTTCTTTACATTGCCTTGAGCATGCACATTCCTGATCCACTTCTCACAGGTTTCAGACTTTGAAGTGAGCTGTCATTTCAGACATGATGCTGATCTTGGATGTCACCAGGGCTTGCTTAGCATCTGTGGCAAAGCCCTGAAGTGGTCCCTTTCCAGTCAGGCAGAGCCTTCACCTTATTCTTTATTGCAGTTCTGAAGTATTCCCAAGTTAGATGTGTCCATAAACACAGCCACTTTTAATATAACCTGCCCTTGGCTCGTTCTCCTCACCATCTGCAGCCACTGTGGAAGCCCCTGCTTCCCTTTCTGAGGAGTTTCTGCTGCTCTCCGGAGACAAGAGAAGATGGGGAACCTCAGGAAGGTATACACTCAGTCCAGACAGAGGGGCCAGTACAGAAGCTGGCTACCTCTTCTCAGTGTGCTGGATGAAGGATTGGGAAGTCTTAGGTCCCAGGATCCAGGTGACTGCAGCAACAGTCTTGCCCTGTGTCCAGGGAAAGATTTGTTCTGTGGTTTAATGGAATCTATGGTAGAAAAAGCATTTCATAAAATGGTTTTTACTGTATTTGGAAAAATCCACCCTCTAGCCAGATGGATCAGAAGTAATATTTTTTCCAGAAGTGTCCATATGTTTTGAGACACACTAGCAAAGCCAAGCCCAGAAATGTCAATTTGCTAAAAGTAGGGCAAAACCACATTTTCTTCTTGGAGAAACTCAAGATCTTGGGGGGGGGGTGAGGTTTGGACGTGTCACTTTGGACTGTGTGGAGGCAGAGTTGCCATCTGGACACAGACTAGTAGCTCTGGAGAGGACACCACCCTGCCTCTGGGCCTTCCAGAACTCAGCTCTCTACAAGGTCCTGACCTTCTTGTGATGACATTGGGAGATGCAAATAAACACTGGCTTGTCATCCATCAGAGACTGAAGCATTTTGAAAAGTGCTGGGCAGTTTTGAGCTTTGAGAATCTGATGTTGGGAGCAAAGAGCAAACTTGTCACTAAGAAGCCAGAGTCCTGAAAATAGAGATACTTGCTGACTCTGGGATTATTGACAACCCACCCAGCCAAGCCCCTGAACTCTGTAGCTAGTGCTCCTTCTTCATCTTCTTAAATCAAAGTTCTTTTCAGAAGTATATTTGAGACTGTGCTTGTAAGTCTGGAAGTTTGTCTTTAGCCAGGCCAAGCTTTCACAGTGAAACCTAAGCAATCCGGCAGTTGGGGGGACATCAATTATTTTTAAGTTCCTTAAATCATCTGGTGGTGATGGGGAATTTCCAGGTGCTGAGCAAGCTGTGTGGAGATCACTGAGTGACTGACATGCTAACCACTAGGGTCTGTAAACCCCCATAGCTTGATCAAATCAAAGGCACTGTCAGGTTCTGCTGGCAGCATGCAAAGTACCAGGCACTCCGTGTTCACTTGCCAAATGCTCGTCCAGTGAAAGGCTGGCTGCCCTCAGCATGCTCACATGAACTGAATCCTGATGTCCACCAGGCAAGTCACACAGCTCTTCTTCGTCTCAGGTAGCTAGTGTTCATTCCCCTGATAAGGACAGCAGCGGTGCATCTTAAAAAGCACTCTGTCAAGAGAACATTTTATGCAGAGATCTGAGGTCTTAATATTGCAGCATTGATTGTTGCATGTGGAGAAGGCCAAGGAGGTGATGTTCCTCCTGCCATACACTGGGTTGTGGGAAAGTCCTTACTACATCAGAATGCCTTAGTGCTGTCAGTGTGAAACAGTTGCTAAGGACCCAGGGGAAGCAAACTGTCAATACACCTTTGATGGGTATAAATCCATACCGTTGCAGATCAAAGTACATTTAATTAAACTGAGCCACTCATTAACAAAATTGAGAAATCTGGCTCCAAATGCACACCGTTAAGTTATAACTTGAACTTTTTGAATACAAGGAACCATTAGGAAACCTAATCCAGGAAGCCCAGGACAGAGACACACAACACAGACATTTGTCAAAGATGTGTTTCCTCTCACTTTGCACAGTGCAGTCTCATTCCTCTCATTCATCTCTGCGTCTGTTGCCTCTTCCTCCCTCCCCCCCTCCCTATTGCTTCTTCATAAATTAATCTCTTTTAAGAAAGGAACTCTTTGCCACCCAATAAACTGATTTAGTAATTCCCTATTAGGTCAAATTCCACTTTCACATGCATCTTCTGAGCTCTTGTTCTGGTTTCTAGGAAGAAACCCAGAGGGGTGAGCGAACAGCCACATTAGGCAATCAATGGTGCTCTGCCATAGCCCACGGCAGGGTCAGAAGGAATGGCCATGGCAGGCAGAGCCAGGCATACCTACAACATCAAGAGGAGCGCTCACCACTACTGCCTCCCTCTCCAAGTCAAAGGCAGAGAGAGCCACCCTGCGGCCCAGCACACACAGTGTCGGGAGGAGTAGCCATTGGTAGACATTCGGAAGCTCTAGACCTGTCTGTAAACTCAGGTGTGTCTCAGAACTGCAGTAGGGGACTTGTCCTCAGAGGATGTGTGCAGTTCGACTCGTTAATTGTCGGCCAAACATCAGCTTCATAGTGGACTGTTTTTAAAAAGCCAGGGCAGGAGCAGGGGGGAGGCTGCTTTAAAAGAGGTAAATGGTCAATGTAAAATTTGGAATAATTTTACCTGAGTGAGGAGAGGGTGGGGAGAGAGGACACATTTGGGAAAAAGAACAGGAGGACCTCGGGTGCACAGAGGCATTCTGCATCATGGCCTCTGTGTCGGCACATGGACGCCCTGGCTTGGTTCACGAGCACTACATGTGTGCTGTTTTACACATGAAATACAATAAGATAAAAATATTAAGTCACAAGTAATAAAAATATTAGGGATATTTAGCTGGGTGTGATTGTACATGCCTGTAACCCCAGGACTTGGAAAGTTGAGCTAGGATCTAAGCCCAGCCTATGTTACCTGAGACCCTTTTTTAAAAATTTCAAGTATTTAGATATTTTTATTGTTGGTTTTCATCTTTTTAAGACTAAGTAAGTCTCATGATATAGGTCGGCCTGATCTGGAACTCACACTCTTCCTGCCTCAGCTTCTCGATTACTGTGACTATAGGCATGGAACAGCACTCCCTGTTAGAATGTTTAAGTAAAGTAATGTTCATAGGATATTAAATATGGCGCTGAGTGGGTTTTTCAGGGGCTGAGGAGACGGCTCAGTGAGTAAACTGTTTCTGTACAGCTTCAAGGCTTGGGTTTAAGTCCTAGGACTCACATAAAAGCTGAGCATGATGTTCTGTCTTTAACCCCAGCTCTGGGAGGGTGGAGATAGAGAAATACTGGGGACTGGCTGGCCAGTAAGTCTAGACAAAACAATGAGCTCCAGGTTCAGTGGGAAACCTGTCTCAAAAGTAAGGTGGAGGATGAGAAAGGCACCCAACATCAACCTTTAGCCTCCACGAAATTATGCATGGGCAACTGCACCTGCACATACATGTGTACATCAAGGACATGCACACACACACACACACACACACACACACACACACACACATGCATACATCACACACATACACTCCATACATACATGCTCACATGCACATACCACACACATGCACACACCACACACACACACACACACACACACACACACACACACAGGCATGCGCACATGCATCCTGGGTGTGTGTATAAGTCAAAAGACCATGGTGTTGGTCTTTCCCTTTCTCCTAGAGACAGTGTCTCTTGTGAGCTGCTGTGCGCTCCAGGCTAGCTGGCCCTCAAGCTTCAGAGAGTTCTCCTGTCTCCATCTCTCATCTTTCTGTAGGAATGCTGGAACTATGGATGTGCACAATCACCTCTAGCCTTGAATAGAACAAAGGGGATCTTAACTCAAGTCCTCCTGCTTACAAGCCAAGTGCTCTGTCCACTGATACAACTTCTCAGTTCCCTGGTCTATATATGTTAGAGTTGTCCAGCCCTCAGTTCCCTGGTCTATATATGTTAGAGTTGTCCAACCCTCAGTTCCCTGGTCTATATATGTTAGAGTTGTCCAACCCTCAGTTCCCTGGTCTATATATGTTAGAGTTGTCCAA
Source organism: Peromyscus maniculatus bairdii (assembly GCF_049852395.1). Lineage (NCBI taxonomy): Eukaryota > Metazoa > Chordata > Mammalia > Rodentia > Cricetidae > Peromyscus > Peromyscus maniculatus. The sequence goes on from NC_134867.1 coordinate 65,666,369, forward strand.
CCTTCAGTTCCCTGGTCTATATATGTTAGAGTTGTCCAACCTTCAGTTCCCTGGTCTATATATGTTAGAGTTGTCCAACCTTCAGTTCCCTGGTCTATATATGTTAGAGTTGTCCAGCCCTCAGTTCCCTGGTCTATATATGTTAGAGTTGTCCAGCCCTCAGTTCCCTGGTCTATATATGTTAGAGTTGTCCAGCCCTCAGTTCCCTGGTCTATATATGTTAGAGTTGTAGGTTATTCTGGTAAAATTACTTTCTACAAGTTTCTAAGACTATCATGTGTTCCTTAATTTGCCAGTGTTGGATTTATATTATAAAATATAGGTGTTACGTATGCATAACAGAGTTCTATATGCTTTAACAGTATCCATGGAAAAACTCAAAAGTATGGTGCTATAGTTTATATTTTACAACCAGTTTACTTAACACAGTTCAAGGAGAACATAGCCATCTATATTTCCGTGCACTTATTGTTCTGATGTTCTTTCTAATGAGCCCTGTTTCCACCTATTTTAACCCCTCCAGCCCATATCAGAACACAGGCCCACAGGGAAGAAATTATCTCAGTTTACATCACTGGAAGATCACTCTCACATTTGAAGAATACTTTCTCTGGTTTCTAAGTTAACAGACACTTTTCATTCTACAAACCTTAGGAGAAGTTCTTTTAGTGATTTATTCTCTGCCTATATTTAGTTTCGAGAATTTTCGCTTTTGTTATGACAGTTTTGTGGTGCTTGGGTGTGGACGTCTCTGTATGAAGTCCATCTGGGATTGTTGTCTTGTTCTTAAGGCTCTCTGCTCATCAACTCAGGGAAATGTCGCCTGTTCTCTCTTTAGCTGCTGTCTGCTCCACCTCCTCTCTCCTTCTGAGACCTGGTAACATGTCTGTTAGACTCCTGGCATTGACATACTGGTAAGTTTGGATTGATCTGTTTTTATCCTGAGTTCCTATCCATGTATTTTCAAATGTGCCCATCCTTCAGCATTGCCCATTGTGTCTTAAGTCTCTTCAGTGTGTTTTATAATTTCAGTTGTTAAGTTTTATCTAGAGATTCTCCTGATTCCTTCTCAATTGCTGTTCTCCATACTCTTCATTGTTGACTCTCAAGTTTCATTTTCTCCTGTATTTTTCCTCAAATGCACAAAAATTTGTATGTCTTGTTCCCAGTTCCAGTTCTAGAGATTGAAAACCATTTTGTCGGTGTTTTTTCCTCATGGTGACCCCCACCTTCCTTTGTATGTCTCATGTTTTCTAATGGTGTTAGAAACACTACCTACGGATGCATATTAGGTATGAAACACACCCATGTTTTATCTTACATTTACTTGTTCTTGGAGACTGTGAGCTCTTTTCTGGGTCTAATCAATAAGAGGAAGAAATGGCTACTCAGGTATTACCGAAAGCCATGCTGAAGGAAGGCTGCACACATTCTTGCCTTGTCAAGAGTAGGCACAGCTGTTCTGGGGCCAGCCTCAGCAGTCCTCGCCTGCCCTGAAGCTGCAGTGGAGGGACTCTCTGCACCAAGACCGGGCTCAGCACTGATGGGTGCATCAACTCACTTCAGATGCATGTCTGACCCAGGAGGCTGGATTCAGGCCCTCAATTCCAAGATAAGATAGACAGCAAATTCTACTTCTCAACTCCCACGTCACCGCCTTTTAAAAAAATATATAAAATTGGTGTTGTACCAAGGATAATTTTCAAAATAAACAAGTTATTATTTCCCTTGGTGATTTTCCAGCCCGCACCGCCCCGAACGTGTCCAAAGCCGCTAATAGCCTGGATGAGCTCACCCTGACCTCGGAGAGTCTACTCCTGCTGACATGCTTTCTTCTCCAGCTCCCATGACTGAGAGGCCCGGGTTTTGTCCCCAGGAGAGTCCATGGCATCTGAAGGCCTCCTTCTCCTCTTCTTCCTCCTCATGTAGCTCAGGCTGGGTTCAAATTCACTATACAGCCAAAGGTGACCTTGAATTTCTGACCCTTGCTTCTACTCCCCAAGTGCTGAGATGATAAGAACGCATCACCAAACCCAGTTTGAGGTGGTCCTGGCAGTGAACCCAGGACTTTGTATATTCCTAGGTCCCCAAAGGTTGCTTTCCTCGGAGATAGTTCCACAGTGCCTTCTTTTATCACAAATACTCTTACAGATAAGAATTATTCTAAATCTACTTTTCTTTTTTCCTTATTTGTAGGATCACATACAATTAGCATCTAACTTTTTTTTTTTTTTTTTTTTTTTTTTTTTTTTTTTTTTTTTTTGGTTTTTCAAGACAGGGTTTCTCTGTGTAGCTTTGCACCTTTTTCCTAGAACTCACTTGGTAGTCCAGGCTGGCCTCGAACTCACAGAGATCCGCCTGCCTCTGCCTCCTGAGTGCTGGGATTAAAGGTGTGTGCCACCACCGCCAGGCAGCATCTAACATTTTTAATGTTCATAATTTTAAAATGTCAGTCCGAAAATGTATACTCACATTGGAATCTTCATGTTCAAAGGAGTTGATCACGGATGGACAGAGGCTGGTGCTTTCATAGTTCTGCTTCATGCTGAGCAAGTGGTGATGAACTTGGAAAGGCATGCTCTGTTCCTTGTGAGTAGCTCTGGAATCTGTGAGGCTGGCATGTGATAACAGACAGTGTGACTACTATTGAAATAGGTTCTAAGTGATTTTGTGTCACTATTTACCAGGGAAATGAGGCTGGCTAACTGAGTATTAAAGTTAACATGGTGATTAGTGCAAGGTTTGAGTCCATCCCACGTAGGCCAATTAGTTTTCTACTCTGAGCCTGAAAACATGACAGTCTCCTTCTTCCTATGGTCCTGCCTGACATATAGGCATATTGAGGGATGGAATCTGAATAGATCAACACAAATTCATGTGTGAGCCAGGCCTCTTGTGCTGTGTTTATTTGATTCTAGTTCTGGGCTGCAAAATGGCTCAACAGGAAGAGGTTTTTTCTGTGCAAGCCTGACAGCCTGAGTCAGATTCCTAGGATGCACATGATGGAAAGAGAGTAAATGACTCCAACAGGCTGTCCTGTGGCCTCCACATACCCCTGTGGCAGGTACAGGCATGCACCCCACACACACACACATACACACACACACACACACACTAAACACTGCTTTTAAAAAAGATCTAATTCTACATAGAATGAACTGCAGCACTAAAGGCAGATTATAGACCTATTCAGTGGTGTAGAAGATAGCCTGTTTGCTCTGGCATCATTCCCTTCACAACCATCAGGTCCTTTGGGTTGTCATTTGATTATCATGAGAGTGAGCATGTTAGTACTACAATGATGAGATTTACTGCAGAGTTGATAATCAAGGTGCCACCAAATGTTTCAAGGAGTACAATATCATCCCCACTCGGTAGACACAGGAGGATCACATGTTCAAGGCTTTGAGTTGTAGAGTAAGTTCAGGGTAAATCTGGCTAACTTAGTAAGAGCCTGTCTTAAAAAGTGAAAGAGATAGGTATGTAAGTGATGGAGTGCACGCCTGTATGTGTGTGGCCCCAGATTCAATCCAGTACTGACAAAAAGAGGAGGCGGGAGAAGGAGGAATTGGAGCAGACATCCAAATTAATACTTGCTTAAAAACCAGGGTAGGAGTTTGGCATCCCTCCCAAGCTTGCAGAGACTCCAGGGTGGGTTATATATCTCATCTGGGACTGTTTGAAAAACCAATAAATGATTTACAAAGACACTGACTGACTTCAGAAACTGCTGTAAGTTTCCATCAAAATTTTCGTGTGTGTGTGTGTGTGTGTGTGTGTGTGTGTGTGCACATGAGAGCATGTGCTCTTGAGGGTGAGAGGGTGGCATCTGACTCACTGGAGCTGGAGTCACAGGCAGTTGTGAACGGCCTCATGCAGGTTCTGAAAACTGAAGTTGGGTCCTCTGGACTGGGTCCTCTGGACTCCAATCCTCTGGACTGGGGTCCTCTGGAAGGCAGTACACACTCTTCAGTACTGAGCCATCTCTCCAGCCCCTGCTGTGCCTTTTCAAAACCAGTAACACCATGCATTTCTCTCTTATCCCTCTTTTCACATGCATGCAATTACGTGCACACACACACACACACACACACACACACACACACACACGATTCAAATTTAAGTGAAAATTGCCCCTTTATACTGCTAGAACCATCACTTAAGGAAATAACAAACATTTTGTGCAGACATATTTAAAAACGACTCTGAGATTTAGATATAAAATAACTGTGAACATTCATTAAAAAGCCACAGACATTAGGTCAGACTGTTTACAACCGGCTCGGCAGAGACTTAAGAGCAGAGTGCAATGGCCACACCCCCTCCCAGAAACTGTGTCCAGAGCTAAGAATCAGAAACCAGACCGTGACCTTGTTATCTTCTCCCACAGAGTCATTTTCTTTCTTTGGCTTCATTCTCTTCTTAGAATATTTGTTTTGTTTCCTTTAATGTCGTTTAACTTTGGTTTTATTTTTGTAAAGTTTTGCACCATCTATAATCACAGTCCCCATGACATCAAAGTTCCAGTTGCTGAAGTGGTACTGTGGCCCCTGCTGGTTGGTGACACACAGTCTTCCTTGCTTGGATGCTTGGAGGAGACGCTATTTGATAAGTTAGCTCCAGCTACAGGGAACCTTAGGTGGTTTAAGAATCTCATTATTCTGGGGGATAAAACAATACATTTTCCCTATGTCTTGCAAAGGAAGGGAAAGAGAAATTTCTGTATAACAGGGTAAGACTGGTTGTTATTTAGAACAATTTCTTGATTGACACATTGTATGTTACTCCTGAAACATTGTCTGGAACTCCTAACAGGCAAACCGGTTTGAGAAATACATTCTACAAGATGAGAACTGAAACTTACAGGTTGTGCAAGAAGAGTGTTGGGGAAAAGTGCAAGGTGAAGACTTGCAGCCTGTATTTCTTCTACAAAAGAGAGGTGGAAAATGCTATTCTAGGAGCAAAGATGTCTAACAATCAAAACAAGCATGTTCTTCTTTAATGTCTGGCTTGAATACACTGTAACATATACATCTGTGAGTCTGAAATGAGTGTATATCACAGAGGAAGGTGGAAGATAAGGTTTGGGAAGAGATGAGAAGTGTCTGATTCAAGGTTCTATTGCTGTGATGAGACACCATGACCACAGCAACTCTCACAAAGGAAAGTGTTTAACTGGGGCTGGCTCACAGTTCAGAGGTTGAGTCCATTGTCACCATGGCAGGGAGCATGGCGGCGTGCAGGCAGACATGGTGCTGGAGAAGGAGCTGAGAGTTCTACATCTGGATCAGCAGGCAGCAGGTGAGTCATTGGGCATGGCTTGAGCTTCTAAAACCTCAAAGTGCAACCACCAGTGACACACACTTCCTCCAACAAGGCAACACCTCCTGGCACCACTTCCTAATGATCAGACATTCAAATATATGAGTCTCTGGGGTCTTAATAAGTCATTCCTACTCAAACCACCACAGATGTGCAGAGAAGAGGCAGTGAATAGAGACAGATTTGTAAATCATTACCAAGCATTCGATTGTAGAGAAAGCAAAATCTGATCAAGGAGACTGGTATGGCAAAACATGGAAGAACTGATGTTTGGGTTTGAGAAGGGTGAGGCCATGAGCCCCTTGGTCCCAGGTAAATGAGGTATCATTTCATCCTGAAGCTCCCAGGAACTACTAAATCCATTAGTGAGAAGGACTGGGCAGATTTGCAGTCTGGCAGATCTTGGGGCTGTATTCACCCAAATGTCATTTCAGGGGGGTCATTGAGGAATTGGGAGCCTCATAAGGGGGTTGTTGGTTTTCCCAAGCATCATGAAAAACTTAAGTTATGGTAAAGATGTGATGTAATTTATTATACAGACACAGAACATAAATTTATAAACTGAAAGACCAGGGCTATAGCATGGTGGTATAATATTGCTAATATACACAAAGCCCTTGGTTTGAGTCTCAGTCCTGAAAGAGAGAGGAATGGGGGGGGGGCTTAATTATATATAGCCTATGGAGGGTAAGGAAATATTCACTGATCACTTATTCATGTGGCTTCTGGGTCATAAGGTAGATGCAGATGCAGTTCTCTAGATCTGATTTGGGGATGCCATCACCAAAGGAATGTAGGAACAGACATGGTATCTATGGGCCCTGAAAAGTCTTCAGAGCATCTGATGCATGAAGTGCTCTTATTAGCTTTGTGCTGGGTAATTTCCTCAGAAATCTACAGGTAGTAATTCAGTCACTCTTCTTAGATAAACTAGTATTACCATCTTAGTTAGGATTACTCTTGCTGTGATGAAATACCACAACCACAAGCAACTTGGGTAGAAAAAGGGTTATTTGTCTTACACTTCGACATCACTGCTCCTTATTGAAGGAAGTCAAGGCAGGAACTCAAACAGGCAGGAACCTGGAGGCAGGATGCTGATGCAGAGGCCTTGGGGTCGGGGTGCTGCTTACCACCTTGCTCCCCATAGCTTGCTCAGCCTGCTTTCTTATAGAACCCACAATCACCAGCACAGGAGTGGCCACACCCACAGTGGGCTGGACCTTCCCCCATCAATCACTAATTAAGAAAATGCCCTACAGGTCTGCCTACAACCTGATCTTATGGAGGAATTTTCTCAATCGAGGATCTCTCCTCTCAGTTGACATAAAACTAGCCAGCACAATTACTTCTATCAGACATGGGTGATGGTTATAATACAATTAATTGTTTGTCTGGGTGATAGTAATAATACAGTTGTATGTCTGGGTGATAGTTACAATACAATTGTCTGTCTGGGTGATAGTTACAATTGTCTGTCTGGGTAATAGTTACAACACAATTGTTTTTCTGGGTGATAGTTACAATACAATTGTCTGTCTGGATGACAGTTACAATTGTCTGCTTGGGTGATAGTAATAACACAATTGTATGTCTGGGTGATAGTTACAATTGTCTGTCTGGGTAATAGTTACAATACAATTGTCTGTCTGGGTGATAGTTACAATTGTCTGTCTGGGTGATAGTAATAACACAATTGTATGTCTGGGTGATAGTTACAATACAATTGTCTGTCTGGGTAATAGTTACAATACAATTGTCTGTCTGGGTGATAGTTACAATTGTCTGTCTGGGTGATAGTTACAATACAATTGTTTTTCTGGGTGATAGTTACAACACAATTGTTTTTCTAGGTGACAGTTACAATACAATTGTCTGTCTGGGAGACAGTTATAATTCAATTGTAGGTCAGGAGACACTGAAGCTTAGAATGGTGCTCTTGGAGTTCTGGGGTATGGATGAAACACCAGAACATAGGTCACAGAAACTAATAGTGTGGTGTGGCCAGGGGGTCATGGGGTAAGAATCCCAACCTTTTAGGTTCACTCCTCCGACACATTTTCTGGAGGTCTCTGATGGGAATGTGCCAGTTTGGGTCATAGGCATTGGAAACACAAGATAGATGAAATTGGTCTCTACTTCTATCAGGTATATATGATCTAAATAAAAAAAAAAACCAGAAATTATTTCTTGAAGACAAAGTTAGAAGCACCTGCCACCAACTCGGGGACATCAGTGATCCACATCCATCACTTCAGAAAACGATCCACTCAACTTCCTTTTCCTGGAACATAATTACACAACATAATTACAATGTGGTCTGCATCACACACGTTTTCCTTCAATTCAGCAATGCATCACGAATGTTCATTTTTGTAAATGAGAGGGGGATGCACAGTCCCACCCTACATATAGTGCCTGGGTATCTATCCCAAAGTTTGTACTGCTGTTCTTTTTATCCAACTTTGTTCTTCTATCCCAGCTCTCACCATTTGGAGATAAATTCCATGGAGGTCTTATTGTGTGTCCAGTTCTTGTCCTGTATTCAGGACAGAGCAGGGAAGTTGCCTGTGCAGATTCTGCAGCACAGAAACTTTCTCTAACCAACTGTAGACATATCTTAACCATGTTCACAGCAGCCTCGGTCAAACCTGAGGTCTTACAGATGGGACAATGCTGGTGAGACCTGCTAGTGTTTCTCACTGAGCACCTCAGGGGGCCAGGTCTTTAACTCAATGCAGGCCTCACACCTGAAGGTCTGACTTGACCCCTGTACCCCATTGTATCCAGTAATCAAGAGCAGTGACAGAAGTGATGATGGATACTAAGAGATAAGAACAGAGGTCAGCAGAAGGAAAATAAATACTACAATCACACTCTGAGGCCATGCTGACCTAGCTATCAGACAGAACATTCACAACGCTATGATTAACATATTAGGAACCCCCAAAGGAGGAGGCATGGAGAGGTCTTTGTATTCACAGATAGGCACTAAGGGAACCTGGAATGTTAAGCACACAGGGCTGTTCCTTCCGGGGAAAGAAGGCAAAATCTGTTATCTGCCTAGAAGACTGGAACTGGGTGTGCCTTCTAGCCTGGTGATCTTTGTACTCTCTGTGTGGCCAGAGAGTTTTCCAGCACCAGTTGGATCCTCCCTCAGACCCTTATCGTAAATTTGCTTTTCTCAGTCAATCTATAGAACCTATCTTTATGGACTTCACAGAGTTCCAGCGTAGTCATGTCTGATCTGTATTTAGCTCACTTTGTTCCTCAAGGAGATTTACATATGCTTTGTTGTGTTGGCAGGATTGAGTTAATTATCACCGGAATAGTTTTCACCAAATTGTGCTTTGCTTAAATATGCTTAAAATAAACCACTCAGGGTCAGACTCCTGATGTTTAAACCAACATCGGCTGTGAGTTATATTGATCCAAACTGCCTTCTCGCCTCTCTCTGGTCTCTGCTCTGCTGGCTGTGAAGTCTGCGGAGACCCCTGCACCCCAATGTTCAAAAGTGGAGAACACAGAGAATCATTTTAAGTTGAGAAATGGAAATTTTGTTAAGGGTCAAAGGGAACTTTTAGAAACAAAACATTCTGGTATAAATAAAAGATGTGTCTCCTGGGCCTATCAGTATACCAGACAGGGTTGACACAAGAGTCAGTAAACTTGGTGACATGTCAGTAAAAGCTTCCAAAACTGAAATAAAAGCATTTTTAAAAAAGTTTAAAAATAGAGAGCAGAACACTCATGGGTTATGGGGTGATGTCCTGTGGTATAACAAGTGTGTAATTGAGAGAGCATGGGAAGTTAAAAAAGGTTTAAAATAGCAGTGGTTGAAATTTTTCCAAAATTAATGACACATACAAATTCAGAGATCTAGGAAGCTCAGAGGACACACACACACACACACACACACACACACACACACACACACACACACACTATGAATATAAAATATGAAAAACTGCACGTAAACACATGCAAATTGAAGGAAGCATATATATTCAAAAGCCCTTTAAGACAACAGGATGGAAATTAATTGCACTCTGAGTTAGAATCCACAAAGCCAAGAAGCTCAAGTAGGTGTTATATTCAAAGAATTCAAAAAAAAAAAACCTGCATACAACATACTTAGAAGTCTTTATATACTGATATTGGTTTTTAAAAATCAGATGTTTTATATTTATAAATCTGTGTCAGACAAAAAAATTCTTTGAGGAAATTCATTGCTTCAGGATTTATCTAGAAAGAAACATTAAGAAACACACTTCAGAAAGAGCAAAGTGACTTAGGGAGAAACACAGGTCTACTTAAGGGAAGGGCATTTGGAAGTGAAAGAAAATACAATATTCAATTTTCTTACCCTTAATTGATCTAAAAGGTAATTGTTACAAGTAATATGAATAGAAATGTATTTAACAGTGATGACAAGATGAACGGCAGCAATCATGAAGGATTTGACAAGAACTGGGAAATACCACACCTGAGTCACTCTGTTTCATTTGAAGATATACTTAAGTAACTCAAATGATTCAATTATCAACTTAAGGGAAAACAATTACAACTTCAAGAACAGACACAAAGTATATATGTTAGTAAAAAAGAAAATGGAATTCTAGAAAATGTTCAGTAGCAGCAAGGAAAGACTAAAATAAAAGAAAGGATCACTGAACTTAAAAAACATTGTGGGTCTTGATTTACAGGTCCAATACAATAAGACCTAACTTCTTGCTGTCTGCCAGAAATCCAACTTTAAACATAAAGACGTATGTAGATCAGGAATGGGGAAAGATTCATCACACTAATGCTCATTAAAGGGAAGCTGATATCAAACTGAGGTCCAGACACCCAGCTGAACACAAGCTTCAGCATGGCCTGGGGCAAGCCCAGAAGCCGCTGTCCTGATTATGGCTTCTCAAGAAAGTAGCGGTTTAGAATTTCTATCTTTAAAATATACAGATTAATATCTACTGTATGAGATTCTTTGAAAGTTAAATAAATTGGTGTATTTGAACAGACAAATGAAATAAAATGGTAGATTTCCTATTAGTTTGAGAAACTAGTCCTAAATCTGGACAATAGGTGGTGAGAATTTGCATCAGATGTTAATATCATTTGGGTCTAGGTGAAGAGGGAGCTTTGGCCCTGGGCAGCTGTGGAGACTTACCGCCTTGTGGAGCCCAAATTACTCAAGGTCAGAGACTCTGAGCTTGCTTTACCCAGCAGGGTTGCATAAGGGGATGATTTGACCACAGGCGTGGTTACGAGGTATTTGGAAGGGTCTACACTTGGCTGTATCTAGCAAGGGGGAGGTCTTTGGCCTCACCCCTTGGCATTGTTATAAAAAGCCCTTTTAAATAAAGTTCTGGGCCATTGGGTATTGACCCAGGTTCTCCCAAATCTATCCTGTGTTTCTGTCTTTCTTTTTGTCTTCTAGGTCTCTGTTTCTAGCTGATATTTTTGCTGTGGGATGGTCTGTATGTCAAATCTGTTGCTCTGATTCGTCAATAAATAAAACACTGATTGGCCAGTGGTCAGGCAGGAAGTAGGTGGGACAAGGAGAGAGGAGAATTCTGGGAAGCAGAAGGCTGAGACGGAGAGACACTGCCAGCCACCGCCATGACCAGCAGCATGTGAAGATGCCGGTAGGCCACCAGCCACGTGGCAAGGTATAGATTTATGGAAATGGATTAATTTAAGCTATAAGAACAGTTAGCAAGAAGCCTGCCATGGCCATACAGTTTGTATGCAATATAAGTCTCTGTGTTTACTTGGTTGGGTCTGAGCAGCTGTGGGACTGGCGGGTGACAAAGATTTGTCCTGACTGTGGGCAAGGCAGGAAAACTCTAGCTACATATTTTCTTATCTCTTTCTCTTCAAGAGTACCCAGGGGAAAAGTGGAGGCAGGTCCCCCACACCACCTTAAGCCATTTCATCTATTCTTGGTCCTCAGGTGGGGTGCCCAGCTTATTCAGAGATTGTGAGGTTCCAAGTTGCCAACAGACTTGGGAGGTGAGGTCTGATACAGTGTTCAATTTTGTTAGGTACTCCTGTTAAATTAACAGAGAAATAGTCACAATTTCACTTGTGCAGTTCACCTTAAGGTGGCAGCTTGATCCCAGAGCTCTCGAGAAATAGTACCCACTGGATCCTACACACCCCTGCTTTCCCATGTGGCTGGTGGTCTAGATGGAAGAGATGTATTTTAAATCTTGGGAGCCTTTTGGGGAGTCAGGTAAGGTGGGTCCTTTGAGGAAAAAGTCGTCCTCAGTCACAAACAGGATACTCAGAACTTCAGAGGTCCTGGGCTCCAAGCTTTGGCTTCTAATCTGCTTATGGTAGCATGCACCTCCACCCCACATTCTGAGCAAGTCAGCAGTTCTAAGAATAGCGTCATGTCCTACAGCAGATCCATAGGAATATCCACCCATGGCAGCCATTCCCTGGCCTCTGAGGTGCAGAGGGCTGCAAAGCTAAAATTATACTTACTTATAAATTTCTGGAAATGTTTTGTGGTATAAAATCTGTTATAACTAGTAAAAGCTCAAGACGAGTCCAGAGTTTTCTCTAGCAGAATGTTAGGAGAAATAACCTCTAAATGGCTGTGCCCTGCCCCTTCTGCTTCAGCACCAGGGCCTCTGCTCAGTTCATGCTCAAGCAGCTTCATCAGTGGTCCCCCACTCAGTCTCATTTCTTCTTCCTCCTCCTCCTCCTCTTTTTGGTATGTAATACCTATGTGTGGGGTGTAAGTGCAGGAGTGTGTGTTGTGTCTGTGTGTGCATGCCTTAAGGCCAGAAATTGACTTTCCTTATCCCATCGCTCTCCAGGCTCTTTTTCAAGGCTGGGTCTCTTACTGAACCTAGATCTTGCGGTTTTCACTAGATGGCTGGACATCGAGCCCTAGGAGTCTGACTGCTCCATCACCTCCTCCCCGACACCCAGGTTCCAGACACATGCCGCTACACCTGGCTTTTTACATTGGGTGCTGAGGATCTGAACTCAGGCCCTCATGCTTGCCCTCTGACCAGTGAGCCATCTTCTAGCCTCTTTTTGTTGTTATTTCTCTACTGCTTTTTAAACGACATTGAAATGTTTACAAATATCAGGCCACGGTGTGTGTCCATCTGCGTCTACTCCCTCATGCAGATACTGACTTTTGCCGATGCTCAGGACCCTTACGTGAACCGTCATAACACTAAATTGTCAGAAGCTGACATCTAGAGCCTGATGTAGTATAAACACTTCCTATGTATGCTGTTTGTTTAAGGAATGACGAGGAAACACTGTCTGCACATGGGGCGCGAGGGTGTGCTTCGAAATGCTGTGGGATGTTCTGTATGTCCTGTGGGAGCCTGTTCTTGGGTTCCTCGTGGCTTTACCCAGCAGGTCTGCATAAGGATGATTAGGACCACAAGCCTGAGTGCAGGTGTCTGAGATGGTCTGCACTTGGCTGTGCTGGGGGATGGTCTGTATGTCAAATTGCTTTGATTGGTCAATAAATAAAACCTGATTGGCCAGTGGCTAGGCAGGGAGTATAGGCAGGACTAACAGAGAGGAGAAAAAAAGAACAGGAAGGCAGGACTCACTGCCTGCAGCAGCTACCAGGACAAGGAAGATGTAAAGTACTGGTAAGCCACGAGCCACGTGGCAAGGTATAGATTTATGGAAATGGATTAATTTAAGCTATAAGAACAGTTAGCAAGAAGCCTGCCATGGCCATACAGTTTGTAAGCAATATAAGTCTCTGTGTTTACTTGGTTGGGTCTGAGCGGCTGTGGGACTGGTGGGTGACAAAGATTTGTCCTGACTGTGGGCAAGGCAGGAAAACTCTAGCTACAGAAACACTGTCTGCACATGGGGTTTGAGGGTGTGCTTCGAAATGCTTTCTGACTGTGTTGGCTGGGAAAGCAGATCCATGGATGGGAATCCACGGGTCTGAAGGAGACTGCTTTTCTCTTCACCTCCCTTGGCCAAAATGTCCCTCTTCTCAAACACAGCCTTAAATCGTCTGAGATCGACTTTGCTTGAGTTTGATTTCTTGGTATTGCTAGAAAATGCACTAAAATTTGGCCTCTCAATGTTCTTTTCCTGCACAGAAAGCCAAAACACAGACCTCTCCACACATAAGTTTATGTCCTGTGTTTATGGATTTGAGATTAATTTCCCATATGTCTAAATCTCTCCAGGCCTCTCTGCAGATACATTTGACAGAATAAGTAACCAAAATGTAGACTGGAAAAACAAAATAATGACTTTAATGGGTAGTCTTGGAAATCAAATCTCAATTCATCACATTTCATGTCCAAGTGTCAATGACTACTTTTTACTCCGGTAAATGAAAGCCATCCTGTGTTCATATTATCTTCAAGAGTCAGATATTTAATCTGAAAAACAAATTCATGGTGTGACGTTTGTGATGAGCATTGGAACTAAAGGCATATCCTCTCAAACTAAACATCACTGAAAGTAAAACCCATGGCCGGGGCTTAAGATATCTAACTGTATACTTTGCAAAGAGTTTCAACCCCCTGTGCATTTGCCAGAGTACAGCCTGAACATACATTTACCCTGCCTATCCAAAATTCACTGATAGACTTTCTCTTACTTGTTGAAATTTACTTACGTCTCAAGTGTCTGGTCTTCTATGTCTCTACTCCGTCCTCCCTAAGACGGTCCAACGACCCTGTGGTGTCAGCCATCATTTCTTTGCTTTTGATATGCTGATGTGATAATCCGTTTATTGTCCACTTGACATAATCTAGAATTATTTGGAGAGAGAGTCACAATGTGGGATTGTCTAGATCAAGTGAACCTGTGAGCATGTCCGTGAGGATTGTCTTGATGACACTGACTGATGTGGGAAGTCCCACATGCTATGGGTAGCAAGCACCATTTCCAGGCTTCGAACCTGAACTACATGTGTGAAGAAAGGGAGCTGAGAACACACATAAATCCTCTGCTGGTTTCTGATCACCCAAGTGATGGGAGTAGTTGTCTCTGGCTTCTGCTGCTCTGACATCCCTGCCTTGATGGACTGAACCTGCGAGGGTGAACTAAATAAACCTTTCTCATCTAAGGGTTTGTCAGAGTATTTTATCACAGCAGCAGGAATGAAACTAAACGGTCTTTGAGTAATAAAATGCTCTGGCTGAGATACTTGTGGTTAGACAGGCAACACATTTAAGTTACAGTAATGCCAACAAGAAGAGATGATACCAATAGGGTCACGAAGCTGAGTCCAGCAGGGTATCTGCTCTCACACAAATTCAGGACATCTAAACTCAATCTCCTCAACTTCTTTGCTCTCCCAAAATTCTGGGACACCTGACTAATGTCTCCAGTTAATGGAAACCTCATTCTCGAGATTTAGATTTAAATTTAAATTTAAACCTCAGCCTCCTCCTTAGTATCCACAATCAGAGGGTAAATAAAATTAGACCCCTGCTAGATTAGATTCCCAGATTCCTCCTCTCCCTAAAATCTACCCCACACCCACAACTGCTGTAATGCAGTGGGTGGGCCCTGACCCTGTGATGCCTTGTAGATCCCTCCCTGTCAGCAAGCTCCCGGCCACTGCCGACCTCTCCTGTGTGTCAGGGCTGCAGACCGATTCCGCGTTCTCCTCTCCTCTTGCTTCCATTTCTCTCTCTCTCTCTCTCTCTCTCTCTCTCTCTCTCTCTCTCTCTCTCTCTCTCTCTCTCTCTCTGCTGACAGCTCCCCAGAGTTCCTGACGTCCACTCAAATCACATCTGTTTTCAGAGGCCCTCTAAGTCTCTGTTGTAACATTCACTACGGTTCGCCCCCTAGCTTTCTGCAATTCTGAATACTCCACAGGGCCCAGAGGGATGATACTAATTAATTTAACATTTGACAATGTTCTGTTGTGTTGTATCCACTGCCCTAGGTGTGGAAGACAAGTGAGTAAATGGCAGCCATGTTCTCTGAAGCTTAAATATGGCGGGTGAAAAGGAGACTCATCAAATACTGGTGACAAATTTGGTAAGTTCTTCCTGAACTAAATGAAAAACTTCATGCCGTTTGAACTTAAGAGTTTGAGTCGGGAGCTAGGCCGCGCTCAGGTTGGTGCGGAGTGTACACTACAGAGCTCGGTGCAGCAGGAGCCTGGCATAGACAGGCAGGGCAAGAAGCGAGGGAGGGCATTGCCTGGCTGCTGTCTCTGGCTTGGCCCTGGGTGAAGTCATTACCTTATATCAGGCTCATGGCCACTGCCTGTGATAGGCTGAAGCTGTTGTCTGTTACTCAGAGCCCCTAAATGCAAGGGGAGGTGCTTAGTCTTAAGGTAACTTGATACATGCTTTGCTGATACCCACGGGAGGCCTGCTCCTTTCTGAACAGAAACAGAGGAGGAGTAGATTGGGGGGTCGGGAAAAGGGAAGGTGGGAGGAGAGGAGGTGAGGGAAACTGTGGTCAGGATGTAAAGTGAATAAATATATTTAATTTTTAAAAATAGTTAATCCCAGCACTTGGGAGGCAGAGACAGGTGGATCTCTGTGAGTTCAAGGCCAGCCTGGGCTACAGAGCAAGGGCCAGGACAGGCTGCAAAGCTACAGAGAAACCCTGTCTTGAAAAAACAAACAAAAACAAAAAGTTGAGCTTCAGGTAGCTCACATGTTGCTGGCCACAGTACAATCAGGACCTCCAAGTACAGACAGGCCCATGGCCAGGGCATGGTAGCCTCCTGCTTTCCTAGCCACAAGCAATTACAGAGAACACGTGATAAAGATGTTTCAGGCCATGCTGTGCCCAGAAACAATCTCTTCCATTGCTAACTGCTGAGAGATTGACTTCCAGAGGTAACCTCAGCTGGGGTGTTACTTTACTTATCCTCTCAGAAGGTTCTTTCCATTCAACTCCAGAGTTCAGCCAGAACTGCACGCAGATATCACTGCCTTCAGAGTCTAGCTCCTAGACACTGAGCCACACTTCCATCAACATGAGCCCTCTCTGAAAGCTCTAGAAGAAGACATAGTTTTACATCCTACACTCGGACCTACTTGCAAAAAAGCATACATAGTGTTTCCTGCCTTCAAAACTCACCTCATAGCCCTGTTAAAAATCCTATCCCACAGTTGTGTGGCTCCCCAGGATAACACAAATGAATCTTAAAAGGTCTTATTTATAAAAAAAAAAAAAATCTGGAGCCAGGTATTGGGGTGAAAGCTGAAAGATCAGATAAATAGAACAAGCCAGCCACTTTCTTACCTCTACGAAATCCTCAGCCTCAAGAGAGTGAATTCCTGTTCCCTCACCCTGCCATCTTACTTCCTGGAATTAAAGGTGTGTGTGCTTCCTAAGCAAAGGCATGAGATCTCAATTGTTGGGATTAAAGGTGTGTGCCACCATGCCTGGCTCTGTTCCCAGTGTGGCCTTGAACTTACAGAGATCTATGTCTGTCTCCTGAGTGATAGGATTAAGAGTATGTGCTATCACTGTCTGGCCTCTATGTCTAATCAAATGGCTGGCTCTGTCCTCAGATCCCCAGATAAGTTTTATTGGGGTGTACAATATATCACCATACCGCAGTTAGGTGGCCACCCACAAAAGCAAAGGCTTATGGCATCTGTGTTCCAAATACATGCTTACTATCATGTAAGGTCCTGGGCTAGGGGTTCAGTCAGACCTAACAAGATTGGTTTAGGGCTCATTGCATTGAGAAGAATAGTTTTTTTCTACCCCTCAGTATGTTTAAAAGTGGCTTGATTAATTTTCCTTTGTTTTCCGTTTCCTTTTAAAATCCATCTATATCATATATGCCTCACGTTTCACTGTGGCATAGTACATCAGCAGCAGCGGTCTCTGTGAACTTGCAAGGTGATTTCAGTGTGATTTTCACAGATATTTAATTCCTGATCTGTCACTCACCTGAGCATGTTACAGAGGTGAAGTGAGTCATTTGGGAACTAAATTCATTTACATACATACTGTCTTAGTTGGGATTTCTATTGCTGTTGAAGAGGCACCATGACCACAGCCACTCTTATAAAGGAAAACATTTAATTGGGATGGCTTACATTTTCAGAGGTTTAGTGCATTATCATCATGGTGTGACATGGTGGCATGCAAACAGACATGGTACTTGAGAAGGAGCTGAGAGTTCTATATCTTGCAGGCAACAGGAAATGAACTGAGATATTGGGTGTGGCTTCAGCATATAGGAGGCCTCAAAGCCCGCCTCCACAGGGACACACTTCCTCCAACAAGGCCACACCTCCCAATAGTGCCACTCCCTTTGAGGGCCATTTTTTTTTCAAACCACAACATTTCAGTCCCTGGCCCCTAAAGGCTTGTTTGTAGCCATATCATGATGCAAAAATGCATTCAGTTCAACTTCAAAGGTCCTCATAGTCTATAACAGTCTCAAACTTGTTTAAAAGTCTAAAGTTCAAATTATTTTCTGAGATTCATGCAATCTCTTAACTATAATCCCCTATAAAATTAAAATCAAAAAGTAGATCACATGCTTCCAACAATATAATGGCACAGGATATACATTATCATTCCAAAACATCGGGAAGGGAGCATAGTGAGGAAATACTAGACCAAAGCAAGACTGAAAACTGGCTGGGCAAACTCCAAACTCTGCATCTCCATGTCTGATGTCAAAACGCTCTTCAGATCTCCAGCTCCTTTCAGCTTTGTTGACTACAACATACTTCTTTCTCTTGGGCTGGTTCCACTCCCTGTTAGCTTTCCTCGGCAGGTATCCCATGGCTCTCCTGTGTCCAGCATGTTGGGGTATCCAAGGCAATCCAGGCTTCAACTTCACAGATTCATGCAACGGCCTCTCTAGGCCTCCATTCAGGGACACCCCTGACACATGCCTGGCCGCACCAACTTTCTTTAGGCACAGAGGCAAATTCCAGAGCCCATTTCTTCTATCCTTAACTCTAAAGCCAGAACTACATGGCTGGAGCCACTAAGTTCTGCTGCTTACTGAGGCTGGAACATGGCCCTCTCATTCAATTACATCTCTACCAGCTTTCTGTCCTTCACTGCCTAAGCTTGGCTGTCCTGAAACTGGATCTATAGACCAGGCTGGCCTCAAAGTCAGAGATCTCTGCCAGTCTCTGCCTCTGGAGGGCTGGGATTAAAGGCTTGCACCACCACACCTGGCTTTAAGCTTTTCTTTACTCTTTTTTTTTTTTTTTTTCTAGTTTTTTGAGACAGGGTTTCTCTGTGTAGCTTTGTGCCTTTTCTGGATCTCACTCTGGAGCTCAGACTGGCCTTGAACTCACAGAGATCTGCCTGCCTCGGCCTTCCTGAGTGCTGGGATTAAATGAATGCACTGCCACCACCACCCGGCTAAGCTTTTCTTTAATTCCTTTTCACAAGTTGGAAATTTAGTTGGGTGGGATCTTGCCCTGAGGTCACCACTTCCTTTATTCCATTTCTTAATCTGCTTATCTCCTTGAACACAGGACTTAGCTCCATTCCTCTTCCTGGTTCTCCCTTTCTCATCAGATTTTACATTTTGGAATTTACCCTGCTCAGCTTGCTCCTTTTCATTATAAATCTTCATTAGTTACCCTTAATAACCACATAACAGAATCTATACTTAGCTGTTTCGAGATTTCTCCTGCTAATGGAATTAATCCAAAACTCTTCACTTTAGCCACAGGCAAACTTTTCAGACAAGGGCAAAGAGCAGCCACATTTTCACCAAAATATCATAAGAATGATTTCCAGGCAACACACTAAAATTCTTCTCTGAAACCTCTTGAGCCAGCCCCGACAGTTGAACTCACTATTGGGACCACTGTCTTCCACGCTTCTACTGGTGTGGCCCATTAAACAGCACTTAAAGTATTCAGCTGCTTTCCTAACCAGCAACTCCCAAAGTCCAAATTCCTCCAAACAAAAGCATGGTCAGGCCTGTCACAGTAACACTCCCATCCCTGGTACCAAATTCTGTCATAGGGTTTCTATTGTGAAGAGACACCATGACCACGGCAACTCTTCTAAAGAAAAACGTTTCATTGGGTATGGCTTACATTTTCAGATATTTAGTCCATTATCATCATGGCTGGACATGGCAATATGCAGGCAGACATGGTCCTGGAGAAGGAGCTGAGAGTTTTATATTTTGCAGGTAACAGGAAGTGGTCTGAGATACTGGGTGTGACTTGAGCATATATGAAACCTCAAAGCCCGCTTCCACAGTGACACATATTCTCCAACAAGGCCAAACCTCCCAATAGTGCCACTTCCTTTGGGGGCCATTTTTCTTTCAGACTACCACAGGTACCTTGACCCTTCTGGTCCAAATCTGAGCTGGGGTCAAGGGCCTCTTTACAGAGTAAGTTGGCTTGTTCTATTCTCCAGGTTTAATTATAAGGACAAATCTGCTCCCTACTCCCTTTGGAAAGTTGAGATATATTTACTGATTTCATTTTGTCTATGCATGTATTTTTATATAGAGAAATGTGCACATCTCTAGAAGTTTGATAAAGAGCAGTCTATAGATTTATACAGACACTTGGACATACATGTGCAATACACACACGTGCATACAAACATTGGGAATATAGTTAACTTGTGAATTTGGTCTTTACTGCTTCCAAAGTGAGAATTCACTTTCTGGAAACCACATCCTTTCTAAGCCAGGGCTCTGTGAGTCCAGCCCCAACCTTCTACGTACAGGTGGGCTCTGTCTGAGGCTACAGGGTTCAGCTTGGTCTACCCCTCATCAGAGTGGCTGGGCTTGGTTTATTTGGGAATTAGCCCCATAGCATAGGGTCATGAGGAAGACATCACACAGTGTTGGGCTTTAGACTGAGAAGGGACCTTATGGAGCCAGCTTGTGGCTGGGAGCCCTGGAGAATCCCAGGCTCCCGCTTCCCCACTAACTGTGGCCCAACTTACCTAGGTGTCAGCACCTGGCACCTCTCCCTGTGCCAGAGGAAACCTAGATTGACTGCTCAGAAAACACCTGCAGGCATGATGATGGTGTTGGGAAAGCTTCCCTGGAAGGCACTTCCGAAGCCCACAGGCTTCCCACCAGGCCCCTCTCAGGAAGGCACAGCAAGTACCACTGACTGATGCCATGTTGCCAGCTGTTTATTATACTTCACAGGGTGGTACCTGTAGCTCAGAGGGGACCTGGGAGGCCCATTCCCAAGCTCTCAGAGCCCCTCCAGCCCTAGCACCCATGGCAACCACATGCGGTAATATAGATTCATTTAATCCAAAGACAGCTAGTGTGTGAGTACATGCTCCAGGCTATCAACTGCACCAGCTCTCCGAGGACTCTATTCCTGAGAGGTGGTGGGAGGAAAGGTCTGCTGGATGGCCAGGTCCTCCCAGCACTCATAGCCTGTGTCTACCCCACAGACCCAGGCAGCACAGTGCTCCTGTTTGGTGGTTTCTAAAACTGCAGCATATTTTTCTGGAATGTTCCTCTGAGAGAATCCACATCTGGTTCTCATGTCGGATTGTCTCTGGCCTCGGGCTCTCCTCTTTGCAACATCGATATCTGTTGATGGGGTGGACAGAACCGGCAGCCTTTCTGTCTCAGCCAAATGCATCTTAACCTCTTTCTGAAAGGTTCTGGCAAATATATTTTTTACAAAATTGTTTTTCCTATCAATCACTGGTTTTGCAGAGAAATGTGCATTTGATTAAGTTTCCATTACACTCTGAAAAACCCCATTATAAGAAATGAAATCCTTGAAAATATTCTTGTTTCAATCAAATCTTCCCGTTTTGTTAAAGTAAAATAAAGCATGAGGTCAGCACCTTCGATTTGATTCTGTAATGAGAATTCTACATTTGAAAAACTACAGGAGGGTGAAAACTTATTAACATAATTTAATACATGGTTTGTATTCTGTTCGCAGACACTTTTGTTACCCCTCAATAACTCACTCTGTGATTGCTGCTCACTAAATGACAACATGTAAGTGGGTAACTGACTGTCCGCATCACGAAATTAAATTGCCTTTAAGTTCAGCACTAAAGTGCAAGCACACAATTGTTTCAGAATGTAAAGTCCTTCGCTGTGTAAGCATGAATATAATAACTAAAAAAGTATGGATTTGGAAGAGTGGGAAATCCTTCACAGTAGAGACCTTTGTCTGCACAAGGATGGTGGGCAGGAAGTGCATAGCGGCTCGTTAGGCTCTCAGGGACCACAGCTCCCTCCCTCCAGTCTGTCCCTCTGAGTAAGTCACGAGTCCCCCCCCCCCCAGCAGCGCCTGTACCTTTTCTGGTACTACAACTCAGCACCAGCCTGCCTCCTGACTGCCTACTGCATCTCCCTGTGGCCCAGCAGCACCTTCCCTTTATGACCCTGTCCATAGCATAAGACAAAACAGAACCCCTTTACTGGGACTGTAGAGATGGCTCAGTGGTTAGGGGCACTGCCTGCTTTTCCAGAAGACTGGGGTTCACTTCCCAGAACCCATGGCAGCTTACAACGGTCTGTTCCGGGGGGGAGGATCTGAAGTCCTCTCCTGCCTTCCCAGGGCACTGTATGCCTATGGTGCACAGATGTACATGCAGGAAAATCATCCACAGTTGTAAAATAAAAATAAATAAAAATCTTAAAAAAGAAAACAACTTTATACAAAAGTATAATTGCAGCATAACACACTAAACTGACTTAAAGCTCCATTCAGTATGCTCTCCCCACCTTTACTCAGACATAATTCTCTGTAACCAGTTACGAGAATTTTTACCGTCTTCCTGTGGACAATTGCCCTGTACCACCCCCACTCGCCTCCTCCACACTTCACACCAAGAAACAAGTCTCTGTTGTTTGCTTTTTAACCAGTATAACTTCATGAGATCATGGCCTTCATCAGTCTTGTCTACAACAAAATGGTGGTCAGCACATAATGATATATCATTTATTGACTGGTGACTGAAAAAGCAGAATTTAAAGAGATGAGTGGAAGAACAGAGTAGAAAATACTGGATTGTATGACTGGAGAATAAATTGTGATTCTGTCAGGGGTAATTTCAGTTAAACAGCAAGCATAAAACAAGATCACAGTGGCTTTTAAAAAGAAATGAAGGCAGAGGACAGAGCGAATGAGCATTAAAAGCCTTCACGAGCTTTGCGTGATGAGCAAGAGAATGGGATGGGGAGCTTGGCACACTGGCTATGGCACAGATGCGTTTTGATGTTGAAGAGACGGTGCCAGAACAGCATAAGGAATTAGAAAAAAAGGAAAGAGAGGCGGGGTGGGGGATTCAAATAAACTGAATGTCAGAGGAGGCAAGAGGACACATGACCCCAAGAGAAGCAATGGCTAACCCAAGGGAAGACAGGAGATCAGAAGTCACATCTCAAAATGCACCAGCTGTGCAGATGCAATTTGGGGAGCTTTTTACTGTGTGTCTGTGGAGGGTGGAGGTGCCAGGGTGTGTATGCTTGAAGCTCAGCTTTGTGCAGAGGTGTGCGCATGTGTAACACCACTGGCTGGGTAGCAGCTGCTCATGTTTCTGACCGTGATGCCCTCACAGGCAGTGCGGGACAAATGCTGCTCTCCACTGACTGGCATAGATCTGTCACCACATTTCTACCACGGTGTCCCAGTTTTGTGGGTTCAGGATCATGGCTGTCTGTTCTGATCTGCACTAAAATCTAGGACTGTGGAAGGATCAAGACTGTGAGGGCACCAAGATTGATAAAGCCAAGCTCTGGGGTGTAGAGGTGGCTGCCACGCTCTCCAGTGATAATCCCATTGACTGAAGCTATAGTCAGTATATGGCTCCTACCAGGGCCGACCCACCAGCTTCGGCCAGGAAAGGACCATGTCTGGGAAATGGAATGTGCTATTTCTTCCACATCTCTTACGCTGTTGTGGTGTTTAGCTTAATTATTTCTCCTGCTGATGGCTTTCTGGAAGCCTGGTCACTGGATTGCCTTGCTGTGCCCAGACTAACAGTGATGAGGGACTTCCCCAAATAGCCGAGAATAAAAATAAAATGTCCAAAATTTTATGGGTGGCACATTGCCTAAGGGGGTGGCTGATTTCTCACAGTCATTGTTTTGCTGGTCCAAGAAATTCCTTCTAAACGAAGCTTGTGACCCTGTTCAGCTTCCCGTTAGCTCCATTAACTCTCTCAAACCTGAAGGTGACGTTTAACTGCAGAAGGGAGGAGAAGAGGAATTTTATAGCAGATGGTGCTGCAGTGTGTCCCCTTGGTGACCATGTAATCATTGGAAAAGCAAGGGTCTGAGCGGCCAGTTTGCCATCCATCCAGTGGGAGTAACCCCGCTGTCCTCCTGGCCAAAAGCCTCTGTGGAGGAACAGACAGGAGCTGCTGAGACCCTATTCCCAGAGCACCCTCTCCCCTGCACACAGAACCTGACAGCTGGGTGAGCTCACACTGACCTGGACAAGATGTGCAAATGTTGTGTAAGCAAATGTTCATCACATTTATAGGGTTTATATAAAAATATAGATATTTATATATACATACATATATAGATATTTACACACACACACACACACACACACACATATATATATATATATATATAGTAAAATTAACATCCAAAGTAATATTGTGGCATTTTACTACATACTTTGGTCTTACTGGCCACCCTCTCCATTTTTCTTTCTTGTTCCTTGATCCTTGTCCGCCCCCAATTGTCTCTATTGTGTTTTAATGTCACATATATCCCATTACTTTCTTTTTCTCTTCCTCTTCCCTTAAGGCCTCCTTTGTCTTCTCAGGGTTCCATTTCTAGCTTCACAATCTACACTACACTCACATCCACATATATTCAGAGAAAAAGGCTGAAATCGAGGACCTGCTTGTTAGATGTGGTGTTCTGAGTCTGGGTTACTTCACTTAGTATAACAGCTTCCATAGGTCCTTAGCGAATGTGCTCGTCGGCCGACAGCCTTCCTTTGGTGAGGAATGATCTTAGTGCCTGCTTCAGTGATCCGGCAACTGCAGTGAAATGGTAACTTGCCATATTTGTGAGGTCAGGGTTTAAAGTTTCTCTTTGTGGCCTCAAGTCTGCACTAAAACTTTTCCAGCTTTGGAGCATTTCAGATTTCAGTTATTTGGATGGGGATCTCGACCTGTGGTTTTTTTGTCTCTCTGACTTTTTGTTTTGTTTTGTTCATGTTATTTTTGAATAGTGAGAGTTTTCAACAGTTTCTTACTTTATGTTCTATCCCCATGTGTGGCTTGCCTGTCTTTTTCTTTTCATTTTTTTAAAGATCAGCATCATTTAGTTTTGATAAAGTCCAATTTACTAAATTCTTCTATTAAACATTTATTTAGTGTCATACCAAAAAAAAAAAAAACCACAAAATCTCAAATATTTTGTTCCATGGTTCCCTGGAGAAATCTATAGCCAGCCTTGAATACATTAAAGTTGCTTTAACTCTAGATCTCTTGAATTCTCATGTAATTTTAAAATCTATGTGTCAATTAACAAAACAAATTAAACAATTTCTGGGATGCTTACTAGGATGATTTTAAGTCAATTGGAAAAAATTAGCCACATAACTTTTTTTAGTTGTGGCTATAATAATATGAGTCTTGGGAACCATTCATGTATTTTATGTATTTTATCTAAATCTTTGCTGTCTCCTGGAAGTCTCAGATTTCTGTATGTAGATTTTTAAATATATTTTAAGTTTATTCTTATATTTTCCATGCTTTTGATGCTGTTACTAATGGTACTTCAATTTCAGTTTTCTACTTTTGACAGAACTTGAGTCTACAGAGACAAAGGAGACCTCTGAGCTTCATGCTTCATCGTGGCCCCAAGTGGACAGGGTTCCCTGTCTGTGCCTGTGGGTGATATGCTCAAGGGGACTATGCCACTAGGGTTAAGACAGATTATGTCACATTTTCCTGATTTATATGCCCTCTGTTCTTCTTACCACCTTTTCACATGGCCTACTTGGAAAATTCTGGTAAAATGTTTTCATTCTTTTAAACACATAAAGAATGTTTTAGAGCCTCTCTTTTTCAGTTCATGGATTTCCAGGACTGAATCTGTTCCACGTAGTATCACATTTGTTATGTGAAACCACAGGTAAAATGTCCATACAGGAATTTTTAAGTGCATGCTTTACTCCACATTTAATAAGTCATGAATTTCTTTCCTTCCTTCCTTCCTTCCTTCCTTCCTTCCTTCCTTCCTTCCTTCCTTCCTTCCTTCCTTCCTTTTCTTTTTATATTAATCTGGCACAGGCTTTGTGTGCTGCAGATCTATTCAAAGAGCCATTGATTCCATTCACATTACCATTTTGCCGAGCCAGCTCCTGTGGACTGATTTCTGTTTTTCACTTTTTTCTTGTATCGACAATTCTGCTTCTCTTAAGTGTCGGTTTCAGCTTCCCGAGGGAGGTGGGATTAATGACGGTGACACACATATGCTTTCAAACCCCACAGTCCCTCTAAGAATTTCTTCATCTGCATTTGAGAAGTTTTATTTATTTATGTGCATGTGCAAGTACACGTACGTACATGTGCATTTGGAGGCCACAGCTCATGTAGCTAGAGTTTTCCTGGTCCTGCCTGGCCCACAGTGAGGACAAATCTCTCTCACCCGCCAGTCCTGCAGCCGCTCAGACACAACCAAATAAACACACAGAGACTTATATTGCTTACAAACTGTATGGCCATGGCAGGCTTCTTACTAACTGTTCTTATATCTTAAATTAACCCATTCCTATTAGTCTATAAGTTGCCACGTGGCTCATGGCTTACTGGTATCTTTACATGTTGCTTCTCATCTTGGCGGCGGCTGGCAACGTCTCTCTGACTCAGCCTTCCACTTCCCAGAATTCTCCTCTCTCCTTGTCCCGCCTGTACTTCCTGCCTGGCTACTGGCCAATCAATGTTTTATTTATTAACCAATCAGAGCAACACATTTAACATACAGACCATCCCACAGTATTTAGGTGTTGTTCCACAGGTGCTAGCCATCTCCTCTTTTAACACGGGGTCTCGCAATGGCCTGAAACTGGTCAGGTAGACTAGATGAGTGAGCTAGCAAGCCCTTGGGGTCCTCCTGTCTCCATGTCCCCCATCCCCTCCCAGCACTTGAACTACAGACATGGCTGTCATACCTGGCTTTTTACATGGTTTCTGGAGATGGAATAGAAATCCTTATGCTTGAGTGTTGAACATTTTAGTGACTGAGCCATCCCCGCACTCCCTAAATTTTACTTTTATTCACTTTTTTAGTATATCTTAGCTTTCCCTGCATCCTCTCTTCTCACCCGGTTGCCTCAGATATTTGTTTCTTGGGCTTTTCTGGAATGGCTTTCTTAGAGATACTCTCATGTTATGTGGATAAATGCTTCCGTTAGATTTTAAACAAGCCTGTTCTCATGTTTTGAGGCTTGTTTGTGGACAAAAATATAATCTATCTTGGTGAATATACAAGATATATCTGCAAAGATCATCTATTCTGTAGATCTGGGATGGAATATTCTGTAAGCATTGTTTAGATCTGGATGCACCTAGCGTTGCCCTGGGCTTCTGAAGGTTTACAGGGACCCTTCTGATGTTTGCTTTATTC
This sequence comes from Peromyscus maniculatus bairdii, assembly GCF_049852395.1. Classification (NCBI taxonomy): domain Eukaryota; kingdom Metazoa; phylum Chordata; class Mammalia; order Rodentia; family Cricetidae; genus Peromyscus; species Peromyscus maniculatus. The sequence goes on from NC_134867.1 coordinate 65,693,217, forward strand.
TGATAACATTGTCACACTGTAAACTCATGGATGTAGCTGCGAGGGTAACACCGAGTTGTGCAGACTTTGGCGACACCCTGATAGGGGGACAGAAGGGACCTGTTATGGCACCACCATCCTCAAAAGCATCAACTCTATCTTCAACTGTTTTCTGAGAATCTATTGAGTGTCTGCTCTCTTGTCATCTTAGAAGTTACTAAAATCATTAAGTCTCAGGAACATGCTGGGCTTTGTATTCAAGTGTTGATAAGTTAAATTTTCATTTTGTGTTTTGTTTGTTTGTTTACAATGACTTCAGCTAAACTGCTCCTTTCTTTCCTTTATGGGAAACTGGGTCATGCTTCCAGTCTCTGTGTGTCGAGTTTAATGCAAACTTCATTATATACAGGTATGTCTCTGGCCAGTCAAATAAGGTCTCCCAAGAGCTGTTCAGGGGCTTTTGCTCTTGAGTCTGGACATGAATCGGGGTGGAGTTGAGCGCATCTGCAGTGGGCAAACAGTCAGTCAGATCTGTGGTCAACCTCCTTCAGCCTAAATAAATGCAGGCACAGAGCCCAGCTGCTCCCTCCTGTGGCTGGGCCTCACCCCTGCAGGTCTAAGGGTGATTGACAGGTGAGCATTGTGTAATTAGGAACCGACACAGCCAGTCTGAATTTTCCCCTGTAGTTCCTAGCTATCGATTCAAAATGATCTACAAACAAAAGTTCCAGGGTGGAAGAGAAGGCATCAATGCAGTTGTCCAGACCTCTGGTCTGTGTGAGCACTGGTGAGACCTTCACTGGGTGGACAAACATCCTTCAGAGAGGAAACTTTATACGTGGCTAATCAGGCAGGAATTGTGATGTCTTCTCGCTGTGTGGTCAGGGAGGAACCACTGATTGGGGGAGATAGTTTTGAATGAATTAGGAATGCTGAGCTCTGTGAGGAGGACTTCCATCAGCTTCAAAGAGTGGCATCCACAAGCTGAGGGCCCTCGGGAAGTGAGTCCTGGATGTGACCTATGGAGACCTGTGATCCTTGGGATCAGGTTCTGCCTGAAGGATGCCCTTCTTTGGGAGAGGACACATAGTCCCACATAGGCCACCCCAAGACTGCACCCGCCTCCCTGGGAGGTGGAAAGAGGACGAGCAAGTGCTAATTCCTCAGGTACCATTTTTCCACCCATGGTTCCTTCACATCAGGGAACTCCTTGCTTGAGACAGTGTTCTAGCTTGAAGTTCAAAGCTTCTGACCTAAGATTGAAACTCTCTCGGCCAAACCCAACCTCTGCTCCATTATTTCACAAATTTGGCTTGAGAAAGGAAACAGGCCCAGGATCCTTCTCTGCCGAAGTTGAGATCAGGGAGCCTTGCTATGCTGTCGATTCCCAGAAGCCACAGAGTGGCACTCGGACCTGAAGAAATGTATAGTTCACATGTCCAGAGACCACAGCCTCCTAAACCTCCAAATGACACGTAAGAGGATTGTAGTGGGTAGCCATTCCAGCTTGGTTCTGGAAGTTCCAACCCCCATTGAGACTCTGGCAACTGTCACGCCTACGAGGCGGGCGAGGGGAGGCGCCGGGGGACCCGAGAGCTGGATGGGTCAGCGCTCTCTCTGGGCGCTCTCTCGGTGTCGGGACGCTGACCGGTGCAGATTGACTGTGCAGAGCTCTGGAGAACACCGCTGGACTGCGTTACACCTTCCCCAGACCCTGCGACCTACCCATTACTTAATTTGTGAGTTACGCCATTAAATAAATATCCTTTTAACTACATGGAGTGGCCAAAATAATTTCTCCAATATCTGGCGCTCACGTGGGGCAAACTCCAAAGGCCTGGGCGGCTCCCGCCGTCTCCTCCCTAGCTGGCAGGTACCTAAACCCGCCTGCAAAGTTCCATATAACCAGGGAACACCTACATGGTTCCATTCCCGAAAAAGGGAGCAGCTAGTCCGATCTCAATTCCCTAGCTTAGCCCCAGACCAGCGAAAGAGGCAGGAGAGTGCTAGCTCCGATTTCCGCCATCTCCGCCATTTCCGCCATCTCCCTCCGTCTCCAGCCAAGATCGCCAGCAGGCCCTGTTTCGGAGCTGTACCAACGCCACCTGCTGGCTGAAAAGGGCTACTACACGAAAGGTAAGCATATTGTTTCAAGTAAAGGTACTTGATAATTTTACACCTTAAAATTGACTAACAAATTTTGAGTAATTCATGTAATATGGCCGACAACATTACCTCACAAGAATTTAAAAACCTTTTTGCCTGTATGATGAATGACATCTTCCTGGAAATATACGACATTCCTAAGGCATATCTGGGCTATACCATTTTGGCATTCATCATAATAATTCACACAGTGTTCAAACACTGGTTTAAGAACAAAGATGAGTCATTATTGGGACTGATACAGGCTTTAAAAGATAGCAATGAAGGCTTACAGAAAAAGATTCTCTCTCTGGAATCTGCTTTCAAAGATAGCAATGAAGGCTTAGAGAAAAAGATTCTCTCTCTGGAATCTGCTTTCAAAGATAGCAATGAAGGCTTAGAGAAAAAGATTCTTTCTCTAGAATCTGCTAATCAGGATTTACAAAACAGGCTTGTACCCAAAATTGATTTTATTGATAATAAATATGAATATTTAATGAATAGAACACTAACTCTCCAGAGTGAAGTTGTGGCTACTCAGACAGTATATAAGGAAGAAAGATTATCGTTAATTGATAGGATAAGGTCCATGGAATCATGTGTTTCTGAGGAACATAAAAACTTCTATGATTCCATGAGAAATATGGAGTCCCTTGCAAGAGAGGAGGTTCACTCCCTAGAACAGACCCTAGGTGCTCGTTTGCAAGCCCTAGAAGAAACTCTCAGTAAACATGACAAGGGAACTAATAAGCAGAAGGTCAAGACCATAGAGGTTGTAACATCTCCAAATGGCTCTCATACAATGGCTTATCCTGTTATTGTCCATGAGAAGCCAGCAGATGACACACACCCCGAGCCATATATGACATATACATTACAACCAATTTCAACAAGGGACTTTAAAAATATAAAGGAAGCAGTAGTTACGTATGGGATACAATCCACATATGTAAAACAGATGTTAAATTCGTGGTCTACCTCACATAGAATCATTCCAGATGACTGGCATCAGTTAATTTCAGCTGTTCTAGAATATAGTCAGCAGTTACAGTGGAAAAGCTGGTTGAGAGAAGAGGCAAAAAATTTAGAACAACAAGGTAAAATCAGAGGTTTTGTGATCTCCCAAGATCAAATACTTGGTGAGGGATGTTTCGCTGACAGGAATGTACAAGCCACTTATGATGAGCATACAATATCCCTATGCCGTACAGCAGCTCTAAATGCTTGGGAAAAAATTCCAGAACCTGGAAAACCAACTGAGGTATACACAAAGATATTTCAGGGACCGCATGAACCCTTCACTGATTTTTTACAAAGACTGAACAGAGCTACAACAAGAGCTGTGTCAGACAAAGAATTAAGAAAAGTATTAACTGAGTCCTTGGCGTTCGACAATGCTAATGCAGAATGCAGAAGAATACTTACACCATTAAAGATCAGATCAGCTCCTTTGGAAGAATGGATTCAATATACTAATGGTGTTCAGTCTCTTAACTACAGTAATGAGGCTTGGATAGGAGAGACAAATCCCAGAGGTGAAAGAAGGCCCCGTGTTACCAAATGTTTTAAGTGTGGTACACCAGGTCATATAAGTAAAAACTGTACATGGGGTACTCCTAGAAGCAATACTCCTTCTAGGAATAGCCTAAACAGGAGACCCCAACCACCTCCTGGATTATGTAGAAGATGTGGCAAAGGCCGACATTGGACCAGTGAGTGCAGATCAAAAATAGATATACAAGGCAACCCTTTACTGGCGGGAAATGCCTCAGGGGGCCTCTTGCAGGCCCCCAAACCAAACGTAGTACGAACATTCCCTGCCACTGTGGAAGAAATTCCTCTCCAGGACAACTGAATAAACCAATGCCTAATGTAAAAACTGATACTGCAATGGATGATAAAACAGCTTTGATAGCTGGATCACAGTTTACAAAGAACACTATAAAACAAATATTTTGGCAGACTTCCATAAATGAACAAAGACCAAAGCTTAGAATTCAAATTAATGGCCTGGTTCTGGAGGGCCTGGTAGACACAGGTGCAGATGTGACTATAATTACACCAAAATCATGGCATCCGAATTGGCCTCTTCAAGAGGTAGATGTCCAACTGTTAGGGATTGGCACCCTATCTCAGATAAAACAGAGTTCGAGATGGGTTGAATGCATAGGGCCAGAAGGACAGAGAGGAAGGCTGAAGCCTTATGTAGCAAATGTAGCAGTAAATCTTTGGGGCTGAGATCTGTTACAACAGTGGAATACCCAGATTAAAATTCCTACACTTTCAGAAAAGGAATACAGACCAATGCATGTTTCTAGGAATAATATCATAACATGCTATAAAAATCAGTCACCAACCATTCAGGCTGTTCACAAACAGAGCACGACTGTTGTTGAACTCTCAGAAGTACCAACTGCCTTACCTTTAAAATGGCTAACTAATAAACCTGTCTGGGTTGGACAATGGCCTTTGACAAAAGAGAAGCTACAAGCTTTAGAACGGCTGGTTCAAGAGCAGTTAAATGCTCAACACATTGAAGAATCTACCAGTCCTTGGAATTCTCCTGTATTTGTTATTAAAAAAAATCTGGTAATTGGAGAATGCTGACAGATCTGAGAGCTATTAATAAAGTAATTCAGCCAATGGGCTCCCTACAGACTGGGATGCCCTTGCCCTCTATGCTACCAAAAGAATGGCCTATAATAGTTATTGACTTAAAAGACTGTTTCTTTACCATACCCTTACAGGAAAATGATAGAGAAAAATTTGCCTTCACAGTACCTAATTATAATAATTCTCAGCCAGTCAAGAGATATCAATGGAAGATCCTCCCACAGGGAATGTTAAACAGCCCTACTTTGTGTCAATACTTTGTGCAGAAACCATTAGAGATAATTCGTGTAAAGTTTCCACAATCCATAATTTATCACTATATGGATGATATCCTATTAGCTGATCCAAAGTTAGATACATTGGAAAGCATGTTTGAAGAAGTAAAAAAAGTTTTGCCTCACTGGGGACTGCAAATTGCTCCTGAAAAAATACAAAGAGGAGATTCTATTAATTACTTAGGATATAAGATAGAGCTACAAAAAATTAGACCCCAAAAGGTACAACTAAGAAGAGATAGATTGAAGACTCTTAATGATTTTCAAAAGTTATTAGGAAGCATTTCCAACTTACTGGGTATCATGGGAATACCCAAAGATGGACTACAAAATTTGGCTAATACTCTAGAAGGGGACAAAGAATTAAATAGTCCAAGAGAATTATCAGCCGAAGCTGAGAAGGAATTGGCTCTAGTAGAAAAGACAATTCGAGAAGCACATGTGGATCGTGTGGATCCAGAACTTAAATGCATTCTTGTCATATTCCCCTCCAGTCATTCCCCAACAGGTATTTTGATGCAGAGGGAAGATATTATATTGGAATGGATATTCCTACCATGTAAACCAAATAAGAAATTAAAGACTTATATAGAAAAGATCTCTGATTTGATTCAAAAGGGTAAATTAAGACTTCGCCAGTTGACAGGAATGGACCCAGCAGAAATTGTAGTACCATTAACTAATGAGGAAATTTCATCACTATGGAAAGATAATGAATACTGGCAGAGAGCCTGCAGTAACTTTTTGGGAGAGATTAACAACCATTATCCCAAAAACAAGAGAATAGAATTCATAAAGAAGACTGAATGGGTCCTTCCTCACATTGTACGACAAAAGCCAATTTCTGGAGTCCTCACATTCTATACTGATGCAAATAAATCAGGGAAAGCAGGATATAAATCAGGAGACTTAAGTAAAGTGGTGCAAAGTCCATATAGCTCTGTACAAAAGGCAGAACTGTATGCCATTCTTATGGTACTGATGGACTTCACAGAACCCCTCAATATAGTCACTGACTCTCAATATGCAGAGAGAGTTGTTTTACATATTGAAACTGCTGAATTTATTCCTGATAATACAGAATTAACTTCATTATTCATACAATTGCAGGAAATCATCAGAAAAAGGGAACATCCTATATATATAACACATATCAGATCCCATACAGGTCTGCCAGGACCTTTAGCACAAGGTAATGATAAGATTGATCAGTTACTAATAGGTAATGTGCTAGAAGCTTCAGAATATCATAAGAAACACCATATAAATAGCAAAGGTTTGAAGAAGGATTTCTCCATCACTTGGCAACAGGCTAAGGATATTGTGAAAAAATGTCCTACTTGTTCCATCTATAACCAAACTCCATTACCTTCAGGGAGTAATCCAAAAGGTATACAAAGAAATGAAATTTGGCATATGGATGTGTTTCATTTTGCAGAATTTGGAAGATTAAAGTATGTACATCATACCATTGACACCTATTCAGGATTTCAATGGGCAACTCCTATGAGTTCTGAAAAGGCTGATTCTGTGATTACACACCTATTAGAAGTTATGGCCATCATGGGAATACCTGTACAAATTAAGACAGACAATGCCCCAGCATATGTCTCCAATAAAATGAGACAGTTCTTTGCTTATTACAATATAAAGCATGTTACAGGTATTCCACATAATCCCACAGGCCAAGCAGTCATAGAGAGATCCAATCGAACTTTAAAGGATATGCTAAATAAACAGCAACAGGTAACAATGACTCCTAGAAATAGACTGCATAGTGCTTTATTAACCTTGAATTTTCTCAATGCTAATGAGAAAGGAACAACAGCTGCGGAGAGACATTGGACGACAGACAAAACTCCTGAGCTAAACCAACCAGTTTATTTCAAGGATGTGCTGACCTCAGAATGGAAACCTGGATATGTTCTACGTTGGGGAAGGGGTTTTGCCTTTGTTTCTGCAGGAGAAGAAAAGCTATGGATACCAACAAAATTAATAAAAATTCGATTCGAACAGGAAAAACCCCTTGATGAAGAGAAGTAAAAGATCATCCACCAATGTGACATCTCTACAAGTTGTAAGAAAAATTTAACAATCAAAGGGTGGGGTAGGGTTCTGTTTTTGTCTTTCCAGGATAATGGAAATACCCATCTTCCAAAACTCACAAGGCCTTGGATATCCGGATGTTTACAGCAGAAAGGAAGAATCTATTGGTACCAATCTACACATGGTAAAATCTCACTGTCTAACATCTTTCTATCAATCTAGAAAAGTTGTGGTTCCAATTCAATTATAGCCAAGCTGGCTTTGGAGATGGAATTGGCTCACTCCTTCTCTAAACCCAAGCATATTGCTAAAAGAAAAGCTTAAGAGATTCTTCAGTCCCATATCAGAAGAGCCCTCTGGTGTGAGACAGAAGGAAACCAATAAAAAGGGACCATTGTCTTCTAAATTCTAATTCTCTCCATGCTTACTCTTGATTTCTCAGAATCCTTTCTTACATGCTATGTCCTCTTTAAATCCAAACCTCCCATTTTTGATAACAAATAAGTTTTTCCAATAGCAATCTCAGAAGTCACCAGAAGGAAGATGGGGCCCCAACAACAACAACTCTACCCAATCCAGAATGATGCCATGGTAATCATCATCATACTACACTTCTTGCCAGAATTTCAGACAATCTTACCCATTACTCTAAAACTTGCTGCAGAACCTACAGTTAGTCTAACTGAGATTTAACTATCTCAGCTTTCTGACAGTACTCAACAGATAACATCACCCCCTAAACGGCAGGAAGCAATTCTAAGCAAATGACGCTCCTTCTCCCTTAGGTTTCATAATTCTCAGGGTTATGGATGACGGTTATAGGGTTGGGGGTGGAAGAAAATATTAACTCAGTATTGTAAAAAAAAAAAGGGGGGGGGAGAAGAAATGGAACAGATGGGTATAAGATATGATGGTAAATCATTGTATATACTAGTAAACAAACTTAGTAAAATAGCAACCTTAGATAATTTGCACTGTAATTTGTACTGTTATAGATTCTTATATGTTGATACAAATGTAAACTATTTTTATACTCCTGTTTAAGATAATTTGTATATTGATACAAATACAGAACTATATTTGTTATAATGTACATATATTTCTACTCTCATTTGAAACATATTTATATTGATACAAATGTAAATTTATATCTGTCATACTTTATATATGTTCTACTTCTGTTTAGGATATTCAGTATATTGATATATATTTAAGGTTATTGTCATATTGCATATCGCACTATATATTCCTACCTCTGTTATAAATATCTTGTGTATTGTCACAATTTTGAAGTCATCGTTCTTCACCATACATTTGCTTATAGTCGCCTATGCCTGTCATCTCTATAGTTACGTTAGTTAGGTTATCGAGATTTACAGATACATAGGTCAGATGGGCAGGTAATCGTCAAACACTTCATAGACCTAGAGAATATGGCATTTAAATAACTTAGAATCCTGTTGACATGAGACACAATTGCTCCTGGCTGCACCAATTGATCCCGAGAGAATGTTGGGCTTCTAAGACATTTCCATTTGGAAGTTTGTCTTTTTGGCACAAAATGGCCTACTGGGCAAAGAACTGCCCTTGCCTTGATGGCTGACAGTACAAATGCAATGCTGTCCTTTCTGGACAAGCGGGACACAAGGAAAGCGACCACTGTACTCTGCCAAGACAGGGTAAGATGGTCTTTCAGAAATCCTGCTTCTGAAAATGGTCTGTCAGATACTCTAGGCCTGTAGCCAATTTGAATGCACCAACAATGCTGAGAAACATTAGGTGACTGTCCAGGCTGCCAGCTGTCTTGGTCTACTCTTGCAAGATTCCCAAAAGTTGCTTGCATCCATCTACCATTTCTCAGGTACCATTATGTTCCTTCTCAGGACTTTGATGGGATTGAAGACTAGCAGTTATAGTTACAACTTAGTATATATAATATCTTAGATAGAACATATTAAGTATTAGGTTCAGGTTCTTTAGGATAGGACACCTTTGAATGATCTTTATAACATGCTGTTTACCTATGCTCTATACTTCTCTGGATTTTAGTATGTGTTTCTTGCTTGATATTGTTTGCATTGGTTGTAGTTACATCTTATCTAGGTCATTATCTCTCATTATTTCTGGACAATATTTGATAACCATTCCTTTGTATATAGTCTTGTATTAGTTTAGAACCTTCTTATTTAGACAAAAAGGGGGAGATGTAGTGGGTAGCCATTCCAGCTTGGTTCTGGAAGTTCCAACCCCCATTGAGACTCTGGCAACTGTCACGCCTACGAGGTGGGGCGAGGGGAGGCGCTGGGGGACCCGAGAGCTGGATGGGTCAGCGCTCTCTCTGGGCGCTCTCTCGGTGTCGGGACGCTGACCGGTGCAGATTGACTGTGCAGAGCTCTGGAGAACACCGCTGGACTGCGTTACACCTTCCCCAGACCCTGCGACCTACCCATTACTTAATTTGTGAGTTACGCCATTAAATAAATATCCTTTTAACTACGTGGAGTGGCCAAAATAATTTCTCCAATAGAGGATGGCCACCGTCTGCACCAGGAGGAGCAGGTAGCTCAGAAAGTGCTAGCATGGGAAAGAGCAGAGCAGCTCACAGTAGTGTTGAGACTGTGCCAGCCCACAGGGTGCCCAGGCTAGCATCACGGGAGAATTCTGCTTGATTCCAAAGCTTTGCTTAACGTATCTGTCTGCCCAAAGGTAACAGAAAGCTTACATCTTAAAATGTACTTCCTTATGTCACAATTACAGATAGAAGGCTCTGACAGTCCCCTAGCTTATAAACCGGTCATTTCACGTCATCACTCTGTACTTGCACTGATGGTTTTGAAAAGGAAGATCTGGAAATTGGAAGAACTATTTCTTAACTCCTAAGCCAGAGGAACTGAAACCCAGCAAGGCATTTGCACTCTCATTCCCGCTGAATTAATTGTGTGTTTGTTTTGCCAGAATTCAGCAACATCAAATCCCAATACAAACATAAAAACATCTTTTTACTCATCTCAGTACAGATGATAACTTTATTACTTCTGCTTTATAGAAACAAAAAGCGATAGACTTAGAGAAGTTGATTGGCACAGGGTGGCCAGGACAGACTTGTTCCCCTTAGATCCAGGTATGGGCTACTCGGAGGTGCAGCGGGAAAAGCCACTCTGTGTTGCTGATGGTGGTACAGCTGTGCTTCCTATGGACTGTTCATTGACCTGGGTCTCACCACCTAGCTTGGGCTGGCTGGCACTGAGCCTCAGGGATCCTTCTGTCCCCATGTCCCCATGCTGGGGTCACAAGCATATTCTACCACACCTAGCTTTTTCCACGTGAGTTCTTCAGATAGAGTTCCGGTTCCACTTGAGGGGCAAGCTCACCATTTTCTCCCCAGGACCCTTTATATCCCATTAATGGCTTCTCAAATACTACACTTTCAGGCCTTTATTTGATGATCCAGGATTCTCTAGCTCTCAGGACTCCTGGCCTCTTTCAAGATCTGTGAATATCAAAACTGACATCTCTGTGGAAAAGTCAGAATGTTGTTGGCTTGGTTACCTAAACCCATTTTCGAGGCTTTCTTCTAATGTTCTGTATCAATGTCAACAGCCATCAGTTTCAAGATTTGGAGTTGATCCTGTTCCACATCAGCAGTAACAAGTAGCCAGTGCGTAGGTGGGAACACTCTGTCCAAAACAGTGTACTGTGAGTTCCTCACACAGCACGGTGCAAACTGTTCTTATTAGGCACACGTGTAGTAGCCCACAACGGCTGCTTTCAATAATATGTGAGTCCTTGGCTTCGTATGTTTTCAGAAATGTCAGTGTCAGAGCTACTAAAATGAATGATTCAGAATCCATCCGGTCCTCTGGTTTGGTAAAGGAGAAGACATCAGAAAACACAACTTTCTTCACAACACCCCTCTCAGATTGTTCACTGTCCTGTGCATAATCCTCCAAGCCCTCCCTTTGGAGTCCATTAGAAAGTGGGTTCTCACTGGGGATCAGAGGTGAGTGGCAGTGAGTGGAACAGAGCTGTTATGGGTCTGAGTTCGTGGAAAATGCTGAGAACTGCCCCTGCAGGTGAGGGTGGCTCTTCGGGATTGTTTTCTGGCCTGCCTCCTTTCTGACACCAGCCTCTTCAAGTGGAGATTCAGAGGTGATTCCCATGAACCTTCCCTGAATGCAGAAGTCAAGTGGGAGCAACTCCCCTGTGGAATGGTGAGGGGCGGGTGAGGAGTCTGCTCACTCAAAGCAGTGTGGCCGAAACAGGTCGAGGTGGAGGCAGAGGTGAGTCAGACTGCCGTGTCTAGAGGGAAGGAGAGAGCCGTGAGGACAAGGGAAGGTGAAGCGCAGCGTGAGCACACTTCCAGCAGAGTGCTGTGAGTTTAACCATGCTCTTCAGTTTCTTCAGATGACTCTGAGGAGACTTCAGTAGGCCGAGGCCAGAGGCTGAGTGACACTTGCTGACTCAAAACAAGTGGGTCCTGGAAGCGTGGTGCATGCAGAGCAGCCCAGGTGTCTCTGCCCCTCTCGTTGACTTCCCCTCTGAGCCCCAAGAATGCTGCAACCATGTGAGTCCCCATGTCTGAGAGTTTCAAGACAGAGCCAGAGGGAAAACTGTATAATTTTTCCTTCAGAGAGCAAACTGTTTTCAAAAGAAACCATGTTATCCCGGTTGTCATCAATGGAGCCCATCACAGCCCACCTTGCTGACAGGCACAGAAGCCCCTGTGAGTGAGGGCAGCAGCGCTGGCTGATTTTACTCAAAGTCAGAGTTAGTGGTCAGAAGTGCCATGGAGCCTGTGGGAGTGATAAAGGAGACTGTGCAGTGCAGGTCCGCGGTGCCGGTGGAGGCCAGAAGAGTGAGCTGGATCCCACGGGACTGGAATTACTGGGTGAGGAGCCAGCACGTGAGTGATCAGAACTGAGCTGTGTCCCCTGGAACAGCCAGCTTTTTTAACTGCTGAATCATCATGTCTCCAGCTCATATCTTCATATTGTTGTTATTTTTTAAAACATTAACTGTAGTATTTTATCTTAACCTTCCCCTATATAGCTCTAAACAGTAGAGGCCCCAACTCTGACAGGTTTGGACCATGAACCTGGTTATCTAACTGGTTAGGCCTCTAGGATGATGTAATGAGTGTCTCTGCCATTTGTGGATTTCTGTTAGATTGATGTGTTCTGCACAGACAGGTGAACTTACTAGCATTGTTATTTTTTGTTTGTTTGTTTGCTTTATTTTTTTTAAGTGCTGCTTTTCAGACAGAAATATCCTCTCTCGTAAATTTGTAAGTTCACTGCCTAGTTAACACTACTGCTTAATTTCAGGCAGTCTACAGCTTAGACAGATATTCTTAAGAAAATTAAGGACTGTTATGAACTAGTTTGAGGAAGACAGACTTCTCGGAGCAATGAAAATGGGGACACCATTTTCTTTAAGAACAATGAGAAGAATTTATGAAGAGGATTAGTTAACCTCTTGGGCAAACTCTCTCACTCTAGAGGCTTCAGAGGTGGCTCAGCGGTTAAGTGCTCCAGCTGCTCTTCCAGAGGCCCTGAGTTCAATTCCCAGCAACCACATGGTGGCTCACAACCATCTGTAATGAGATCTGGTGCCCTCTTCTAGCCTGCAGGGATACATGCAGGCAGAACACTATATACATAATAAATAAATAAAAAATCTTAAAAAAAAAAAAAAGAGCAGCTCCAGGGTCCCACAGGACTGAAGGCTCAGGAGGAAGCAGCAGCTGGAGCCAGCACAAGACCCCTGGAGGTGCTGGAGATACACAGGTGTCTCTGGGTGCAGGGCTGACTGGGGCTCCATGGCAGAGGATGGTGAAGGAACGCGCCCCACTCTTCATGTGGTTTATGAACTCACAGCCCCTGCTGATAGAAAGGCTAAGATTAGTAAACAGATGGGGAGACATAAATCAGATTGGAGTGTTTAAAGGTTTTACTTAACCTGTTTTCATGAGGGTTGAGTAGTAAAAAAAAATCATAGTTTAGAAATGAGAGGGAAATAAAAAAAAGACAGAGGAAGGAGGGGGGAGGAAGCAGCCTGAGCCTCAGCATCACAGCTGGGACCCGGAGCCCCACACAGCAGGCAAGGCTTTGGAGAACAACTGGAACTCACCAAGCTTAAGGCTCAGGGACCAGAGACTAAAGATGCTCCTTGGGAGGCAGATGACCTAGTGAAAGTGATGACCGTGGAGAATTTTCTGAAACAGAGAAGCTGTTCAAAGGCAAAGATTCAAGAAGTACCAGAAATCTGAGTAGGTTAAATACCAACAAAACAGGCAGAGTCAAGTCAAATAAGACGGAATCCAAGTACCAAGAGGACCCTAGTGGCTGCCAGAAGGCTGGGCACAATCAGGAGAGAGAGAGTGGAAAGCGAAGCTGGGTTCTGAGGAGCGCTCACCACACAGGGGATCCAAACGAGGGGAGAAAATACCCAACCCAGCAGTGTGCAGCTTCTCTTACACACAAAAATGCGGACTTTTTTTTTTTTTTTTAACAAATTGTCATTAAATGTATGAAAAGGGCAACTCACCATGCACACCATGGGGTGTGCATATGAGGCCCCGCTGTGTGCATATGAGGCCATGCTTCACTCTGAGGATGCTGACTTTATTTCCCTGAGACGCTCTATGGGGCCTGGCACTAGATCTCCGAACATCTTTACATAAGGACAAACAACTTTGCCTCTGTTTAATGAGCATACGCAGGAAGAGGGGTTAGGATGGAAGAGTTCTTTGGCCCCCTCATTATCACATTATCAGGAGGGATGAAGAGTGGATGTTTGAATATTTGGAACACAGATGAAGAGGCCTGGGAGAAAGAGCTGCCTGAGCAGAAAATGCAGCCAAGTCCCCTTGCCCAGCCTCCAGGGAGGAGCCAATACTGATGGCGAAGGGCTCCCTGCTAGCAGAGGGCCCAAGGCTGACTCTGCTGATGACTTACAGAAGTCAATCTGGATCCCATTGCCTCTGCGTTGAAGCTTCTCATTTTCTCTGGTTTGGTTTCTCCCTCAGGTCAACTGTGACTACAGACTGAATCAGTGGAAAACGGAGCCTATAGGCTGGTAGTTTTGAGTGTGTGCCCACAGCTGAATTACTGGAAACGCCAGGCAGACTTTCCCAAGTACCACAGGCATGTCTGGTTTCTGAGCTTCAGCAGGAAGGGCTTTCTTTTCTTTTTTCTTCCTGTGAACAATATGAACTAGACTTAATATAAATACAACAAAGGAACATCCTCTCGATTTATTTTGTGGTGATTTTGCCTTTCTGTAAGCTGGCATAGATTTTTAAGCCACATTTAAGCATTAAAAAAATAACTACTTCAATAAAAATTGAGCCAAATTTATTTCCAATTTGGAGAATTCTTTAAGTATTTTTAGTGGTGGTTTATAATAATACAGGAAAAATTGTAATTAAATTAGAGACAAAAATAATGTCAGGTGCTATCCAGCAGCATTGCCTGTAAAAACAAATAGCATAGAAGGCAACTCAGATGCCTATGTTGGTTCTTCCTGACTAGTGGAAAATCGGAGGAAAGACCCACGTATACATACACACTGCTGCTGCTGTGGCCCACTGCACATAGTGGCTCGGACTTTCCAGGGCTGGAGCAGTCAGTATCTAAGAGCCTGGCACACTTCCATCAGCATAGAAGGCTGTGCATGCCCACAGCTCCCAACACTCGGGCACTATCACAGAACCCTTTTGTTGTGTCTCTGCAGTACAGTTTTTTTAACTTACAAGGTAAAGCCTCCCTGAAACAGGAAACATCACACATCTGTGCAAGGCAGAGATCTAGTCCCCTTGGTTTTCAGAACATCTGTCACAGCTGTGCAGCTGTGCCTCAGCTGCCCTGATGACAGCTGTTGCTGAAGCCCACCCCCAGCCACCGGGGGCTCCCTCACCTAAGCTTTTAGCTGACCCAAGATGGTTTGGGTATAAATGAGAAATGTGGGCATATATGTTAAAACAAGTGCTATTTTGTAAGCAAATTAACCTCTTAAGAAAGCAGCCGAACAGATGAGAACAAATGCAGGTACATTTTTCTCCAATTTTTTAAAATACAGTAAAATATTAAAAAAAAACATTCACAGAGATTAGAACATATGAAAAGATATGTATCAAAAGGTGATTGTTTTATAATGAGTAGATGCTTTAACATGCCTTTAAGTTTGCCTTTTCTAGATTTCCTGTATCTATTTTTGTGTTTTTTTTTTTTTTTTTTTTTTTTTTTTTTTTTTTTGGTTTTCTCGAGACAGGGTTTCTCTGGGTAGCTTTGCGCCTTTCCTGGGACTCACTTGGTAGACCAGGCTGGCCTCGAACTCACAGAGATCCGCCTGGCTCTGCCTCCCGAGTGCTGGGATTAAAGGCGTGCGCCGCCGCCGCCGCCGCCGCCGCCGCCGCCACCACCACCACCACCCGGCTATTTTTGTTTAATAAACACACTTTTAGAGTACTTCGGGGTGATAGGCCCAGTTGCAGGAAAGAACTGTGAATGCTCTAATTGGAAAGGATTTTCTGGAAAGTTGAGTTAAGAGCTCATGGACACAGAAGAAATACTTAGATTTTAAATATTCTTCATAAATCCCTCAGTGTTTGAATCTGAAGATATACCAGCTTATTTGTAATTCAAGCCATTTGCAAAAAGTTTCCATTCCCAAGCAAACCTCAACATAAAATCTAAATACAGAGAAATAGATACTCGTTAACCCCACACGAGGCATGGGGTTTGGAGCCCAGTGCTTGGTATGCAGAGTCCTCTTTGCTTCTCACAGTCAGCTGTGTGAAGAGCGTTGGCCTGTCTTGAGTGACAAAACCAAGAAATGATAGTAGAGCTTCAGAATGGCTATTGAGAAGGTCATTTGAGGTCGTCAAGGGTCGTTGAGATGTATAGGTTTGGGGTCTAGTTCATCTCTCTGCATTTTTTAAAAATTTGTGTCATTATAAAAAAAGTTTTAAAGGATTAAAAAGAAAATGGAGACACAGAGAGATGAACTGGAGTGAATGACCACAAGATGGGTGGCAGAGTTGGGGATGGCCCTGAGAGATCCTCCCTAAGGATCCTAAGAGCTGAATGAAGAATTTTTCCACAGAAAGAAAAATAAAAGACTGAAAAATGAAAACACTGGCGAAGCCAAAGAATGCCAAGGAGATAGGTCCACTCTTGTCTGCTCCTCGTCCAACAGAGACTCACAAGCTCAGAGGGCCTTGGAACGCAGCTCCTCCGCAAAGGCAGTCTGTGGGGCACCTGGGTGGAGCCTCTGCCTCTCACTGAGGCTGCAGAAGAAAGACATGCTGTGTTGCAAATTCACAGGAAACTGGGCTGAAAAGGTTCTTCGTTAACTTTGATCTAATACAGGACCTGTCTCATGGTGGCATTAAGTCTTCACTGTCAACCACGTTTGCAGCCAGTGTCCTCCGTAGATCAGCTGGCCTGTAATGCAAGGCAGAAACTGGGCTTGTCACAGCTGGGGTGCAGAAGGCTCCACTTCCTGGACCCATGAACCTTCCTTTGGTCTTTGATAATTTGGGGAGCCCAGGAGTGATGTTGATGTTATAGGGCATGCACTCTCCTGGATCCTCAGCCCTTGTTCCCTTGCCCTACAGCCCTGGGTGCTGACTGCTTAGTAGAGCTGGCGTTGAACTCACTCAGGTCTGCTTTGCAGAGAGTTCAGGCTAAACAGCCACCTTCTAGAGGGCTTTTCACAACTGTATCCTACAAAACACCTGACTCCAGGCATGCCATGATATACTTAAGGTCTATATTAGTTGCGGGTAAACTAATTATCCTAAGGTAAAATTTTCAAAGAATGACTTACATTACATTAAAAACATTAGCATTTCTAGGTAGTAGAACAGCCTATGGACAGCATTTTATAATGACACTAGGAAAAGTTGTTGCTTTGTAATCTGTGTTTTATTCAACTTGCCTTTCTTGGGGAGAGGGAGATACTGGGACTGCATAAGTTGAACACCAAGTTATGACTTCCTGAATCAAACATTATTCACATCAGCTCCTGCCTCTGGTTCATGTGAGGATACATTTACCCAGCTGCTTTTCATAACCCCAGGCTCCTGAACATAATCATAAATTCTCTAGAACCAGAATAGAAGCCTGAATTCTTTTCTTACATAACTACCCATGTCTAAGAATGCGGTTCAGATCTGAATGGAGCTCCTGTGTGGATCAGCTGACCCCATGTGAAGACATCACTCTGGAGGGGGCCTGTCCAGTCCAAGGTCTCTAAAGTAAGGGAGGCAACCCAAGGAGAAAAATCACCTTTCTGTGCAAGATGAGCAAGACCACCACAGTTTCAGGAGGCCCAGCATCCTCCATGGTGGTCTCCTGGCTCTGCAGATCCCCACCGTCTTTACCAGCTCACACATGTGTCAGTCTGAATGCAGCAGCTGAGTTTGAGTTTCAGTTCTCTGGCAGAAATGTGCTAATGTTCTCTTTAGCTTAATCTAATATTAAGGAGCCCAGCAGGCAGGTCCTATGTACCCCAACCATGTCCAGCCCCATGGCTACAGAGGAGCCAAGCCTTAGTCTTCATCCTCAGGATGCCCAGAGAACATAAAGCTGTATGGAGTGACACCCATGGGTCACAGAAATTCTCGGCAGAAGAATGTGGTTACAGTAAGAGCCATAAGATCAGCTGAGGACAAAGACGCTGGCCAGTCAAGAGTGAGCATAGTACAGGCAGAGGCGGGAACAGTGTTCCCATAACGCTAACCACCACTCTGATATGCCAAGGAAGTGAACAGAAGAATAGTAGTGTGATGGTATTGTGTTCCCTAAAATATTGTGTGCCCTAATAAACTTATCTGGGGTCAGAGACACAACAGCCACAATATTAAACATAAAGGATAGGCAGTGGTAGCACACATCTTTAATTCTAGCATTCCAGAGGCAGAAATCCATGTGTTCAAGGATATAGCCAAGCATGGTGACTCATCATGCCTTCAACCCCAGGGAGTGATGGTAGAAGGCAGAAAGATATATAAGGCGTGAGGACCAGAAACTGGCAGCATTTGGCTGGTTAAGCATTTGGCTGGTTAAGCTTTTAGGTTTTGAGCAGCACAGTTCAGCTGAGAGCCATTCAGATATGAGGACACAGAGGCTTCCAGTCTGAGGAAACAAGATCAGTTGAGAAGTTGGCCAGGTGAGGTTAGCTGTGGCTTGTTCTGTCTCTCTGATCTTCCAGTGTTCATCCCAATACCTGGCTCAGGTTTGATTTTATTAATAAGAACTTTTAAGATTCATGCTACACAGTAGCAAGGCAGAACAGTGAGTAAGGAGACTCCCAGATGGGAACAAAGGGTGCAAGTCATACCCACATTGAGTAGATGAGCCGGGGCCAGTCTAGAGAGCTAAAGTCCAGCTGGTGAGCTACAGAGAAATTATTGCATTGTAGATTGGCCATCTGCAGGGATATTTTCGTACATAGCAGTAATGACATGACAGTATGGCTATGCATCAGCCTGTGGTGGTAATTATATGTAGGACACCCTGAGTAGATACAACTCAAAAAGAATACAATGGTAACCACTCAGTGTTCAAGAATGTTAGAGACTAGGACCTTGGAGGGTTCATGGTGGTTGGTGCTGTTTTATAGCCTCGAGTCTGGCATATACACTTGCTGTACTAGCCAGATTATATAGCATGTCTGTGGAGGTAGATGCTGAGACAGGGATCCATGGTGTGTGAGACAGGCAGACCCAGGGTGTGTGAGACCAGTCTTCCTAGCCATCCCAAAGAAGAGCAAGCTGGGGATAGAAGTTGTGTGTGAGGGCTGCGTTAAATGTCACTAATGGGAGTCGTTGAGGAGGACTTTGTAGTTTTCAAGGTAACTGAAACAGAAGAGAATGAATTAACGGGAAGAAGAATTGTTTTGTTTTCTTCAAAGCAATGCCTGCTAAGTGAAATGTTGTGGTTTTTTTCTCTGCAGAGTCATGGATGGGCCTTCCTTTAGACCCCTTCTTCCTCTGAAATATGTTTATCAATATATTATATATAAAAGGACTATAGGAGGTAGGCATGACAGAGAAGAAAATTTGTCCCTTGTCTAGAATTTGAGGGACTTTCTCATAGTTTTGGGGAAATATATCTTAGAGTCCCAGTTTAGCAGGTACTGACAATTTGGGATGTTTGAACCTTTTGTTTTACATAAAGCTTAGACACTTTAAATTTCCTATTACATTTAGTTATTAATGCAAAACATTTATTTGAAACATTTATATGCGTTGTGGCTGGATATGAGGGTCTGTAGGCATCTACCACTCTCACGCCATGAAGACATGCGTTTCCTGTTTGCTGCATATCCACCAGGTCTTTATTCATTTACTTTTTTGTTAGGTCTTGGTTTTGGTTTTGAACTCTATGCAAGTGAATTTTTGTTTTTCTGGTTTTGGAGACCCTTATATAGCACTCCTTTTAAATTCCTTTCGTATATGTACATATTTTAGGAAGCTTCTACAGTAGTGGGTTTCTAGGTGGCTTTTCAAATGGGCTTTAGTGTCAGCTGTCCGTCCCTTTCTGTCCCGCCCCCTTTAATCCCCCAGTTCCAGTTCCCTTTTTATCTCTTCATAACTCTATATTCTAGTTCCCCTTCCTTCAAAGATCCCCTCCTCTCCTTGGTCCCTTAGTAGAAACCTAACCTCTGTGGTTACTTAGATTTCAACACACATATCTAAAGCTTAAAATCTAACATCCATACACAAGAGAAACCATGTACTATTTGTCTTTTGGGGTCTGGGTTACCTCACTCAGGATGATTATTTCTAGCTCCATCCATTTACCTGAAATTTTCATAATTTTATTTTTCTTCACAGCTAAATAACATCCCATTGGCTAAACAGACCACATTTTTTATTATCCATCCATCAACATCAACTGATGGACATCTAGGCTGTTTCCAACTTCTAGCTACTATGAATAAAGAAACAATGGACATGCATGAGTAAGTATCTCTGAGATAAGGTGTTGAGTCCTGTGGGTACATGTCCAAGACTGACATAGCTGTGTTTTGTGTTAGATTGATTTTTAGCTTTTTAAGGAACCCCCACACTGATTTCCATAGTGACTGAATCATTTGGATTCCCACCCTCGATGAATAACTATTCTCCTTTCCCAGAAGCCTTCCCAGCTTGTTTCACTTATCTTGGCCATTCTGACTGGGGTAAGATGAAATCTCAAAGCAGTTTTAATTTACGTCTCATTTGAGTTTCTCTCCATTTAGGGTGATGTTTGTTGGTGAAGGCTTGAGCTTGCTGTAAACTGCCTTTGATGTGTTGGGGTGTGTCCCTTGCATCCCTGGTTTCTCCAGGACTTTTATCATGAAGGGATGTTGGATTTCACCAAAGGCCATTTCTTCTTCTAGAGAGATCATGTGTTTTTTGTCTTTCAGTCTGTTTATGTGGTGGATTAGGCTTATTGATTTATGTATATTGAACCATTCCTACATCTCTGGGATCAAGCCAATTTGATCCTGGTGGATTATCTTTTCTGTGTGGTTTTGAATTAGGTTTGCAAATGTATTATTGAGAAATTTTACATCTCTGTTCTTAAGGGATATTAATCTGTGTTTTCTTTCTTTTTCATCGTGGTGCCCTATTCCATAGCTATGGTTCATAGTTCTTCCTTCACTTCTGTCCTCAGCCATGTCCAGGCACCTCAGCTCTGCAGATTTCATAGTGGTCTGGGTGGTGCAGCTTCTTCAGCAATGCCCACAAGCTCCCACTTCCCCAAAGGTCTTCTCAGGCTTAGCAGTCTCCTGTAGTTCTTTGACTCTGTTTTATTTCTTTTTTTTATTAAGAATTTTTTTATTCATTTTACATACCAACCAGAGATGCCCCTTTCATCCCTTCTCCCACTCCCCCACCCCAACTCACACATCCCCTCCTCCAAAAAGGTAAGGCCTCCCATGGGGAGCCAGCAGAGCCTGGTACATTCAGTAGAGGCAGGTCCAAGTCCCCCAGCTCTGCATGAAGGCTGTGCAAGGCATCCTGCCATAGGTAATGGGCTCCAAAAAGCCAGCTCATGCACCAGAGAAATATCCTGATCCCGCTGTCAGGGGCTCCTCACATAGAACTGTCTCACTTATGCAGAGGGCCTAGTCCAGTCCCATGCAGGTTCCACAGCTGTTGGTCTAAAGGCCATGAGTTTCCACTAGCTTGGTTCGGTTGTCTCTGTAGGCTTCCCCAGATTCTATGATGCCTCTTGCCCATAGAATCCTTCTTCCCTATCTTTGACTGGACTCCTAGAACTCGGCCTGGTGCTTGGCTGTGGATCTCTGCATCTGCTTCCGTCAGTTACTAGGTGAAGGTTCTATGATGACAGTTAGGATAGTCACCAATCTCACTACTGGGGTAGGTCAGTTCAGGCACCCTCTCCACTATTGCTAGCAGTCTAATCTGGGGTCATCCTTGTGGATTCCTGGGAATTTCCCTAGCACCACGTTTTTCCCTTACCCCATAATGTCTCCCTCTATCAAGATATCTCTTTCATTGCTCTCCCACTCCGTCCCTCCCCCAGCTCTACCATCCCATTCCCTCATGTTCTCATCCCCCATCCCCTTCCCTCTATTGTCCCCCTTATCCCCAGTTTACTCATGGAGATCTCACTTATTTCCCCTTCCCAAGGTGATCCATGCATCCCTCTTAGGGTCCTCCTTGTTAGCTAGCTTCTCTGGATATCCTTTGCTTTATATCTAGTATCCATTTATGAGTGAGTACATACCATGTTTGTCTTTCTGAGTCTGAGTTACCTCACTCAGGATGATATTTTCTAGTTCCATTCATTTGCCCGAAAACTTCATGTCATCATGAAATCAGTATGGCAGTTTCTCAAAAAAAAAAGGAATAAATCTACCTCAAGACCCAATGATACCACTCTTGAGCATATATCCAAAGAATGCTCAATCATACCACAAGGACACATGCTCAACTATGTTCATAGCAGTATTATTCATAATAGCCAGAACCTGGAAACAACCTAGATGCCCCTCAATTGAAGAATGGATAAAGAAAATATGGTATATATACACAGCGGAGTACTAACCAGCAGTAAAATACAATGGCATCATGACTCTGTTCTATTTCTACCATGGGAAAAAGTCTTAGTACATGTCCTTTCAAAATGATAGCCTTCTGGGTTTTATCCATGGCAACCTAAAAGTTTAGTGGCCCAGGATACATTGATTGCATCCATCTCAATATTGCCTCTTAGTAGCCAGACTGCTTACTGGGCAAATTTCCAAAAAAAAAAGATGAGGGAAATGCAAGTTTATGGAAAAATTGAATTGAATTTTTCTTTAACTAAATGCTTTGTCTGTGGATTTTATGTTTAAGGTGGAAATGTGGGAATAGTTTTTAAAATGCTTTCTTTTCCTCTAACCTACCACTAAGTATTTAAACTATTTCCTGTTGAAACATGTGCAATTTTTTTCAAGTCACTAGCACAGCTGGACAACAAAGACTGAGAGTCAGTTCCTGAAAGAGGTGTCTGAAAAGGCAGAGGGAAGTTCCTAGCTCGTTGTTTTGCCCTCAGTGTAGAAGGATCTGGTGTGGCTAAGCAGCACGGAGCTTGTCAGGCATGTTCAAGATCCCAGGTCCATCCCAAGCACACACATTCATGTGAGTGTACACACATCCCACACACATACTACAAACACATACCATACATGTACACACACACACAACCACCACATATCTTTACATACTACACACACACACACACACACACACACACACACACACACACACACACCACACCACACCACACCACCACCACACCACACCACCACCACACCCCTAGAAAGACCAGGCTAAGCAGCAGCTTCCCGACTGATTTTCTTTTGGGGAGTTGGAAGGACTATGTGTTTCACTAGGGATGAAAGGGTCCTGGCTCACCCAGGATATTATTTATCAAGATTAAGGCACACCATGCGGACTAGATTAGGGCTCAGTAGGTGGTGCCTGGATGTAAATTACAGATGCCTGAGGAAGAGCGCAATCAAAAACCTCATTTTTCTTATAGTTTATTTTCCCTTAATGTATTGAAGGGCTAATGTTAAAGTAATTCTCTCTCTGCTGGAATTCAAATTCTGGGACGGGAAATGGACAAAACAGCAATCCTGGAGTTTGTTAACTTGTGTACAGTGGGCAGAAAAAGCTTCCATGCTGACGCAGATGCCGCAGACCCCAAGCCTCTCAGGCCCTGGGCCTGCACACACCACACACCTCTGCAGCACTTGGCCCTTTCTGCTCTACCATTTCTTTCTTTTTTTATATAATTTAATTTAATTTTACATACCAGCCACGGATTCCCTTGTCCTCCCCCCTCCCGTCCCCCCATCCCCCCCAGCCCACCCCCCATTCCCATCTGGGAGTTAGTCTGGGAGCCGAAGCCACATTTGCAAGTCTGCTGAGCCCTGCAGGAGGCGAGTGAGTCAATTTGACTTGAAGACTGAGTGTGAGGTGCTCAAGCGGTTCTTTTAGAGGCAGATAAGAAATGCAACATGGATGAGGGTGGCAGCCTGCATTGCAGCTCCCTTCCACGTCACTCAAACCGCACGTGTGGCAGCACCACACATCTACACAACAGCGGTCTGGAGTACTGTTGGGATTTCCTACCACCACCCCACCCTGTCTTGCCTTTTCCACATGCCTCCTCAGGACCTAACCTGTGCCCTTTCCTAAGGGTCCTGTGCCTTCCCTCTCTTTCTCATGGGTATCAGGTTCAAATCTCTAGCTTGCACAGCTCACTTCCAGCTAGGCATTGTAAAGAAGCCAGACACACCCACACCCATGCACATACAGTGTATAGTAACGTATGCTTTTCTAAGACAAATCCTATCGGTTTTTTAAAAATTTAAGCTCTTCTACACAATATTAATCCAACTCATTGGTCACTTTGATTAATTGATTTTACCCTATTAAATAACCCGGGGTTACTGCTTAATTGCCAGAAGTACTGTTGCATGGTTTATAGCATCTACACATAGACTTCCAGGACGAAGCCAAGACACAGATGGTCTTAGGGTCTTCCTTGGAGACACAAAATGAGATTAAGACAGTTACAAGAAAAGAAAAAAGTCAGCGAAGAAAGAACAGGTCTAGTTTTATTATGGGTTGAACTTGGATTGCATTGTTCAAATTCTGGTAGAAAGGTCTCCGTGATGCCCTGTCTCTGGTTGTCACCTTCACTGTGATGGCTGCTGTGAACATGGTTTCCACAGCAACATCTTGATTCCTCGCCCTAACACTTCAGCTCTAAGAATTTCCCCATTGTTTAAGATGAATACTATGAAGTGACTCACAATGTTTAAGGCTATTATTCACTTTTATGTCAACTTCAAAGAATATTTGATCATGGTTTGGGGAAAGTGTGTATATTTTGGGACTGAATTTTATTTCATTTATAGGCATCTTTATCCTTGGCTAGCTCCCAGTCACACTTTTATGTCCATGGTTCTCCTTTTTGGAGTATTTTGTCACATAAACTTTAGCCCTTGTACTGCACTCTTCCAAAATTCGTTTCCACTTGACTTTCCAAACCTGCTTTTCAAGCATGTCCACTCCTCATTTTACATTTTTCTAAATTTGTAGCTCTGTTAGTCAAGTCAGGTAATGTTCATTTATGCAAAGACTTATTTGTATAAAACACATTTGACAAAAGGTTTGGAGGAGCAGGAAAGATTGGCCTTGCTTTTCCTCGGAGACCCGTGTCCTTCCAGCCTCCATCATCTTTCTAGTTCTATATTCCACACAGTGTCTCTTCTGGATAGGTCCCCACCAGATTTCCACTCACCCCATAGGAATCTGGTTTCCTGAACTTCACACAAAGGTCATAGTTGTCTCTTCTGCCATCTGGGGTGATTTTAGCTTTGATTTTCTGGGTTAGTAACATGGTTTTTGTGGTAACTCATGCCATGCTATGAGTATGCCTGTGTACGAGTGCTGATGTGTGAAGGGATAGGTTTAGGTCGGTATTATCTGAGTCTGGAATAAACAAGGGGAGGAGCAGGTAATATTTGTGACAGGGTCTATATGATCAGCATTTCCACTATTTCAAAAACTCCACCCAGACACCTATGAAATCAAGTAATATTATCTCTTACATTTTTGTATCTTGCTCAATTCTTTGTCACTGAAGAGAATACAAAGCTCAGGGTTGTTGGGGCATGACTCATCTAGACAAGAAGTAAAGTTCACATTGACTGATAATAGTCGATACAATTTGCTTCTACATTTACATCTCCTAATGAGCATCTTAACCAAATATGGTTCATCTTCAAGAATGAAAGCCCATCACTTAATTTCATCAAATATTCACACCTCCAACACATGAGTGTCTGGGACAGAGTGTCTCCTCACTTTAATGAGAGCTGAGCTGAGTATACACCAAACATTAGGCCTATTCTCTCTCTCTCTCTCTCTCTCTCTCTCTCTCTCTCTCTCTCTCTCTCTCTCTCTCTCTCTCTCTCCTCTCTCTCTCTCTCTCTCTCTCTCTCCCTTCTCTTTTGGCAGAGCCAGTGTGACTCTGCAAGTCTTTTAAAACTGTTTGATTTAGCCGGGCGTGGTGGCGCACGCCTTTAATCCCAGCACTTGGGAGGCAGAGGCAGGCGGATCTTTGTGAGTTCGAGGCCAGCCTGGGCTACCAAGTGAGCTCCAGGAAAGGCGCAAAAGCTACACAGAGAAACCCTGTCTCGAAAAAACCAAAAAAAAAAAAAAAAAAAAAAAAAAAAAAAAAAAAAAAACTGTTTGATTTACAATAAATCCTTAGAAAGGCCTATGCTTTCTATAGCTATTATTAATATCACTATAATTACTATTTTGCTATAATTTTTAAAATAATCTGTGCCTTTGCCTCATCCAGTAGTTTAAAGCCTTCTTCTCATTGAAGGCTGGTTCTGCTCAGTCTATCTGTGTCTCGGCTTCACTGAAAAGGGGAAGGAGATGCTGCTGCGGTGGTGGCCAGTGGCATCAGTCCAGGGCTTTCTGGGTAGTTGCTACTGCCTCTGTGAGTCCTGAACACATACGCTTGTTTGTGCAGTCGGTCCCTGGACTCTGAGTAACCAAGGTTCTAGATCCCTTAACCTAACTCCCACACCTTCCAGTCTTTAGCTCCACACTGTAAACTTGTATAAAAGTAAATTTTCAGTGTATTTAATACATACCACGTTATATACATATCACAAATACTGTCCATGAACACATACCCCATAAACATTACATGCATACACTCCCTATACACAATACACACGTACCACACATATTACACACTTCACACAGGTACCACAAAAACTCCACACCAGATGTACTCACTACATACACACCACATATACCGTATGCAATACACAAACACCACACACACTGAACACTACACACAAACAGTACACACACTCCCTTCAGGCACACACCTCACACAATGCACATAAACACACATGCAATTAATACATACTTCATATACTCTACATACACCACACACACACTCATGACACTGCTCATATACACCACACATAAAACAGACACCACAGGTGCATCACACATACTCACACACACTCACACACACTCATTCCCACCTCAGGCACAGTATTCCATGTGACACTCAGCAACAGTGGTTGCTATGTGTGCCTATCAGGGTATATACATCCAATCATGCCATGTGCCTTAAATAAAACTCTGATGCTCCTTGTACTCTCAGAATTTAATAAAAACCAAATGTCAGATGCACACGTGTTTTCTGGGAGAAAGAAGTGGAGAATTTGGGTCATATTCTGAGCAATTTCTCTGAGGGCTAGCGTGTGCCAAACTGGAGTACCTTAAAAGAAAAAAGCTCTGGGCGCTTGTCTCTGCCTAGTGGAGAAAGGTCTGCTCTCAAGGTTCAGATGCATAGGGCCCTGGACAACCCTGGAGGAATTTGGAGAGAGTTAGAGCCTGCTGTGAGTCAGGCTGAGGTCACTGGTGTGGTGAGAAGTGAATGGTGAGTCAACCTGGCTACTGACAGAGCCCAGCCCCACTTACCAACATGTTTCACGGCCTCATGTGGCTGAGCTGTGGTGGTGGGAACACTAGCAAAGAGCTTGGATGGACACCAGGGGTTTGAC
Organism: Peromyscus maniculatus bairdii; assembly: GCF_049852395.1. Lineage (NCBI taxonomy): Eukaryota > Metazoa > Chordata > Mammalia > Rodentia > Cricetidae > Peromyscus > Peromyscus maniculatus. The sequence continues at coordinate 65,720,396 of NC_134867.1, forward strand.
TTGGTGAACCCACGCAGATCTGGCGCGCTCCACTCCATCACACTCGGACAGGTCTGTCAGGAACAGGCAATCTAGGCAACACATCCTGAGGAAAGGGATCTGATCCGAGGAGACCACAAATCCAGACTCAGGCACACTCTGCCAGATGTGGTGTCAACACCTTCTCCCACCGTTCTCAAATGTGACACCTCAGTGGAGACGAGGAAGCCTATCAGCACTGGGCAGTGTGACCTCGGAGTATCTGTCCCCTGAGAGCCCAAGACCTTAGTCACTTCTGCGAGTTACAACACACCGCATCACCAGCCAAGATGGAAAAGTCACGGACCTCATTTCTTTGGGCCCCAAATATTGAGTAATAGATTTTAGTATCTAGAATCTGTGTGCCTACTTGGGTCTCTGATTCTACGTTAGGAGACATTAGTATCAAATGTGGTTAGATGCACCCATACTTGAAGTGCCTGTCAGCATTTCATGAGTGGCTCACCCTTGGAAGACAGGGAGGTGTTAATTGGAAATAGAGTTATCCACACCCCAGTGGCACTTGTCACCCTTATCAGAACTCCCTCCCCCTTTCCCAGAAGGAAGCCTTTCATCTAAGTGCTGTGGGATAATGCTTTTGTACACTGGTTTAGTAAAATGCTGATTGGCCAGTAGCTAGGCAGGAAGTATAGGCAGGATAAGCAGACAAGGAGAATTCTAGGAAGAGGAAGGCTGAGTGAGGAGATGCCAGCCCACTGTCTAGGAAGCAACATGTAATGGCACACAGGTAAAGCCATGGAACATGTGGCAACATATAGATTAACAAAAATGGGCTGAGTTTAAGTGTAAGAGCTAGTCAGTAGTAAGCCTGAGCTAATGCCCAAGCAGTTTTAACTAATATAAGCCTCTTGGGTCTGAGTGGCTGTGGACCAGGTGGGACACAGGAAAATTTTCAGCTACATCTAAGTGCTTTAAATTGTGGGCACAGGTCCTTCCTACAGACTTCTACACCAGCTCGATGCCTGTGGCATTCACCCAAGCTTCATGTGGCTTTCCTGTGAGGCAACCTGTTATTGAAAAGATACCTTAATTTACTGACCCATACAATAGTTGATTGACATGATTTTTTTTCTCAGTCTGGGCTACAATAAATAAAATCACAATGAACAAACTCACGGGCCTAGTAGGAACAGAGATGTGGTCATATTTTGATGTCTAAGGGAGTAAAGAGCAGAATTGAATTATGCTTCTTAACTCCATCTGCACTGGCAGGCTTGTCCACAAGCCCCATGAGAAGAACTTCCGTGAGTTCTTCTTGGACTTGCCAGAATGGACTTTATAGGCACCTCTATGGCCTGGGACACCAGGCCTCTTCTCTGTTTTCTATCAGGCTTGAATTTAATCTGACACTGTCTCTCTCCGCCTTTATGTCCTTTCTGGGGGCATCCTGCTAGACACTTGGTGTTTCTAACCTCGCTCTGATCTCCGGACATTTATATGTCTAGATTCACAGTGAACTCAGGTTCCTGCCAGGGCCAGTCCACCCCATTTAACATTAGCTTACTTTAGAGCACTTTTGTGTCTGTTTGCTGCTAAGTTCCGGAGCGTCACAAATTAACAGAAGGCATTCTGAGGCAACAGAGCAGCACAGAGCCCAGAGGGGAACACTCACTTAGGTCTTATCCAGAGCTCTTTTACAGATCAGGCTGAAGCTGTGACATCACCTGAAGTGGCTGCTTCATTTGTCTTTGTCCCCTGCTTCATCCTCTCACCTCCACCCACTCACCGCTGTCTCTTCCAAACACATTCTTTAAATGTTTACTTGAGATGGTAAAGACAGATACTTAGAGAAGTCTAATGATGTGGTTATACTAATTTTTATCATTGAGCTGTGGTGGTATTGTGTTCCCCAAAATATTGTGCACCCTAATAAACTTATCTGGGGTCAGAGAAGAGAACAGCCCCAATATTAAACATAGAGGATAGGCAGTGGTAGCACACGCCTTTAATTCTAGCATTCCAGAGGCAGAGATCTACCTGGATCTCTGTGTGTTCAAGGAAACAGCGAAGCATGATGACTCACGCCTTTAATCCCAAGAAGTGAGCCTTTAATCTCAGGGAGTGATGGCAGAAAGCAGAAAGATATATATATATATATATATATATATATATATATATATATATATATATATATATATATGAAAACTAGAAACTACAAGCTTTTAGCTGGTTAAGCTTTCAGGCTTTGGAGCAGCAGTTCAGCTGAGATTCATTCTGGATGAGGACTCAGAGGTTTCCAGTCTGCGGAAACAGGATCATCTGAAAAACTGGCGAGGTGAGGAAGCTGTGGCTTGTTCTGTTTCCCTGATCTTCCAGCATTCACCCCAATAACTGGCCTCGGGTTTGATTTTATTAGTAAGTACCTTTAAGATTAATGCTACATTGAGCTGTAATAGTTTTTGTGAACAACAATACCAAAGTTGCCATGGTGTGTAGAGTTTCCATCAACTCCACCTCTGAGCTGTGACTGTGTTGTCCATCATGTGAGATGGCAGGCAGGTGTGTAGTGAGATCATGTTAGAATGCGATCTGGTCCTATATATCATATATGTGTGTGTGTGTTGAGTATATATATATTATATTTAAGTAAATGTCCTTGACACAGATTCATTTTGAGATAATTCTCTAGGTATTCTTTATACTTAGTATTGAGACTGTATTTCTGCATAAAGAATCATTTACCTATCTTAGTTAATGAAAATATCGTTTTGTCTTCTAAAGGCTTTATTCTTCATCTTTTAATCGTTCTGCTGCCTGGGGGACCAGCCCCTAGCAGCGCAGAACTCAAAGGGAATTCACAGGGAGTCTCATACTATGACTTTTTTTTATCTGAGGGGGTGAGGGAAAAGACACTCACATACTCTCATGATGGTTTCCTTCAGACCTTTTTTTTATTCTTCTTTTGCATTCTCTATTTACTTTCCTGGTGATCTCTTTCTATTATTCTTGATGTTTTCTTTCTAACTCTATCTTTATTCTTGGTGTTTCCTTCTAATTCCTTCTAACTCTCTCATTCTTGATGTTTTCCTTCTAACTCATTTTAACTCTATCTTTCCTTTATAGCTTATATATTCTAGCAAAATCTTTTATGCAATATAAAAATTACAATGTGGTTACATAATGTTTTTCAAGTGAATGATTACAATGAATACAAGTAAAAAAAAACACCATGTTTTCCATACCCTTTACATGATTAAACATTTTGCATATTATAGGTGAAAAACAAATTATCCCAAGAATCCACATACATTCATACTCAAGCAACTTGTTATAGATTAACTGTGTAGACAAGCAAGGTTTTTTTTCCTCAGTCAGGTCTTTTACTGGCAGACTGCATTTGCAGTTACAAAGAAAGAATCAATCACTTTATGACTTATCTTTAAAAGGAATCTTATAAGGAATCTTGAAGGAATCACAAATGTAAACTTATACATACATACATATACATATACATATACATATACATACACATATACATATACATATACATATACATATCATCACCTTTGGTCATCAACCCATCCTAGCAAGAAAGGTATGTCAGCTAGTAATAATTGGGCTGCTCTGTTCTTGTTCCCTGACCTTAACAAGTTCCTCACTCAACTATGTGCCTTTCTAAAACTTTAATTGTCTTCTTGGGTTTTTCACCTCAAAGCTATTTAAAAAAAACATTTAGTCTAATTTACGTTATTTTCAAAGCTTTATTTCAGCTATCATGCACTCTGGAACCTGTGAACATATCTCCCAACATTAAGTTTAAAAAAAATTAAGCTGTCTGGGCTACTGGGATTCAATTGTTTTTCTTAATCATTAACCTAAGCCATGGACTATAAGGCCCCTCAATAGAAACTCGTGTGTTCCAGCTGTGTGACACTTGCTTGTTTTATTTTTTATCATCAAAACTCTATTTAAACTATTATTATTATTATTATTATTATTATTATTGTTATTATTATTAACAGACAGTACAGCTTAGGGAGAAATCATCTTCATAATAATCCACAGGTAAAAATGTCCGGTAGAACAGGATGTTTCCATGAGATAAACACACTACATTACAGGCAGTGGGGATCTCCCCACATCCATCCGCACCATGCCAGATACCAGAGAAAGATGGCAGCAGCAAACACGTAAAGGCACAGCAGAAGCAAAGACACTCTGGAGTCTGGGGTCTCGGGGCCTTGTCTATCTGAGATTCAGACATCGGGGATTTGCCTCCTGGTGGGCTGACACCTTGAACTTCAATTGTCACCCACCGCTCCTCTGACATGACCGCTGGCATAATTATACATACATAGTACACCTGGAATTGTTTTTAGGCTATGGTTTGAAGGACAAAGGTTTATACCTTTCCCTTGTGTAGACACATGACCAGAGTTTTACTCTTTCCATGAGCTCAGATCCACCTGCCTCTGCTTCTGTACCTCACCATTTATCTGTCCGCCTTTGTTTTGACACCACCTGGGCTATAGCTACATCTGTACACAGCTCTCGGTGTTCACTAACAAGATGGATTGTTTCTCTGACTGTCCATGATCATGATAGCCAGACCTCGACCTCTGGACTTCCATATACCGCTTACAATTACTTTATCTACTTGAACAGAGAAAGAAAAAAATTGTGTAGTTGATGATCCTTGTGCTAAATCTCTAGTTTTTTAATCCATGAACATTGTATAGCCTCCATGCTTTGTCTTTTTGTCTCTCTGATATCATGTATATGCTACTTTTTCATTTTATGTTTTTTATTAACTTTTTTTACTTTAATTATACCTTTTAATTTCATTTTAAGGTTTTATTTATTTATTATGTGCTATACAATGTTCTGCTTGCATGTATACCTGCCTGCCAGAAGAGGACACCAGGTCTCGTGTTATGAGCCACCCTGTGGTTGCTGGGAATTGAACTCAGGACCTCTGGAAGAGCAGCCAGTGTTCTTAACCTCTGAGCCATCTCTCCAGCCCGATTATTAAATTATCCTTTATTTTTTAAGATTAGAATATAATTCCATCATTTCCTCCTTTGCCTTCCTTCCACTCAACCCTCCCATATATACCTACTTGCTTCATTTTAAATTTATGGCATCTTTTTTAATTAATTGTTGTTACATAATATACATGTTATATACATGCATATGACATGTGTATATGTACACATACATATATACTTTTCAGTCTGTATAAAGTCACTTGTATGTATGTTTTCAGGAATGGCCATTGGGTATTGGAAAACCAACTATTGTGCTCTTTCCTAGGAAAGACTATTTCTCCCACTCAGCATTCCTTAACTTCCTGTAATCTTTTGTGTAGGGTTGACTCCCCCTCCCTCATCCACATTAAACTGTCTATTGTTGTTTGTGGTGATATTTTGTTTGTGATATAACACATAAAGCTTGCCTGAAGATCAGAATGCAGAGCTAAGCCACGAGTTAGCCACAGAGGCCAGGCAGTGGGGGCACACACCTTTAATCCCAGCACTCAGGAGGCAGAGGCAAACGGATCTCTGTGAGTTCAAGGCTGCCTTGGGCTACACAAGATTGATCCATTCTAAAAGAGAATCAGAGCCAGGCAGTGGTGGCACACACATTTCATCTCAGCACTTGGAATCTCATGCCTTTAATCCTAGCACTAGGGAGGTAGAGATAGGAAGTGATATAGTTGGGCAGAGAGAGGAATATAAGGCAGGAGGAGGCAGGCGCTCAGCACCTTTTGGTCTGAGAAGTCATAGAGGTAAGAACTAGCTGCTGGCTGCTCTTCTTCCCTAATCTTCCAGCTTTCACCCTGGTATCTGACTCCAGGTTTTTATTATTAAGACCAGTTAGAATTCCTGCTGCAGTTGTTCTTGTTCAGCTCATGTTTAGGTAGTTGTGTTGGTAAGAGGTGCAGCCTCTGAGCTTCCTAGAAGACAGTCTTACAGCAAACTTCTCTTCCTCTTGCTCTCACCATCCTTCCACCCCTTTCCACAGAGATCCCTGAGCCTTGGTGCAGGAGTTGTATTGTAGCTGTATACATTGAAACTGGACTCCATATTTCTGCATTTTGATTGAATATAGTTTCCTGAAATAGTCTGTGTCTGTTGAAAAGAGATGCTTCCTTGATGTAGGACTACACTTAACTGTGGATATAAGGACAAATGTTTAAAATGTACTCAGTGATTATGCTGGACTAGCAAAGTGGTTATTGTAGATTCTCCTTTAAGATCCATGCTTTACTAGCCCTAAGTAATTGCCTAGGTTTCTAATACCAGGTATGATTTCCCTCTTGTTGAGCAAGTCTTAAGTCCAATTAGAGAGCTGTTGGTTATTGGTATACACACACACATACACACACACACACACACACACACACACACATACACACACACACACATACACATACACACACACACACACACACACACACACACACACACACACACACATATATATATATATATATATATATACACACACATATATATGTTATAAGGTATACATGGCACTACTGCACCCTTAGGGTTACTGTGCCATAAAATTCATTGTTGTGGTTCATGGGCATCATAGCCAGGTAGGACTGTTGGCTGCTTCCCTCCTTTAGAAGCTTGCCTGACACCTTCTGGTACCATGAGAGCTATTCCTCACGGAGGAGGCTTTCAGGTCAGTTCCAGCACAGGGTCCTCTGGGAGCTGTGTCTGAAGTACATGGTATCTTCAGCAATAGGGGCTTAACTTCCACTTCTGAGGAGCAACCAAGGTCAATAGCAACAGCCTTTAATGTTTAGGGAGTCTCTTAAACAACCCTGACCAACAGCTAGAAGGGAGCTAGCTCCTCATGCCTGGTGTTGTGGTTTTGTTAGGCGGCTTTGGCTCTTGAAGGGATCATTGTCAGCCCACATGGGAAACTTTCATTTAAACTATGTATGGGTACTTATACACAGACTTATGTGCATTATAGGTATTTACTTAGGTAAATACTAGTATGATTCTTTATGACCTTTGTAGATGCCCTTACTGTTATTTCTACTTCCTCCCTCCTCCCTCTTCCCTAACTAGAGCTCTCCATTTCCCAATTTCCCCCACCAGCTCACTTGTACACTGATATTCCCTCTTTATTGCTCCTCCACCCCCAGCTCTGACAGTGGTCCCTCTTTGCTTTCCTGGCTTCTGCAGATATCCCAGCATCTGTCCTCATCCATGAAGAGTTGGAGTTAGATCTCTCGGGTGAGAGGGAACATGTGGCTTTTTCAATCCACGTCTGTGTTCCTCACTCAATATGACTTTTTCAGGTTCCATTCATTTACCTGCAAAGTTCATATTTTCATTGTCAGTCTGTCAGGTGAAGGACATTTAGGTGGTTTCCATTTCCTAGCTAGTGTGAGTAAACAGCAATGAACATGGCTAAGGAAGTATCTGTGGAGTCCAATGTCTAGTCCTTTGAGACTATGTCAAGGAGTGGTATTGCTGGACCACATGGTCAACTTTATGGTACCATAGATACCATCATTTAAATTCCAAGTTCTTAGTCTTGGTTTTATTTGTGTGATTTATGACATGTGTGGTGGTTTGAAAAAAAAAATGGCCTCCAAAGGGAGTGGCACTATTAGGAGGTATTCCTTGTTGGAGTACGTGTGGTCTTGTTGGAGGAAGTGTGTCACTGTGGAAATAGGCTTTGAAGTCTCTTATATGCTCAAGTCGTGCCCAATGAGACAGACCACTTCCTGTTGCCTGTGAGTCAAGATGTAAGAACTCTCAGCTCCTTCTCTAGCACCAAGTCTGTCTGCAGTCTGCCTTGCTTCCTGCCAGGATGATAATGGAGTAAACCTCTGAACTGTAAGCCAGCCCCAGCTAAACGTTTTTCCTTTGTAAGAGTTGCAATGGTCATGGCGTCTCCTCACAGCAACAGAAACCCCAACTAAGACAAAAGTTGGTACTGAGAGTGGGGTATAGCTGTGATAGGCCTGAACATGTATTTGTTTGGAATAATGAGGACCTTGGGACTGTGGATTAAAAAAGCAGTTGAACGCTTTAAGTTCTGTTTAATGGGCCACCCTAGTAGGAACATGGAAGACAGTGGTGCTGAGTGTGATTGCACTGTGGGTGCCCGGATCAAAGTGTCTCTGAGGAGAACAATATCAGTTTGTGACCTCGAGATCATTCTTGTGATATTTTGCTTAAGAATGTGGCTGCTTTTTATCCTTGTCTGAAGAGTTTGCCTGAGGCTAAAGTGAAGGGTTTTTTTATTAATTCTGTTGGCTGAGGAAATCTGAAAACAGCTTAGTATTGACTGTTGTGTGGTTATTATTGGTCACACTTATACAGATTTATGATGAAAAGGAGCAAGAAAACATAAATTTTGAGGAGAAAAGGAGCACCAGAATCTGGAATGGAGCTAAGTCTTGTGTTCAAGGAGAGAAACAAATTAAGTAATGAAATGAAAGGGAGTGGTGACCTAAGCGCAAGATCCCACACAGCTAAGTTTCCAACTTGTGAAAAGGAATTAAAGAAAAGTTTAGAGCTTGGTGTGGTGACGCAAACCTTTAATCCCAGCACCCCAGAGGCAGAGGCAGCAGGTCTCTGAATTGGAGGCTAGCCTGGTCTACAGAAGAAATACCAGAACAACCAAGCTTAGGCAGTGAAAGTAACCATGGAAAACAGAAAGCTGGTGAAAATGTAATTGACTGAGAGAACCATGTTCCAGCCCCAGCAATCAGCAGAACTTGGCAGCTTCGGCCATGAGGTTCTGGCTTTAGAGTCAAGGATAGAAGAAAGGGGCTATGGAATTTGCCTCCGTGACTAAGGAAAGCTGCTGAGATGTGTCAGAGATGTGTCAGAGATGTCCCTAAATGGAGGCCTAGAAAGGTCATTGTGTGAAACTATGAAAGTGAAGCCTGGGTTACTTTGGAGATCCCAAGATGTTGGAGATGCCAGAGCCAAGGGATACCTACTGAGGAGAGCTGCTAACAGGAAGTGGAACAAAAGAGAAAGAAGTGTGCTGCAGTCAACAAAGCTGAAAGGAGTTGGAAATATGAAGATCACTTTGTCATCAGACATGGAGATGCAGAGTTTGGAGTTTACCCAGCTGGTTTTTGGTCTTGCTTTGGTCCAGTATTCCACCACTATGCTCCCTTCCCTACATTTTGGAATGGTAATGTATATCCTGATCCACTATATATTGTGACATGCTTTTTTATTTTAATTTTATGAGGGATTACAGTTAAGAGATTATATGAATCTCAAAGGAAACTTGGGACTTTAGACTTTTAAATAAGTTTGAGACTGTGATAGACTATGGGGACTTGGATTGAATGCATTTTTGCATTATGATATGACTACAAGCCTTTGGGGTAGAGGGAGTGAAATGTGGTGGTTTCAAAGAAAATGATGCCCAAAGGGAGTGGCACTATTAGGTATGACCTTATTGGAGTAGATGTGGTCTTATTGGAGAAAGTATGTCACTGTGGAGGTAGACTTGGAGGTCTCATATATGCTCAGGCTATACCCAGTGAGACAGACCACTTCCTGTTGACTGTGAGTCCAGATGTAAGAACTCTCAGCTCCTTCTCTAGCATCATGTCTGCATGCATGCTGCCTTGCTTCCTGCCATGATGATTGTGGACTAAACCTCTGAAACTGTAAGCCAGCCCCAGTTAAATGTTTTCCTTTATAAGAGTTGCGGGTGGTCATGGTGTCTCTTCACAGCAATAGAAATCCTAACTACGACAGATGTGAAATGCAATTTAATCTGTGTTCTGGCTTTATACTATATAGCCTTATTAATTTTATTTAAAGTCTAAGAATTTGTCCTCATATTATTTCTGCTTTAATTACACAGTTCTATCCTTTGAGAATAAGGCTCTGAAAAGCAAGATGACAGGTGTCCAGAAAGCATGTGGAAATACACCCTGAGCTCCTGTGGATCAAGTGTCCCACATGTACCAAAGAGATATTTGTAAAGAAGAATGCCATCAACTGTAGTGCACAAGGTGTGGGAATTGTCCCTAGTGTATTGCAGGCAGATGACCACAGGCACTCTGGAAGAAAGTGACAGTGTCAACTGAAGCTCACTGCAGGTTAACATAACAACTTCACAATTCCAATCCAAGCATCAAATGTTATTCATTTTTCTCATTGCTGTGACCAATAGGCATGCTGACCACTCTATGCCTCTTGATGTAATTTTCTGCCTTGAGTGCTGTGGGCTCTGGGACTGGCTTCTAACCTTGTCACATGGGAGAGGCTTGGCTCTTCATCCCTACACTGCATACCAGAAGCTGCAAGGTGGCTAATTGAAGAGGGTGTGCATTTTTGAAGAAGCATGCTGATGTGAGGTTCACTGCTATGCTGAACACTCTGGGGCAGGAAACTCCAGGTGGGCTCTAGGCATGTCAGTCCCACAGCTTCAAGGATCTGAATTCTGCTGACCACTGCTCCACCTCACTCCACAAGGAAGCTTGATTGCTGGCATTGAGCGGTGGCCTCCTGAGGTCCCAAGCAAATGACACGGTCCAGGAGAGCCTAATGCCTGATTCACAGAAACCGGGTATTGTTTCAAGTCATCCATAAAATGTAGTTATTTGCTGTATAACACTAGGAAATTAGTGCAATCCAAAAGTACCCATGCACCTATTCATCAAAAGAAACATTACTGTTTATTCCACTGAAGAATGTCAACAGAAAAAGAACCCAGTGTCAGTAAATAGGAAAAAGAATAAAGTGTGACACATTCATGAAACATAACAGTACAACCCAGTGAAAATGAACCAAGTGCTGGTAAACTGTGCATACAATAAATATGTATTAAAAAAAAAAAACCAACCCTGCATCCACAACAAGAAACAGAGAAGAAAAGGCTAAGGACTCGTCATGCTCCAGTCACCTCTCTGAAGACAGAAGAGGACATACCAAGAAACCATAGTCCATCAAACAAAGAGACCAGTGCTTTGAGGTGTTGTCGGGGTATCCAAGAGACCATCAAAACAGTATAGGGTACTGCCATTGCTCTCAGTTGCCCACTAGAACTTGATGGTAAGACCCTATTGCTGAAAACACTACTTACTTTGGTCAAAGGACAGGGGGAAGTCAAGCTGGTACTAAACCAGGAGTGTCCTCCTGAGGGACAGCTTTCATAGAGCCAGAGTGCTGTGCAGGCTGCTGAGAGAGAGGAGTCATCAACCATCTTCCCGAGCTGTGAAACCTGTGAACCACCGTAAGGACTTGCCCAGCAAGGGATGCCCATTGGTGCAAGAGTGGCATGAATGACTTGAAGGTAGACCAGTTGTCTCATTGGGTTTAAGACCCACTCAATAGGAAAGAACTCCTGGCCAAGAACCCAGAGCCAGCAAAGTCATAAACCCTAAGGGAAAACCTACTACTGCTGAACTGATACAGTAGCCAACTGCCTAAATACATCCTTTCACCTGTAGATTAGTAATAGCTCTCATCATAGAAACACCTTTGTTGTATGATATTTTGTTTGTGTTCTGACAAATAAAGCTTACCTAGAGATCAGAGAAGCAGAGCAGCAGCCACTAGAAACTTCTTTTTGTTGTTGTTGTTGTTGTTGTTATATTTAATTATATTTATTTTTGAGAAATTCATATAATGCATTTTAATCATAATTCACAACCTCTCTTCCAGCCCTTTCAAGACCCACCCTCTTTATATACTCACCTAATATTTTGTCCTAATTATTTTTTAAACCCAAGTCCAATTTGTGCTGTAAACCTATTCTCAGGTATTTCACTAGAAACTTCCTACCTCTACAAATCTTCAGACTGCATGCATGGTGAGATCCTGTCTCCACCTGCCCTATATTCCTGTCTCCACCTCCCGATTGTGCTGGAATTAAAGGCTGATCCACCACCACCTGGCCTGTATGGTTAACTAGTGGCTAGCTCCACCCTCTGATCTCCAGGCAAGCTTTGTCAGAACACAAAACATCACATAACACCCCTTGCTCCTCTAAAAACTAGAGTGATTAACAGAGATCTACAAATGAGCAAAGTACAGAGAATGAGAGACCGTGGAGGGCTCATTCCTAAACTGGATATCTATATCATGCCCTACCCCAATCTCAAGGCTCAGGTGATGCCCCAGAAGATGGAAAAGAAAAGAATCAGAGGTTATGGAGAACTGACTGGAGTAAAACAGTGTCTCCCAGATATAACAGTCAGTTTGAGCTCTAAACATTGTGGCTGATACACAGGACCTGCACAAGCTCAGTGTGGTCAGTATTCCAAATGGGTGTCTAGGGGCTCACAAGGCCCTTGTGGAGGAGCTTCATAGATGGCTACTGGGGGAAAGAAAGCCAGTACCCCTGGAAGGGGACAGATAGTAGGCTTACCATAGATAGATAGATAGATAGATAGATAGATAGATAGATAGATAGATAGATAGATAGATATAGAGATATATAGAGATAGAGATAAAGATATATAGATATTTAAATAAGGACAAGAAGTTAGAAGGGAAATGTGGGGGAAGAGACCTAGGAGAAGTTGGAGGTGGTAAGTAAAGGGGGATTTGATCAAAATAAAATTATTCATATATGAAGGTAAAATAAATCTTAATTTATTTTTTTAAAGCAAAAAAGAGCTGTATTGTTTTTCATTGTTATGACTGTATTTATATAATATTGCAATAGTTTTACATTTTAATTCAGTACTAGTTGTTAATTCAGTACTATAAATGAAATCTTAGAGCTACCTTCAAATTTTAAGTATCCAGGACACACCAGAGACAAAGAATTAGTGGATAATTTTCATGACTTTTTTCAAAATTTTAGTGAGAGTCTGTATAAACTGCATTTCCTATCCTTTTTTCATATCTCGTGACATTTTTTTAAATTAAAATGTAATTACATCATTTCCCTTTACACTGTGTAAATAGATGTTGCTGTGGTTGGTTTAATAAAGAGGTAGACTGTCTTTAATAGCTAGGCAGGATAAGGTTAGGAAGAGAGCCAAACAGAGAATGATGGGAAGAAGGGCAGAGTCAGAGGAGTAGAGAGCAGATGCAGAGAGGAGCAAGATGGACATGCCATACTGAGAAAAGGTACCAAGCCACGTGGTAAAGCATAGATAAGAAATATGGGACAATTTAAATATAACAGTTAGCTAGTAATAAGCCTGAGCTATTGGCCAATCATTTATAATTAATATTAAGCCTCTGTGTGATTACTTGGGAACAGCTTATAGGACAGAAACTTCTGCCTACATTCTCTTTCCTCAACCCAGTTCCTCCCATATACCATCCTCCCTTGCCCTCTCTCTCAAAATCATGACCTAATTTTCTCTTTTTTTCTATATGTCTTTTACATCTTATATCTTGATCTTATTCATTTTTCTGCCCTTCACATCTGCCCTCCACCCTTGCACCCCCAAATAAAACAAAATTTAAGAAAAAAATGAAATAAAATAAAGAGAAAAATTAAAAATCTTGTCATGGAAGCTGCATTATGGCACAGTGAGTCATGCCTTAAACCCCTGTGTCCATATTGCAAAGAGTCATTGGTCTGGTTCAAGGCCTCTGGTTTCTACTACACTATCCATGTGGGACCCTCACTAGGACTCTTCCTGGATATCCTGTTGTTGCCCTGTGTTGTGGAGATCCTGCAGCTTTGGGCATATCAGTCAGGTCCCTTCACATGCCACAGCAGATCATAGATGGGGTGGATGTTGGGGTGGGTCAAGTCTTAACCCTGGGTTTGGCCCTGGGCAGTTGTAGGATTGGTCTGCCAGATGTGAAATGAGGACAGTTCTCCCATGCTCACAATTGCAGGGCTGGCTCACCCACACCTGCATCAACAGAATTGACTCTGTTGCATGGCCCTGGCAGGGTACAGGGCCTGCTCTCCTAAGTGTTGCGGCTGGTGGGGGTCAGGGACAGCTCTCCTGCTCCTATGACCACAGGGCCAGTTCTCCTACCTGCCCCAGGTATTGATGGACTGGGGGGGGGCAGTTCTCTCTCCCACCCACGCAGCTGCAAGACAGATGGGTAATGGGGACAGCTAAGGAGCTGTATTGTATATAAACAAGATTGCTTGCCATCAGGAATCTGTGAGTGTTCCCGTGAATTACTGCGGCATCTCTCTCTCAAGTCTAGAGGAATCTTCTGGTTCCAGAGAAACAGATGAGAAAGGAATCCAAGATGTAAAGAGAAAGGCCAGAGTTTGAAATAGTTTTCTCAAGCTCTGTGTAGAGTACCAGGAAACAAAGCTCTGACTGGACTGAAGGTCCAGTGTCACTTCTCTCTCTGTCTCTCTGTCTGTCTGTCTGTCTCTGTCTCTCTTTCTCTCTCTCATTGTTTTAGTACATGTTTCGAAGTACCTTGGCTTTGTATACAGGGATTAATAAAAATAACTAACATTTTATTTGTATTTAAATGTGTGTGTGTTTGCAAAGTAATTTAAAATAACCAAAATTTCCAGGATAAGATCTTGGACTGGTGGTGGAATCACTTTCCAAAATAAACTTGGAGCCTGAGCATGACTGTTGAAGAAGCTTTTTGCATTTCCTGTAAAGTCGTACCGGCAAAGGGTGATGTTCCCACATCAGCCTCCGTGACAGCTCTGGGTGGCCTGTAGCTCAGAGATGCAGACTTGGGTCTGGCTCTTGTGTCTTAGATAATGGCCTAGTCCTGCGAGGCTACAGCTGAGCAGACAGAGCAGCCCAGGAGTGGGGTCAAGCGGAGTTCTCCCAACCCATACCAGGAATTTTGACCATTACCCTGGACCTTAACAGATGTATTATGCCTTATAAAAGTATTTGGGCATCAGCCAAAACATCCCAGCTGTCTCTCTTCCTTAATTCTCCAGCTTTGCCCTAAATAATGACTGTATTGCAAGCTCAGAAAACTATGTGACCTGTCCCACACCAGTAGACTGGGAAGAGCTCATCAACTGCTGACAAAGGGGTACAGGAGAAAGGTTCTCTGTGTGCCAGACCACTGGTCTCCCCAATCCTGGTCACCTGAGGGAATTTACTTAACTTCTGAAGGTTTCTTTTTCATGTGTATAACTCGACCTCCAAGAACAGTTAGCGGATGATATAAACACCTGCAATACTCAGGGAAACAGGGAAGCCATTTGTAGAAAACACATTTTTTACTAAGGGAATAAAACAGAGTGGATTTTTAAAGAAAGAATAAAGATACCAATAAGATGAGTCCTATAGACCACATACCATACTGTTGAGTACAGTCTGTGGAAGCACTCTTCAGAGGCCAGTGTGCTGGTGTACTCCCCTAGCTACCATGTATACCTCCGTTAAATAGCTACACACTGCTTTCCTAAGAATAAACAGTTACAAGCATGGATGTCCTCTCAGATACCCACTGGCTTTGCTTACTCCTGTGACTTTAGCCCCTTGGAGGAGCCATAAATAAACTGTGTGGATGTATCATTCCGTTTTTGGGAAAAGTTGGCCTCAGTATAGTCAGGAAAAATAAACAAAACATATTGGGCAACTTGAGAGTAAGCCAAGGGCTACCCTATGCTCCGGATATTCAGGGATGAGTCAAGGTAATTACTTCCACCCCGCTTGGATTACAGACTTGGAAATCAGGAAAGGAAATTTCTATATAAATCACTGTAGAAGATCAGAACATATCCACAGATTAGTGAAGATTCACTATTTATGACTAATCATATCTATGGCTAAGCTAGTAGTAATTAAATAGTCAGGGTAGTTAAATCGTCACTGAGAACTATGACGTACATCTTCTGGAAAGTCTTTGTTTTCAAAGAACTTCCTATTCAATTGATCCAACTGTGTCAGTGCTCCATGAGCAACCAGAGAGTAGGCTAACTACTAAAATATCTGCTGTAGGCTTCACTTACTTAACCACTCAGACAATTAAGATGGCATTTCCCTGAGGCTGGGGCAGTGACTGCTGTTTTGGGGGACCATGGAAACACATCTTGGTTTTGTTTTTAGCATGTGGCCAACATCCCAGTCGAGGAGAGATGAGCTGCAGATTCCCTCTTCAGCTGGGACATGTTAACACGGGGTGGGGTTTGTGCTAAAGTCACACCACACATGGCCTGCTTATGCCCCTTTCACTGGTGACATTGGCAGACACAAAGAAAGCCTTCGCAGTTCCCAAGGAAGACATTGCTTAACAACAGTCGAGGGCCGTGGCTGAGCTGAACATAGTCTTTCATT